>NC_069716.1:25166724-25510474 GCF_027358585.1 Pangasianodon hypophthalmus
AAGAACTCGAGTGTCCTGCACAGATCCCTGATCTCAACCCCACTGAGCACCTTTGGGATGAACTGGAATGCTGACTGCACTCCAGGCCTCCTCATCCAACATCAGTACCTGATCTCGCTAATGCTGTTGTGGCTAAATATGAGTAAATCCACACAGCCACACTTCAAAATCTAGTGGAAAGCCTTCCCAGAAGAGTGGAGGTTATTATCGGCAAAGGTGAGTCTAAATCTGGAATGGGATGCACATGTGGATCATGGTGATGGTCAGGTGTACGCATACTTTTGGCCATATATTGGAGTACAGTTCATGTACACAGCACTGCTAAAATTCCATATTCAGTGCAAAATTGCAAATATTCTTTTTTATTGTCTAGAATAATGACTTGCACTGTGAGTGAACAGTAATACAGCCATTCTGCTGAATATTTCATTACTTTAGTTTCTTTTTATGATATTTTACAAGACGTCATACTTCCCATGCTTGATTCTTCAAGCAATCATTTGTGGTGTTTGATTCACACATGCACACACTCACCCGCTGGTGGCGCTGTCCATCCTCACACTCTTTCCCAGGATGTCTCCATCGCTCACGTAACCAGCGCTGTCTGTTGTCATTCCCTCCAACATCTCCGCCTTGTTGGAGCTGTAACCACTAGTTAACGAGGGGGCGTCGCCTGCCTGAAGACGTGGACCAGATGTACCAGGTCGCCATGGAGAGGCCGAGACAGGGCGGGGAGTGAGGGCGAGCGAGCCCCTCGTGTTGATCTCTGTGGTTATGCAGGCATCAAAAGTCGTCTGCAGGGTGCTGAAGGGGAGGTAGGGGTGGCAGATTTTAGACACACACACAGACTCACACACACACACAGACACAGCCAATCAGCTTTAATGTAAACCACAGGGATTTTCTATGACAGAGCGAGAGATAAAGAAAGCAAGAAACAAAACACCAAAAGGCGATGACAGTGTTTCCTGGCCTAAATGAGCACCCCACCAGGCCAGGGCTTCAGTTTCCTCCTTTAATTGACTTGGGAATCAAGATCTTGCTTTTAATTCGGGGGTTTGTGAACGGCAGGGGGTTCACCAGCCGATTTCATGCCTCCAAAGGCCTCAGACATGCATCAAACTCACTACAGCAGAAATGAAGAAAACAACACCCAGTCCCTCTTTGAAACAGCTCTTGATGTCAATCACATCAACTCCCCTGTTGGCCATGCACATTTACCACAACTCGTGATGGAACGGTTCTCACGGATGCTACAATGGGTCATATTCTTTTGGCTTTGCTGTGATCTTGTAATAAATTCATGTTTTATTGCTGCCCTGCTGAACTGAAGTCATAGATAGGACTTGATCTGAACACTTACTGTATGCTTTAACACCAAACATCCACTAGAGGGAAATTAATAGTCCGACAAGTTGGAAACATAACTAACCACATAACACATGTAAATTTATGCTGAACAGCATGTTGTAGTGTCCCTGTTCTGATCAGGAGCTCCAGTTACTGGAGTTTCACTTGTTCTCCTCGTGTCAGCATGGGTTTCCTCTGGGTTCTTTGCTCTCCTCCCAACTCCAAAAAATTAATTTAACTTAATTGCCTCTAGGGTCCTTTTGCTCCAATGTACTTTATTTTGGTGTGCTTTATTGATGAGAAGTACTGTGAGTTTACTTGTCACTTCCATTTAGTGCAAAATATTAGTGCTTTGAGATGACCCTACCCTTCAAAATTAGCTACTACATACGGTATGGGGGCAGTCGTGGCCTAATGGATAGAGAGTCGGACTTGCAACCCGAAGGTGAACCTGAAGGTTGTGGGTTCGAGTCTCGGGTCCGGCAGGGATTGTAGGTGGGGGGAGTGAATGACCAGCGCTCTCCCCCACCCTCAATACCACGACTGAGGTGAGACCCTTGAGCAAGGCACCGAACCCCCAACTGCTCCCTGGGCGCGGCAGCAAAAAAAGGCTGCCCACTGCTCCGGGTGTGTGTTCACTACTGTGTGTGTGCACTTGGATGGGTTAAATGCAGAGCACAAATTCCGAGTATGGGTCACCATATTTGGCCACAAGTCACTTCACTCACTCACTGTATAGTAATTAGAGTTGAAAGATGGCTAAAATGACTCACCTTACTTTGAAAGAGGATAAATGGTACTTCAATAAATTTGACAATTTATTGACAAGTGATCCTTATGTAAAAATAACGCAGATACAGAATGGGGAGAAAGTGTGATCTTAGTTACTCTGGCATGGTTGTTGGTGCCAGGCAGGCTGAAAAACAAAAACATCCAGTAAGCAGCAGTTCTGTTGGCGAAACGCCTTGTTAATGTGAGAGGTCAGAGGAGAATGACCAGACTGGTTCAAGCAAATAAAAAGGCTAGGTAACTCAAATAACCATTCTATACAACCACGGTAACCAGAAATATACCTCAAAATACACAGCACATCAAACCTCAAGGCTACAACAGCAGGAATCAACATCAGGTTCTACTCCTGTCAGCCAAAACAGGAAACTGAGGCTACAGCAGGCACACATTCATTGAACCCGGGCAGCTGATGTTCGGAAAAAGACCAGGTTTCATTATAGGCAGAGTAAGTCAATATCCTATAATTCACCAACTTTTGCTAAGGTTAGCAATACTTCCTTCTGAGATAAACCTCCCAGATGTCCCATAGCCAAGTCCCACAGCTATGAAGCAGCATGATAGGGAGAATCCACTGCACTGCTGTTTGTTGACGATGTATTATATATCATATGATATATGTAGGTTCATTTATCAGTATAAATGAAAATAAATCTCAATGAACTACAGAGATAATATTATTAATGCAGTCAGTTTCCTTTTCAGTCTTTAAAATGCCAGCAATTATACAACGTGATATCACATGAAAGACAGTGATACCCAATATTCAGTGTACTTGCTTCAGGTGTGCTTGGAGCTGAGATTGTGTTGAACTTGTCATCACCCTAGGACAGTGTTGGGAAACACTATGTTGTAATTCTATTTTTATCATGCCCTCGTCAAAGTGCCATTTGCCTTTGGGGAATTCCCACCACCATCGTAAGGGCTGCTCTGTTCATTTAGCAACTCCTGTAAAGTTTGATGATAGATGAGCCCTTTAAGGCTCAAGGGAACATAACTGTAAACTTAAGGCACACAACTTACTCAGAAGGCATTTCAGTATGATGCAATATTCATTTCAAAACAATGATGGACAAAGCTGGAGCAGTAAGTAAGCAAAACTTAACATATGATTTGCTGTATTCAAATTTCTAACCTGTTAGATCATTTTTGCTATATAATTATTGGTATATTTCATATGGCATACTTTTAATGTTTATGCATGGAAATTTAACTAGATCTGGTGCTCTAATAATCATAATATACTAGAATCACCAGAAAAGAAGAACAGAAAATTTTGTGTGCAGACTGTAAGAGGCAAGGCCATTAGATGATAGGCCTTTTATAGGTGTCCAAGCAATTGCCAGAAGCAGGAAGTGTCACAAGTCACACCTATGGTTGCCAAGTCAACTCAAAAGACTCCTGAGTAGAAGAATTCACCCCATCGTGCAGAGATTGTGAGCTTGAATTCCCATCACCCTCTCCACTTGTTAGCTGTCGTATGATAGGGGAGAACTGACTGGTAGGTGGGAATTGGACAAGACCAAATATGGGAGAAAATCTGGGAAAATCCCCCTCCTCCCCCCAAAACCAAATAAACAGATGAATAAATAAATATTAGAAAATCCATCAGGTAAAGACACACCAGATATGACACACTAAAGGTACTGTTGAGGGTACCACCCCAGCGACAAGGAAAAGTCTAGTTTGTTATTTTATTTCTGGGGTGTACGAAGCAAGGACGTAATTCAGGAGTATACAGAGCTACATTGTGGATGCAAATTAGGAGCAAAAAGGGTGAATAATTTGGATGAATGATGTGAGGAACAACATGGTAATTTGTCATTTTTACTTACTGCAAAAGTTAGAAAATGAACTACAGTACATTCACATACTATAGTAGATCACATACATAGAGTATAGAGTAAAAAATACAGTGTATAGTGCAAGATCTGAGAGTTGAGCTTTCTTCTCTGTCCTGCTGCAGGCAGAGCCAGTATCATGGAGTGAGTGTGACTAAATACCATGCACCACTCTTTTCATTAAACATTTTCAGACTCACCTGTTGATCATCAACCTAGACAGTATAAAGAACCGGATTTTTTTCAATGGTCAGTTGGTTAAGAGACTAAATCAGACAAGGTTATGCTCTGGTTCTCTTGGCCACAAACACACTTAGAAATGGTGAATGATGGTTGGCAACTGAAACAGTGACTGAGGAAAAATGGTAAAAAAAAAAAAGAGCAAAAACAAAAAAGAGATGTTTTTTTGTTAAATGGAAGCAAAAGTGATCCTCCAAATGGGTTTTTGGCTTCTCAGCCTTCTGGTTGATTTAACAGAGATATTTTTAGCAGTTGAAGTTGAACTTATAAATGTTCTAGTGGGAGCTGTTCTCAGACATTATATATAAACCATAAAAGATAGTCTTTATAAATAACCCGAATGTCACGAAACTGACACCCTATTAGCTTCTTTGTTTTAATAAGTTCAGTCTGGGTGATCTTTAGGAAAATTTACGTTAAAGCATTGCTAATCAGCTGACGGATTAGACAAATGACAACAGTCTGCGTATAAAACCATATGGTTCCAGTTGCTGCTCAGATTTCCACTGTTGGCTCCACACTGGCTCAGAAGGCTTTACTGTAAATCGCTATCATCACTTTAAGAAGAATGCACACTCAGACACCCCCATACACTCCCATTCATAGGCATGATATTCATTCTCTCAGGTACAAGCTTATAGTGCGTACATACACAAATTATCAAAAACTTTGGCACCAGAACAGTTTGCCACTGGCGACTGGTCCTAGGTTGCAGTTCTATAGTTTTGGATACTTGTTTAAGACTGGCAGCAACAAGACTTTATTGTATTCAGGGGAGGAACTAGCAGGACTGTAGCTAGTTGGTTCAGTATACTACATAGCAACATGTAACACCATATACACATACCAACAACTACAACTACAAATCAACGACAAGATGCGTTTTGTGCTGTTTTATTTCTCAAACCTGCTCAAACGTTTAAGTTCAAACTGTCAAAAATGTATTTTTCTGATCTATAGGGTACAACTTTACTGCTTTAATAACGTCTTTACAGTGCTCTTTTCATTTCATTAGAATTTTGTCAAAATCAGTTGCAGTTAAAATATATTTTAAATGTCTTTTTTTTCCTGACTGGTGAAATATAAAAAGCCATTTGTTTACAAGCCTTTCACCCTATGTTCATACTAGCAAGCGACAAGTTTTTTTTCCCAATAAGAAACAACAGTAGCTACATATAGCTTCTAAAACTAACTAGTTAAACTCAAATTAAACGATGCACTACTCAGTGTGAGAACTGGTTGTCTGATTTACATTACATGCTAGGCTTTGTACTAGCTTCGTTGACAGTTTAGCAAAGCAAACTAACCGTATTAGCTACCTACACTCACCAGAGCCACTCATAGGCAAAGGCAATCTCTGCTACTTCCTTCCAAACTTTATTTTTCTTTATAATGTGTCTGTTAATGAGAGGTCATATATGACAAGATAAGATGAAACCATGGTTAGAAGTTTTCCTTATATTTTTGCACAGCAAAGTGTAACTGGGAACTAACTGCATAGGAACTAAAGTTAGGAGTGGGAATTGAAAAAATGTTGGACCACACACGGCATATGATTGGGCCAAGGAATCATTTGAGGCAATCGTTTGGATTTGTCACTTTACTGCATCAAAGCTAATTTGTATAAAATCTAAAATGAAATGTCACTTGTTGTGCTGCCACGTTGTCTCAGAGATTAGAAAGAAATGTCCCAGGACTTGAACTGTTGGCTCCTACTGGTGGTGTTTCCTGTTTGTGAATGTACAACTCTAAAATACCATTAGAGTAGAAGTGTGTGTATTCCTTACCTGTGACTGATATGAGTGACGTGTCTCAGGCTGGACATAGTTTCCTCCAGGTTTTGTCTCAAATCGGCGATATTCTTCACTGTCCTCAGTCTCCTGCTCTCCGAATCCTCGCCTGGAGAGACAAACCAGCTGGGTTTGAGCCACTCTACTACTTTCTGCTAACCCAGACACTGAAAAAATGCAGGACAAAATTTTTTTTCCTAAAGCTATAGAAAGCGAAACCCGATGCTGCTAATATATCCTCAAAACACTCCGGGTCCAGATCAGAACCAGAAATACTAAGCAATTCTTTTCAATATGCTAGCTCTCTCTCTCTTTTTTTTCAACTAATGAAGAAATATGAGGTAAATCTCCCAGCATTAGCTAAAAGAGCTTTTTGTGCTTTAGTAAGAGTGCGCTAATGCTAACAGGATCAGCCCTAGTCTGAGCGAATAAGACTTCTGCAAATAAACACACACTGTGTACTGGTGTGTAAGTGGGGATTTGGCTGCTTGGATTAAGAGCCGCTTGCCGATCATGAGGGGGCCACAAAGAGCTCAGAAGACCACACACTCGTGTACACACACACTGTGAAAAGCATGTTCAGGAAAGACTGATGGCCTGGTGTACATTCTGGCAAACTAGCACAAACAACTCCATTCAGAATGTCAGGCTAATGCTAACATTTGGCTAGCACCCTGCTCACAGCTCTGGAGCTGGTTGGTGTAGAGCATGAGAGGAACGTACAGAGGGAGAGGGATAGAGACCCAGTACAACTTAGGTCCCTGAATAATTTCTTCTGAGAAGCAAAATCATTATTTTCCATTTAATCATGACGGATGAGGTTTATTATTCAAATATGTCATGTTAAGCTGTGTAGTTGATAACGGTATTTTTAAACGTTGTTAGCGCATGTTAGCATATATTGCTGTGAAAAGTTATAGTAGCTACAGCACAGTTACTATATCATCTATAAAATCTGCTTTAGCTAGCTAGACCTTTTGTGCAAACTTGACTGTCAGTCTGTCAGTAGTCTAGCTGGCTAATTAACATTAGCTAATGGTAGTATTATCTCACCTGTGGAGGCTAGCATTAATAATGCTAGTTGCTAGAATTGTAGCTTTCTTGTAAACATTATCTATTGTTGATGTTATTTCACCTGGCTAGCATTGATAATGAGAGTTGCTTCAAGTCTAGTTGGCTAGTTAACATTAGCTAATATTAGTAACGCCCCAGCTGTGGTAGCTTGCACTAATAGTGTTACTTGGCCTGGTGTTTTGTTTTTCTCAGATATCTACTTTCAGGAACAATGACAAGCGGCACAAACAGCATGATGTTTAGACTGTAGTTTAAGGAGACTAAATACACTTTCTCAGCTCGCTGCTGATTTAAAATGAACCCATTAGCTAGTTAAGCGTCAGACCAATAACACTTCTTATGGAAGTAGTTAGGGTTTCGCTTTATACTTTACTCCACAAAACCTCCTTATAATTTTGCTTTTCAAAGCTAGTAAAGAAAGAACTGACCAAGGGAGGATTTAAATCTAACAAGGGATTAAAATGTAAGGAATAAAACATGACATGACATGCTGTATTTTATTTCTCTTACAACACAGCAATTGATCAATAAGTAAAATTATTTCATTTATTAAGGAATAACAAATCATACTTTTTATCAGTTTATAGTTACGCTTAATGCTATGAAACGTCCAGTGTTGTTTCTAATACACTTCCCTCTTAACTTTAAGTAGAAACTGATAATTTGACAGCTTTTTTGTAGCCTGGATCATTAGCACAGACCCCACTTGAAGCTCCTTGACCTTAACTTCTCAAATCATTAACTTGAAGTAACATCCCTGGTGTGGAGAACAAACATAAACCAGTTTAAAGTGAAACCAAACATGTTAAGACATGACATGTCTACAGCAACCATGAGTTCTCACACAAATATACACACAGACTGTGTGGATGTACACATTAGCACATTGTCTTACTCTTGTGTTTCTCGTAAATATCCAGCATAGTCAGAAGGATCTCCTCATTAACACGTGCAATGCTGTCCCATGCACCTGTGTGTTGGCTTAGATGCAGCTGGTACATATGGCCTTGTGTGTGCATGGCCTCACACTCCCTGTCCACTTTTTGAGCTTTCTCAGATGAGTTCTTCTCCTCTAATGGACTTCTGCAGGAACTTTCTTCTAATCCTGTTGAGATACTCAATTCTGGAGCTTCATCCATAAAAGTTTCTTTTGAGATCTCCGACATGCTGCGACTCCCAGGAAGGCTTGGAGATGCACAGCTCAAGGAGATGCTGTCTCTGGCTCCTGGATCCTCAGGATCAGGTTTTCTGTGAGACTCCATCTCGATGTGGTCAGTGATCTTCCCAGTGTGTGAGTATTAGCTGAGGTATCTTCTGATTTCTGACTCCACTCTTCTATGCCCCTTCCGGTAGGAACGGGTGGATTTTCTGACACATTTTCCAGCTTTTCCAAAGAAAACGAGTGATCAGTAGGAAAAGCTCTTGCAAGGATGGTCCTCCCTTTTCCTCTCCTCTGTGGAAAAGAGAGAGAGAGCGAGAGAGAGAGAGAGACAGAAAGAGGGAGAGGGGAAAAGCCAAAGTGGCGTTCCAGTTTCCGCGCCAGCACACTTCCCCTGCAGGGTGACTTTCTCTTCTCACAGAAGACTGTCAGACTGAGAAAAGACCTCCACGCCTCCAAACCCACACTCACAGACTACCTCATATACAGTACAAGCCAAGTCTCGCACTAATTAACACTTGGCTTCAGTCAAATTATTACACATATAAACTGTGCGCGCATTCCGAGTCTCAAACTTGACCTCACATGACCTCATGATACACACACTCACACACACACACAGGCAGATCGGCCTTGGCAACTCCTTGACATCCACAGCCTTTATCATGCAGATGAGCTCCTTTTCTCTCCATATCCAGTGAGACACCAGCGCTGTGGGATTCGCTCAGCTAGATGCAGGACACGCAAAGAACCAAAGTCCGTGCTCTTCCTGCAGAATTTAGATCAGACGGGTCACTTGAACAGACTGCAGCTTTTAAAAGTGTTGAAGTCAACGTCGTTCTCTGTCCCATACATGATCCATTGGGCTAAAGACTTAGTTTTGCTGTATCTTCTTCTATTTCTACCACTTAGCCCAAACGTGGCAGGTTACGGTCATCCAAGTTACGGTCTTGAGCTACCTAGCTATTTACGTTACATAGGTAATGTACAACTACTGCAGTGATGCTAGCCGGCTATTTAGCTATTTATCTTTAGCTACATTTTGTTTAGCTACATTTTGCAAGCCAGATACCTACATAACTTTTATGGTGCTTTCACCAAGCTAGCTATGTACATTTAGCTAAAGTACTACAGCACCCCCTAGCTGTAACACGAACTAGCCTTTTTTTCCACAGCATTGTTTATCAAAGCTAGCTAAATAGTTTCACATTTTTGTAGTTATTTATTTCAGTCTAGGACATAATGTGATATTACCTGACATTTAGGTAAAGAACATGTGATCACAACCTAGTCCATCATGACATGGCTTCATTTTTAGTCAGTTAAGATCTGACTGATCTCATGTATTGTGGTGCTAGAGTTTGAGATTTGCATCTCCGTCTAATGTACACATTCACATCTGACCAGTGTGAGCTAAAAGCCTTTTACCTCTCAGGCTTTCCAGAGACGTGTGGATGGATTTGCTGTGAAGGACTGATCTCTCCTTCTTCCCTTCTCCTTCTTCAGTCACGCCGGTCTTATCCACGTCTGTCTGAGACCTACGATGCACAAGAAGCAAATAATCAATTTATTTAGCACCTGCTGTTAGCAAATTTAAGACTCAAAAACTGTTTTAGGTTTTATCTTTGCTTTTAGTAGTGTTCATGATTAAATAATTTAACATCATCTTCATTTTTTGTAATTTCTATTATTTTCTATTATCTATCAATTCTATTTTGTTGCATTTATTTTTTTATTTTGGTTTTTTTTGTGCTTTTATACATTTTTACTGTAGATTTGATATTAGTATTAACTATATAAATATGTAATTAAGCACTATGTTCTTTTTTTGGAATTTCTATTAATTCTATTTAGTTTTTATTTAGGTATGTATTTGTATTTTTGCTCATAAATTTTTTTTAGGTTTTTCTTTTGCTGTAGTTTTGTTGTTAATGTATGACTAAATAATGTAGAATTATCTTCCTTGATTGGACTTTCTATTAATTCCATGTGGTTTTTTTGTATGGTTTTATTTTTACATGTGAATTGTGTTTTTTTTTCTTTAGGATTTATATCCGCTGTACCTTTGCTATGAGTAAGTAATTTAGCATCATGTTCCTTTTTTGTAGTTTATATCAATTCTCTTTTCTTCCTTACAGTTTAATAGTTATTGAGGAAGGGCGGAGAATTAGCTGGCTGGCTATGAAGAAATTGAAGAGAGTAGAAGTATCTCTATGGGAACAGATGGGCATGTCTTTGAGCACTCAAAGAGGTCAGATTTTCACAGATATTCTGTCAAGTTAGCTCATTTCTTACTTAATTTCTTAAAATATTATGAATATAACTTAGCTCATGTTAGCAAACTATACTGTATAATATTATCAGTGTAGACTATGAACACTTATGAAAATGACTTTAAAATATGACCTGAAATCCTGTCAGGTTACCTCATGTTAGCTAGCTAATAAAATATGTGAAAATGCATGTGCATACATATGAATGGTAATGACCTCATTCTTCTTGCTTAAGGATTTGGACTTTTACAGCTTTTACAAGCTTAAAAACCACTCTGCAAGAAAAACTGCATCTGATAATGATACATTTACTCTGATAATGAACTTGTCTTTAGCTAAAAAAAAGGGGAATATTAATATTAAATACATGTGCGTTGACATCTTCCCAGTTAGTGAATAAGCTACATATAACGTAAAGGTGTAAACTGCACATTTTCCTGAAGTTGGCTAGATATGTGTTTGCTATGTGGGTTGTTTTTTGGATGATTATTTTTACTTCTATTTGAGTCATTATTTTGTTTAAATAACATTATTTTTACCTGATTGATTTCTTGGGAACTTGTCATTACCCATGTCTGCATACTCAAATCTATTACCCCACCTGTACTCAGATTCTGTTTAGCAGTGTGAAGGTGTAGACACCATAAATAACATCTGACCTGTACATGAAGGGGGCGACTGTAGCCGTGTTGGGATGGCTGTGCTGTGTTTGAGGAAGCTGAATGTTGTTTGTATTGCTGGCCTGAGTGATACTACTTGAGCTGTTCTGACTGCATCGTCCTTCTGTCAACACCAAACTAGAAGCAGAATTAGAGTTCTTGTTCTCTATCGGACATTTATGCACCAATGCAGCACCTCCAGCTCTGAAACCACGAGAATGCTCCACTTTTCCACCAGGGAGTGCAGCTGAGTTCTTTACCACCCCTGAGGCCTTAGTGGTTTGCCCCGGTTTGGGTATACCACTCTGTGATGACCCATCTTTCTTAGCGTTGCTATGGCTCTTGGTTCCTTTGGGAATCAAACTGGATTTTTTACCATCAGCCAGTGTTGGAGGTTCAGCCCTGTTTTCTTCTCGTTCTTCAATAATCAGGTCTTGCTCAATGCCAGAAGACCGTTTTGTTGTTTTGTCTTTACTGTTTGTCTTTACTTTGTCTTTGTCCTTCTCAGCAGCCTTGATTTTGGGCACCAAAGTCCTACCCAACGTCCTCTGTGCAATACCTTTCAGAGCCAGCTTAGGACTGGAGTTACTTGCCATCAGAGGTTGCTGGTTGCCCAGATGGGCTTCAGGATGGACAGGACAAATGTTTGCTTCATTCAGATCTGGATTTGAAGCTTCAGGGTCATCTAGAGATGCAATGCTGGATGTTCGAGAAGACGGTCTGCTGTTAAAGAGCTTCAGCTTGTCTAGCATGGACTTTTGGGCGATTACTTTGGGAGGAACCTCCAGGGAAGCTGAGGAGGGTTGTTTGATGGACAGACTAGAGGAGGTAGCACTGTGCTTGGCATTGAGAGACTTACTCCTCCATCCTTTGGTGCTGGTGGTGCCAGTGGTGCTGCTAGATGGAAGAACAGGAGAACTGGGAGGCCCTTGGTCAACCATTACAGGAGATGGACTTGATTTATCTGTAGGAGGAAATGGGACATTTGGGACAATGGACTTCTTGATGATGATGATGATGATGATGATGATTATAAGGTATCATAGGGAAAAAAACAAACGTGTTTCCACCAAGCTTCCAGAACCATTTGAGGAAGGAAAGAAGGTAAACACTACCCAAGAACTCTAGTAGAGTGGAGTTCCTCAAAGGGTTCCAAAACCTCAGTGGGACTCATGTTCTGATACAAACCAAACTTCAGTAATCACACATTATATTAAGGAAAAAGGTGGGTTTGTCATTCTATGAAACTTTAAAACATTCAACCAGACAGCCAGACTCAATACAGCAAAATCCAACCTCAATAATTCATGTTTCATAGAAAACAGGATAAAACCCTGGAGCAGGAACTACACAAGTTCTTGGAACTGCAAAAGAAATGTTCTACAAAATCTTCCTGGGATCACCTGCACTGAAATGTGCCCAATGAGTTACTAATAAAGACAACTGAAAAATGTGTCCCTCTTTAGGTACTATTAAAAGTTAAAAATTAAAAACATAAATGTACACACAGCCAACAGGGAGGATCACAGTAGGCTAGATTTCTATTTCTTGCATTTACAGAGATCTTTTTAAACTGTACAGTGTTCAGCATCACCAGTACTTAGTACTTAATAATCTTCATACTTGCACAAGTATATAACAATTTGCAGAAACAGCAATAACTAATAACAATTATTATCACTATTAATAGACACGGGCCATGCTATATCAGTAGAGAAAGCTTTAAAAAGCTGATCCTGATAACATAAAACGAAACTTAAACCTAAACATAACACATTCATTAATACTTTAAACTCACCTCACAGTCATCCAGACCTGTTTCTGGGCTTAATAATCGCACATCTGGTAATAACCCAGTATTTGCATCGAAGACTGGCAAACTCCTCAGTCCACTATTTACTATTTTCGCACGAGTGAGGCAGTTTGACGAAATATACAGTATATAAGCCAAGTATTCAAAATTCAAACCCAAACAGCTAGCAGGATTGTGTTTGTTTTTGAGAGGTTTTTTTTTTTTTGGAACAGCCAGCTCCTTGAGTGAAAGAGTGCTCACAGAACACAGATGACTCATGGGTCACTTTAGGGAATAAATGAGGTGGTCTATTTAATTTAATTGGGTTGTGTTCATGTGAACGTCAGGAAAAATAAACAAAACAATTGCTGTGGATCTGACAAACTCTAAGCAAAAAAAAAAAAAAACAGTATTACCATTACGTTAGAAATATTTATTAATTTAATTTATCAAGCCATCAAATAGATTTTAGCTAGCAGAACATTTATTTGAACATTATGTTTGTTTTGGTTCCTATAACATTTAAAGGCAAGTTCCTGGATATTTTGGGAGTTTCATCATGGCATTTTGAAACGTTTTAACAACAACAGGAACCAACAACCTTTAACATTTAACCATTTAAAAAATTTCCATAATGATAAAATCCCATATTGTTACAAACAAGAACCACTTTGTGAAGTGAACCACAACCACATCACATGTTTTCAGAACATTGCAAAAATTGTTATTTTTGTAACATCACTGCTATACACCACTATACAACCTGAAAAATGCATTATTAAAAAAAAGTCTAAGGTCATTCTCTAATAGATGGTATACTGTCCAGCCTTTTTCAAACACGAACCATCCAACAGATGTTGATTATAATATTCTTTTTTTTTCCTTACCTTTTTAATGAGAAGACACAGAATCCACAATGGCCCTAAAGTGTTTGATAAGATGGACTAGAAAGGACTGTTAAGTGCTCACACTTGGATGTTCAGCTACTGTAAAAGGAAACTTTGGCAGCTGCTGTATGGATGCCCATTCACACACACAGAAAGTGGGTCAAATGCCCACTTTCAAATGGTAACGAGGGCATGAAAACTGCTCTCTATTGGAGTTCAAAAGCACCGTTTAACTACATGGGAGTTAAAATGCTCAAAGGAACCTTTAAGGTTTTGAAAATGTGGTGATACTTTGAACACACCAGAAAATGCTGGTATAAAAAAAGGAGTATTTACTGAACCATTGAGAAAAGTAAACTTCAGAGAGTAAATGGACCCAAAAGCATGAATCAGGATCAAACACAGAGGAGGGGGAACTAGCACTGCTTTTTCTATGCAAAGTGACAATAAAGAGCAACATAATTAAAAGACCAAATATAAAACAATTTTAAAAAATTAGTCAGAAAACCATCAGAAGGAAGTAGAGAATAAATCACAACCAGCTATCAGAGAATATTATCAGCACATTTGGTAATATTCTAAGAAGTTTAGACATTACAAACATATTGTTTATGGAAATTTGTTTTTTAAAAATGCGTAAAGTAATGATAGTTTGGTTTACAATGTTATGCTGCGCTAATGCAATATTCCATGTTGGGCAAAAAACAATAAAATTCCCAATAACATTGAATTTTGAATGTTGAACATTGAAACATCGAATGTTATGCAACAAATCCAACAAATTCTAAGAAGGTTAGAAAAATAATGTTCTGAAAATGTGATTCAATGAGTCTGCTTCAAAATGTAATTAGAATATGTCATTAAACAGCTGCAGCAATAACGCTATAGAAATGTACTGTTAATGTTTATAAGGCTAAACATGCTGGAGCAACATTTATAGGAATGCCTCGAAATGGTATATGAAATCTTTTCCACAACAAAAACAAAAGTTCCTCCACAACGTTCAGAAAACATTTTGCTAACCTAAACTGGGAATTAGCTAGCAATCGATTTTGCTTCCTAATGTTACTTGAAGCCATTAACACATTGAATCTATTCTCATATCCATAATTCTGACAGATTTCAGTCTTCAGTTTTCAATGTTTTTAGCATGAATCACTTTAAGTTCAATTTGAATCGCTTCATCTGTAAATGCTATTAGTATGTAGGCTAATCAGATTTATACCACAGTTCTGTTGAATAATCAAATCTGATTGGTCAGATGGTATAAATGAATTTTCTGGCTGCAAGACAAATCAAGGGTTTATATTAACGTGCTAGCTGTAATATGTTATCTTTTCTATAGTAACAGCAAATTCATAGACTTGTACGGTGGGCACTCCACATAAACTAAAACTAATACTACATGTATTTAAAAAAAATAGCTATTTAACAACAAAAAAACATATACTCATTGATATGCTGAAGTTTTCTGAGGAGATGTTTATTTAATGTTTACAGAAGGAGTCTCTAGTTTCAGCATTCAGCATTTTGTAACACTTAGAGGTTTTTCCGCCATGTGAAAGTCTTCAAGATGAAGGACTTCGCGCTTTGCGTTTTCTCAGAAATTATTTGCATATTTTGCTGTCTTATTAACTTCCAGAGAATGTGATGAAGCGACTGTTTACAAATGTTATAGCGTAAGTGACAACAGGAACTAATTTGTTCCAAAAAATTATATATGACTATGAACATAGGAAATTTGTAAACGTTGGCAACTTGCTGCTGTATAAAAGGAATACAATGCTTGCTGTTATAAGAAAATAATGACCTTTGAGGTGACAACAGTAACTCAGGCCGCATCACACCACAGAGTCATTGATTGTTTTCCTATAACAGCATGCCCCTAAGTGTTTTATTCCTTACTAAGGAAAAGGTCAGATGAGATGCAGACAGATATACTGCATAAAAACACATCTCATAAAAAAAAAAAATTGTTCTCGTTCTGCAGAACACAAAACCTCCAGCCAATACATGTGAGCCAAATAAAATAAAAGGAAAGAAATCCTGAGAACGGTCCATTGCAAGATAAATCATACGGTTAAATTCCACACACACATCTGGGCAAGTTAGTGAACACCTGGAGCATCTTAGAGCTCTTAGAGCCAAAAGCTAAAGAGCACACAGTGCCTTTGAGGTTCACCCTCGGGGTTTGTGAAAAATGTCCAAATTACAGATGAGGCACATCATCACTCAGGACATGGAATAAACCCAATATAATTTCAACAGGGAAATTTACAAGCCTATAATCCAAACTAAGACAAGCACAAGGCCCTGGCAGGAGTTTTACAGTCTGCTAGAAGTCAGGTGTGGTCTTACCTGCGGTAGTGGCGCATGCTGAATTTCACTTTTTTTAAACTTAGCGTGCCACTGTGCTCTCTCTCACACCCACACATACACACACACACACACAATAAACCAGGTCCTGATTCAGCAGTGGAAAATCAATGATTAACTGTCCACTCTGCGTCAGAGCCGTCGTGATGTCGTGTGTGTGTGTGTGTGTATTGGTTGACATCACTGGCTAGCTTCCTCTCTGTAGTTTAGAGGAAACTGAGCATGTTGTATTTTGGGCTAAATTCTGAGTTTATATTATAGCACCATTGTATCCTTCTGTAAATTAATCCAAAAGTATGAATGCACATTCACCAACCTCATTCACTCCCTTCTTTTTTTTTTTCATTATGTGCTCTCATTATCCCAGCTCCGCTCTCCCCCTCTCTCTCTCTCTCTTCTCTTTCTTTATCTCTCTCGCTCTTTAATTAAAGCTGAATCAAAGGACAGTGAATGAGTGCATACCACAACCAGCTGCAGCTGAGAGAACGTGCTCTCTCTGACACACCACCCACCCACACAAACACACACACACACACACACACACACACACAAGAAAGCAACCTTCATTTACAGTCTGTAATTTCTATGTTGAAAAAGAGAATGCAAAAAAAAAAGAGTGACTCTGTACAACCCTGAAATTTAAAATACTTTTTAAAAAGTGTGAGGCACGTGTCATGACCACAAACACACACACACACATACACACACTGCACAATTTCCAAATCAAGGCCTTCACATGGAGGGCCAAAAAGGTGCTACTGAAAAGCACATGGGATTAGAAACAACACAACGCAAGAGCTGTCGACTGGATAAAACAGCAAAGCAGACAGTGAGGAAAGCAGGCAAAATGTAATTTGTTTGTCTGAAAATATTTCAGACTTGACATAGCCAATCCTACAATCAACTGCACATTGTGTAAGACTGGGAAAAGTCTCTTTGTTTTAAATTTTCTATTGCTTTTTTTTTTTAACTGTGACGCTAACACTTTCATATATCACTTTTGTGTGAAGTGGAGAAGTATGTGCGCAAAGCTGTTGTTTTTTTTTTTATCCCACTCCCAGATGCTCCTGAAGGAATTCCTCCTACAGTTATAAGGTGTTCTTTCAAGCTAAATAAAAATGTTAAGAAATTCCTTGCACTGTAGTAGCGTGAATTCTGTCATGACCTACATTGTGAGAAAGAGTACTTTCGGAGTCGCGGGTTTGCACGTCACTATCTATTCCCACTCAACTAATTTAGAGTCAGATCAGCAGCGCTTGCCAGGTCAAAGAAGCCGATCCAGAGATATTTTCGGACGCTATCGAGGCTGGAATAGAATGTGGCGGAAAAACCTCCTGGGCGGCACATTCTCCATCCAAGGAAGACTGGTCACTGAGGCTTGAGGAGGACTCTGTGATGGACATGAGCTTCCATTCTGCGCGCTCTCAGTTCCAGAATCCGCAATTTCAGATGAACCAACGGGCTATCCATACGAGTGCACTGGTACGTCCAATTACGCTATTTAAAGAACTGGTACGTTCTTACACAACGCTCTGATACACAAATTCATTATTTTGCACATTTCTTGCACAATTCTATTTATTTTTATGCAGCATAATAAGCATTGAAGCTGGAAATGTAATTAGAAACCTGTGTATGGTTGTTAAAGTGGGGTTTGACGCATTCTTTGCTGCACAAATAAAACAGCCTAGAAATAGCTATGTCTTGAATTATTTTTTGCTTTAACCATGGAAAAGACAACTAATCATCTATTTTTTGGATGACTGGTCACCTAGTAAAAACGAATAAGTAGTGCAACCTTTCCTACATACCATGAGCCACTGTCATAGCCCTACCATTGGTCCATGTGATCACCCCAAAGAATATTAAAGTGAAAACGCTGAAGTGAGAATGCTAATGTGAGGACACTAAAGTGAGAGGGGTCGGGATAAAAGTGTTGGCTAAGGGATGTGATATAATTTGCAGCTATTATATTGTGTATCATTTATAGAATTCCTACCTGAACTTGACACATGATTATAGGAGAACTCAAATTCATCTATAAATGCCACACTCAGTTTTTTTTTCACTTAGAAATATCATTTTTTTTGCTTGAGCAAAATAAACAAGCATTGATATTTCACTCAGTACGAGGTTGAATGGAGGAGTTTGTGTACCTGTGCGCTGCGAGCAGGTTAACGTCGGGGTTTTAGACTCGTCACGATGTATGAAGCTCTGGCTGCGTCTGCTGCTGGATCTCCTCGGCTGTATCGATGGAGCTGGAAGTCTAACACACCCACATACACACACACACACACAGACACACAAACCCAAACAGACAAACACACTCACCTTAGCTTCAGAGCTACAAAACCACACTGTGTTCTTCTACTTTTCTTTTCAAGATCACCTCTTGGTGATGCTAACCTTCTGGCTACTCCTTTCTAATGACATAAGGCTAGTTTACTCATCATAGACAAGAACCTCAGCAGCTTTATATTTCTTAATGTCACCTTCTGATCATATGAACATGAACAAATCAGCCATTCAGAAGTTTTGCATGCTTCTGTGGTCCTGAAGGCATTACAGTAACACGGCATCACAGCTAGAGGGAGGTAGTGTACCAAGAACAGCAGGAGCATAGCAGTCACGTGGAGACACACACACACACACACACACACCAAAGATCTTGCTTACACGCAGCATTTGTACAAGTGCAGGAGGTCATGCATTATTTGGCACTGTGGAGTTTACTGAACACTGTGGGGCTGACCTATTGGACTTTTTTGGAGCGACACACAGCTTGCGAGATTTACTCGGAGATGAGCCTCTGGATGGATGAGATATAAAGATGGAAATAGGGAGAGAAGAAAGAGATCAGAAGAGATGAACCCAGCATGAAAAAAAAAAAAGTTTTATGTAAAAAGAAGTTAGTAAAGAGAAACGACAGCTAATGAAAAGCAATGGCAGATAAGAAGTGTAATGTTACCATGTATGTGTGTGGTGGCCTGGGAAAACCCTTCATATGGTGAAATTTAACATGTTGTTATTTAACAAGTAATACAGAAGATTACAAATTATAATAATGACCTTTACTATGTCTATCAACCTTTATTCATAGCCAACAGACTGACAGACGATTCAGAAGTGTTATCCATCACATATTCAATTACTATATTGTTTATTTTATATAAATAGCGCAAATGATATTTATGCATTAGAAATCCTTATATTTACATCATTAACTATTCAAAGAGCCTTTGATAATAGTCTTTGATGCAATCTCTATACAGTATTATCTCAGCTGAAATGATCTTAACCTGATTTAATATTATCCTGAGCTGATAGGCTACCTCGATATTTACAACCTCATAAGCGACATTAGTAACACTTTCTCAAAGAATCATGAGTTTACAATGAGAAATGAGTTATCATTCTGATTATCGGCATCAACCACATCAGTCTCTGTCTCATCACCTGGAGTAAAAGTCACTCACAGCCTTTAAACATGAGCCTCATCATCATCATCTCTTAACTCTCTTCAGGAAAACATCAGTGCTGAAATATTCAGGAATTAATTCAGTCCGTTCTGTTGGCTATATTTCTCGTCATAATTTTATTAGGTAATTTAAATATTTTAAAACTTTGTTCGCCGTTATTTATACAGAGTGTGGAAGTGATTGTTGATTTTCGATGGGTTCTTCCAAGCAGCCAGACACATGTGCACTATATGGCAAAAGTATGTGCACACCTGACCATCACAATTATAGGTGCTGTTTGAACATTACATTCCAGATGTAGTTTTCCTTTACTGTTATAATAACCTCCGCTCATCTAGGAAGGCTTTCCTCTAGATTTGGGAGTGTGGCTGTGTGGATTTGTGCTCAATCACCCACAAGAGCATTAGTGAGGTCAGGCACTGAGGTCGAGCGAGGAAGCCTGGTGTACCAGTTCATCCCAAAGGTGTTCAGTGAGGTTGAAGTCAGGGCTCTGTGCAGGACACTCGAATTCTTCCACTCGTACCTTCACACACCATGTTTGGTCCTCTTAGCTCCAGTGAAAGGAAATTGTAATGCTACAGCATACAAAGACAGTCTGTACAATTTTGTGACTCCAACTTTGTGCTAACAGTTTGGAGAAGAACCACATATGGGTGTGATGATCAGGTGTGCACAAACTTTTGGCCAAATACTATTTATCTACTATATAACCAAATGAGCAGGATAACTGAGTGCCTATAGTAATAATGCCATCTGATAATGATCATGATCCTCAGTGAAATTCACTTCCTCTTCCACAATCTCACACTCCTCTTGTTTAGTGTAGTTATTGTGTAATGTGAAGTTACACATTCAGTCCTGTGTATTTATTGTACTGTATTACACTTGTCTTTTTTTACTGATAATTGTCATGGTTTCTCCATTTGAACTGCAACAATTGTCATGTGCTTGTGTTTGTTTTGGTTTCTGTTCTGGTCCTGTCTCCGCCCCTGGCCTCTCATTGGTCTGTTGTCTGATTGTGTTCACCTGTTCTGTGTTAGTTCTTGATTCGTTTTAGATCTTGTGTGTGTCGTTGTTTTGTTGCAAAGTCTTACTATGCATTATCGTCATTAAGACCCATCGTTGTTTACCATCTAAGAAAGTATTTCCTTGTTCCTTATTTTTCCTTATTTGTTGCATGTTTCCCTCACATTTTAATTATCTTGGCGTGACAGGGCCAACATACTGTTTTTCATAATCTTCTTTTTCTTCTCCTAAAAATGGTTTTTTAAATTCTCTTTAACACTTTAATCTTTGAACATTTAAGCCTTTTAACCATTAAACATAAAGTGTTAGGTTTTTAACATCTTAAACATACTTTTTAAGATTTTAACCTTTAACCTATAACCTTTTAGAATTTTTGCCACTACACGCTTAACTGTTAAACATTTTAAAATCAATGACAACAAAACAGTATAAGATTGTTTAACTCTTTTAGCGGGTCTAGCGCACTCTGTCAAGCCAACATCAGAGTTCATCCATGAACTTTAACCTTCTAGCCTTGTTTAACTTTGCCTACCTGTGTTTGGACCCACACTGTAGAATCTGCTTCCAAGACCCTATGTACACAGAGCCAAAAGTTTCAAGGGTCCTAATGTGCTAAGGCCACATGTCTTCATGGGCCCATGTTCCCTCCAGATGATACATTAATTTGGAGTCATAAGGTTCATAAAGTCTCAGTACCTTTCACAGGACCCACTTGTGTAAACGCATTCCTTTTATAGTTTCAATGTAGTCAAAAATACATTGCTGTATAAGTGCTAGATACTTATGCTAAAATGCTGAAATAGAAATGCAGTGTGTGTGTGTGTGTGTGTGTGTGTGTGTGTGTGTGTGTGTGTGTGGTCCTGTGCAGTGTGTTTAATCCCTACATACCTGGACTGCATGTCTTCTTGAGTCTTGAGCACAGATGCAGTGGTGTTGTGCTGCTCGTGCTCATGGATGTGGCCCGGGCAGGGGGGTGCATGGGGAGTGCACCAAGGGGAGTGTGTCTGGGCAGGACTGGCACTCCGGACACGGGCAGTCTGGAGGATGTGGGTCTCGTTGTTCGCCTGCTTCAGTGATGCATGTTGCTGCTGTTGTTTGTAGCGTGATAGGCTGAAAAATAGGCCTAGGATGGCTTTCAGATTGCCACTGAGGATCTCTGGGAGGAAAAAAATAAATAAATACAGGAATCAATAGATGAGCAGCTACATTAATTCATTTATCCTGGTGGTGGATCCTGAGCCTATTCTGTACAGAACACAGGAATACACACTGGATGGGATGCCAGTCTACTGCAGGTTTGTCATCTTTAAATATATCTAATGTTAATTACTAGCATTTGAATAACAAGGCATTAACATGACTGCAAGTCCTGTAAGCTTCTAATGGTGAAATTAGCACTGGCACAACCTTTTCAAGCTTTGGACTTTTTCTCTCTCTCTCTCACTCACACACACACACACACACACACACACACACACACACACACACACACATCCACTTACCTTCAGCACAGAGTCCCTTTATATTCACTCCTTTAGCTGCCAAAAAGCCAAGACAGGCATCTATGTTCTCAATCTGCAACACACACACCATTAAACAAGCGCTATGAACCTGCAGTCATCAATCAGAAAGACCTCAGCAAGCTTCATCCACCAATACAGCCATGTGTGTTAAAATATAGCACACTATAACTGCCAGTCTGAAGTCAAGGGCAGATGGACCTCAATGGGACGGCTCTGCTTTTATGACTCTTTCTTAGCCCTCTCCTACTGTGAGTGAGTGTGTGTTTGTGTGACAGTACAACATAAATCCCTCTTTCCGTTAGGAATACAGATGCCTGTGTGGTCCTTAATACCAAGGCCGTTAAGATCACTTTTAAACGTTGCCGCCTCTTTAGAGGGAGCTCTATGTATGGTAAGATGATTGGTATCTAATCACAGAATCTGGGGATATTTATAGTTATAGTTTTATTCCCCTCTTTGGGATTAAATAGACAGCATAAAATCAAAGCTTACCATTTGAGAGCGGCTTTCAGGGTAGCCGTTTATGTCAGCAATCTTCTCGTTAGCTTGGATGAGACACAGAGTCAGGGTGAGTTAGTGTGACAGACAAACTTGTATAAATTTGTATAAATGTATACACTGCAGATTTATACTGGATTTTTTAAAATAAAGATCTTCACATAGTATGTGAGTGAATGGATGGATAGATGGATGGATGGATGGATGGATGGATGGATGGAAAAAGAAATAGGTGGATGAATAGATGGATTGGTAGACTGTTAGACAGATTAATGGATCATAACATGGATTAATGTAAGGATAGGTGGGTAAATGGATGGATAGATGGGTTGGTGGACTAATGGGCAAATGAATAGATAAAAAATTGATAGATATACAAATAACTCAGTGGATGAATGGATGACTGGATGGATCAAAATATGGAATAATGAATAGAGATAAAAGGAAATACTATCAGTGGGTAAACAAATGCATGGATAGATAGATAATTGGAAGAACAAATAAACGGATTGATGAATAGATCAATGGATTGTTGGATGGGGAGGCACAGCTAGCTAGATAGATAGATAGATAGATAGATAGATAGACAGATTAATGAATGTATAATAAGTTGGATAAATAAATGGAAGATGAATTTATGGATAGGTGAGTGGATGGATGGGTGGATGCACTGATGGATAGAAGAACAGATTAAAGGATTATGGGGTCAACAGTATAGAGGGATGGATTAATATATAAATGAACAGATTAATGAATAGTTAAAATGGATGGATAGGAGAGTGGATTGAAAAAACTGAAGTATAGATATATAAATGGAAAGAGGATAGATTAGAGGACTGGTGGATAGCTAGATTGACATCTTAATAGAAAACTTAATTGCTGGATGGATGGATGTTTGGATGGATGGATGGATGGATTCAAAATCTCCTAAAGGGTTAAAAACTTTAAACATCTCTGAACTTTGTGTTCCAAATTGAGCTTTAAGATCAAGTATTGCCTAACTGAACACCCCAAAAGGTTAAACGCTTAACAAAAGTGTTTAATTGCATAAATGTTATTTTGTTTTTATGCTGAAGATCTAATATATGTAAAAAAAAAAAAGAAAAGAAAAGAAAAAACATGCCTTGTTCTCTGTATAACATATGAAGAACTTTGAGCCACATTATAAATGAGTAAAAGGTGCTATAAATAAACAATTAAGGAAGCTTAGCACACTAATCCTTTGTTTCTTGCTAATTTTGTTATTGTTAAATCTGCACCATCAAAGAAATATAAAAGACTTTGAGCCACATTTTAAATGTAACAAGGTGCTCTATAAATCAGACCAAACATGTCAAATTGTCATAAAAGGCATAACATGCTGACTGTAGTGCTTCCAAACCAGACTCCCCATTTAAGTGCTCAAAAATAAACCAAATTGTTCATAAATAAATCAAAGCAGCATAGTTTTCACCCAAATGAAGCTGTTCTCTGTTAGTTACATTAAATAAAATAATAGTCAGGATGAATGTGTCTGTGGAATCAAAACCTCCTCAGAGCAAGCAAATGAACTGAGCACTGAGAGGACAAATATCTGACTCATGGAATTTGGATGTATATTCATTGAGCGGGTCAACAACAACAACAACAACAACAAAAATCAAATTCAGACCATTTCTTTACCTACAACCTGGATGATCTCAGCCAGAAGTACTCCGTCCGCTACGTCCTGCTGTAGGTCTCTGATCAAACGCTTATGACCTGACTTTGCCAGGTAGTGGTTTGCCCAGTCTGTGTAAATCTGTCCATTCAAGAAAAAGAGAAAGTCAGCCAGACATGAGTAATTCTCTCTTTTCTAGACTAACAGACTGGTATAAAATGATCACAAGCACCCGGGATAAAAGGATAAGAAAACACAACCCACAGTCCCTATTCCAAAGACTGGCATTGTTATTAACCTTCCTGTGGAGTCAGTCAATAAGAAGACTCATTTCTCAAAGTGCATGACTTCACACACACAGGCAGACACATTTTTCAGTGGCTAAGCCATTTCATTACACTGTCCAAATAACATGAAAATGTACTCTGGTACACAAGTAGACAAGAAACAATCTGGCTAGATGTGATGGTAAAAGAGACATAATCCTAGAATAATCTATTATGTGATAACATTACACTATTTCACGCTATAATAAAAACAAGTAGAACTTGACGCCAGCGGCGTTAACGGGAATACTCCCGCTGCCAACATGTCTACTCCTTGTTTCTAATTTGTATGACTCAAATACCCTTCAAATATACTTCAAACAGGTAGGACACTATTGAAGAAATACTACTTCTGACATTTGACCTTGCTTTGACCTTGACTCTGTTTGTATCAGTTCCTGAATCAAATCTGTTCATCCGCTGGTTACATTGATAATTCCATATAAATCCAACACACCCTTAAAAAACTCATTCTAGAGATATCGTGCTGAGATGTACGGACAGACTGATCCGACCGATAGCAAAAATCGTAGATAGCCAAAAGATAGGCCTTGAGTTCCTGAGCATGAACATGTAAGTAACATCTCTGTATGACAAACAGGAAGGAAACTATTTAAAAATAATTGTCAGATATTTGTGCTTGCTGTGACCTTGACCCTGTTTGGATCAATTCCAAAATCTAATCAATTCCTTTGCCAGTTACAGTGATATTTCCATATAAACCCTACAACATTCACAAGGATCTCGATTGGACATGGATAGACAGATGGACAAAGACGCAGGATGGAGATAATCCAGTATTCACTTATATGGTATATTGATTCATTTTCAGTAAGAGCTTTATCCTGGTCAGGGCCACACTGACTCCGGACCCTGTCTTGTGAACTCTTGGCACAAAGCAGGAATACACTGCTGGGACAGTCTGCCTTCACTAAAGTTGAAACGTTCGAGGTTCGAGTCTATACAGCGATGAGTCAATCGAGTCCATCCATGTAGTTAAATGCGTCATTCTGTTTGCCAAAGAGTGTGACCTTGCTTCCAGAGCATGATTCACTACTGAGGCATCTCTGCATCATATCTGAAATTACAATCCACTGTTAACCACCAACAAACGCAAGTAGATGCAATCCACTCCATTCTGGATCTAAGAAGCCTAAATGTCCATCTTATGTGTGGGCGGTAAACAAACTTGATTGGTGGTGACCACAGCACAGAATACAGCCAATTTCTCTGCTTTTACATCTGTCCCGAAAACTCTCTCTGCAACACCAAGGTCTGTGTGTACTCCTTTATCAGGAAAACGATCTGCTGGCTGGACACTCCCAACGGCAAGTGATGAGCCAGGCAAGAGTCCTAGAACTTCCACACGTGATATCAAGACATAAGTCATTCAGGAAAAGAGTCACATGACTCCATCGATTATTGTTCAGTGACATGAAGCACAATACTCGTGCCTAACAAGTTTAACTAACGGAAGACAGAGCCGTCTCAATCATGGATGCAGCCATGGAATTGCGACACACATTGCCTATATGCGGAAAAACTTTGAATGTAGAAAACGAGCCCCAAGGTCAGCATACTAAGATCCTTAAAATGAAAGCTAGATTCAAGTTGACAACATTTATACTTTTTTTAAGCCATTTATTTTTAGATCACTAAAAGATGCACGTTAAAATAAATTAGTGTGACTGACATAATTTTAAACCCAATAAACTGAAGTGACCTTATAACTGTAATAACTGTAACAACTATATCAATAGGATTTGAACTTACAACCATCTATGACCATCACAGGACCCTGGATTATTATAACTAGGGTTATAACGTTTATTATCTAAACATAACATAAATGTATTACCTAATTCAATTGTTTCTCAAGAGTTTCCACCCTTAACATTGCACATAAGCACATATATATATATATATATATATATACATATATATATATATACATATATATATATATATATATATATATATATAAATATACACACACACACAGTCAGTCTCTGTGGGGGGGGGAAAGTGTTTATTTCTGAGCTCTGAGGCTCTGGACTACTCCACCCATCCTCTGAAAGAAAAACCCGCGGCCTGGCATCGATTCTCCCCTGCGGTGCTTCTAATAATCTCCAGATCCGTGCCTTAGGCCTGTGGTAGGTTGTGGCTATGTGTGTGTGTGTCGTTTATATGGACAGAAACCAGTGAACACATGGATTCAAACCTGTAAACTTAAGCTCTGCAAGTGTACTAAGCTCATATTTAACACCTTAGCAAAAGAAATGGTTGCCACACATCAGTAGTATTATTGTTTTTTTTTTTTCGGTATCTATACTAAAGTCCAAATATGTCATGAATGAAGGAAACTCTAACAAACATCCCACTTACTTCATTCCAATAAGAACAGATGAAATGATATTTAACAAATTATTGCCTTTTATTTACAGGGAAAGCAACTGGCTCTGAAAAAGTGCAGCTCTGAGCTTAAAAGCCGTCTCCCACCAAAACAAACTCTACACCACTTTTTTACAGCCTCAAGTTTTCCAGCTACTTGTGCCAGCTTAAAAGGGGACAGAAGTGCAAAACTCAGAGCTATATATAGTGTACGGGTTTGTGTTGGAGTATATACATGAGAGCAAACGGAGTTTATGCTGGAAAATAAAAGGCCATGTGTGAGCATAGGTCAGGTTTCCACTGGAGACTGGCAGAGTGTAGTGATACAGACAGAATTTATTTTATATCATAAAGTTCCCACAATTTTGGACAACATGGTATATATATTTTTATAGACATTTGGTCTCTGCAAAGCAAAAGCGGGTGTTTCACAATTGAATAGACTTCACGCATTTTTAAAGTGACAAAAGACAAAAGCAGATTAAAAGCAGCCAATTTTAAACATCCTAATCCAATCAAGGTTTAGTAGGAGTTATCTTAAATCACTTTGTGATAACTAAGCACATTTTTGGAGAAATCAGACCTGTTAACACGTCAGCCCTCCCAATAATTTCTCATCTTGATAGGTTTTTCCAGGATTCCAAATCCAGCTTATTGTTCACACTAACCCTTTTCCGCTTACTCGCCATTAAATTCCCATGTAAAAGTAAAGGCATGGAAGAAATACTTGAGTGATGTCAGCTACCTAATTTAAAAAAAAAAAGAAAATCTCTCTCTGATACTCTCTGACTTCTGCCTTAGTTTCAAGCCCATCACATCCAACCATTGAAGCAGCCTGAAGATTAAGAAACTCTCATTTTTGTTCCACAGAGACCTCTTACTCAACAGTTTTGAGATGAGTAACACTTTACGGAAAACACAGAAAACACAAAGTTGCCTTTTTTTTTTTTGCTTACTGATGGGAAAAAAAATATTCTGCAAATTTCTAATAGCCTCCCATTTTTTCCCAGTATATCTGATCACACAACAATCATTCCAGCGAGATTAGATCACCACTGCTTTGCTTCTCAGTTCCTATTTAATCAAATCAAATTTGTCCTTTTGTAGTTTGTCCTTCTGCTTGGTTCATTAGTGGCTGCATCATTTTGCATATAGATCAGTTTTTATCCACCACATATTTGCTGGACATGTACAGAGTGACTATTTAGATTCACTGTACTGTTTTTCTAGCTTCCACTACAGCTGATCCAAGCATAATTCATAAGTACCAAAAGTTCTTGTGTATTTTATCAGCACTGGTAGTGAATCAGAGTCTCAAACATTGATGTAGTCTACCTGCAAGTTACACACATAGAGCGTCCGTTATCAGTGTTTTAGTAAAGTGTGTAAATGTTTTCGAACAAAAATATTCGTGTCAGAATTACAGAAGTTTCAGTAACATTGATTTTTTTCATACTCGTATGTTGCATATGTTGATAAATCGTATACTCGTATGTTGATCAGTTGTAAATTACTAAACTCGTTCACGCCACGTCCACAAAACTCTATAATCCTGAACATGGCATACACTAAATCTTCCAGTAATGTAGCTCAGCCAATGCAGTGCTTCAGCTAACACAGACATACTAACTCCTCCTCCTTTTTATATGGCGCCTCCTTTTTTTTTGGCCTTATTGAATGTGTAGTCTTTATTTGTTTGACAACATTTTCATTAAATGTGTTTGTGCAACTGAAATAAATAAGCTATTTAAACTTCATACATAATTTATATATAAAATTGCAGTACCTCATGCCAATTATACAAATTGAAGCCTTACAATCAATGCTCATACTGGTGAGTCTCCTTATACTGTATGTAAATTTACACCAACTCTTATAGGATATGAAAGTTGTTCTGAACTAACTGGATTTTCATGAACCACATTTCATGTTTAAATGCTCCTGAACAAATAAATTAGTTCATATCCAGCTTGATAAATGAAACCCATGGCCCATATCCAAAGTTCCTACTGTAGGACTCAAAAGGGTTAACAGGTGATATTTGGTTCCACATACCAGCCCCACTATGGATGCCCCTGCCCTACTATGGATCCCACATGGCCTTGTGCCCACCTGCAGTGTGGCGGGCCACTACTAATACAGCGCTGTAGTAAATCCTCCACTGCCATGTGCGCTTGTGTGTTTTGTAATACTATAATGACAGGGCAAGCGGAGTAGCGTTTCATCCTCCTTACCACATGAAGAACTAAGTTCCTCGCTGCAGCAGGAGCACAGGGCAAAATAAACACACATGCACTCACACACACACACACACACACACAATGCAGCTGTAGACTCGGTGTGCAATGAGACAGAACATCACATCTGACCAGGCCTGCCTCTTCTAGTCCTAAAAAAAAAACATTTTCTACTAAAATTATTCAGTGGCCACGAAAATAGTCAGGTCTTAGTCATCCAGCACAAACAAACTTTCAAGATCAAGTGGCTTTAAGAGGAAGAAATAAGCCTCATTGAACACGATGTGGTTACGTGATGTGATGTACAAAATCTGATAAAAAAATCTGTTTAGTTTCCACCCTTGCATAACCTTTCATTATACTGTACTCTTGTGCACAGTGGTGTGACTATACAATAGCATAACAGTATAGTACAATAAGAAATGCTGTTAATGTGACACTAAATAAATACATCTAAAATAAATCAAGTCTGCTTGCAGAATCACAGAGATGTTTATCTGAACTAGAGCCTGTTATCATGTAGTCGTCTGATATTAAAGTTATGAGGACTTACTGTATCAGCGTGGGTCGTAATCATGTCTCTTTAAATGTTCTACAGTAAACCGAATTTATAAATACGAACCCATTTTCAAACAAGTGAGGCACCAGAGGGCGCTACACATTCAAGGAAAGAGATTTTTAAACAAGTAAACACATGTAAAGTACAATTACAGTAGCTGTTATTAGGGCCGTAACGATACAATCTATCGTATTGTTTTGTTCGATATGAGGCTCTCAATTAGATACATCAGCGTATCGAAGAATACAATACACTCTGCATAATAAAGTAGACTGTCCATCATAAAATACTGCTTATATTACGTGAGGTGTAATAAACATTTAAAACTTAATCAAACCAACACTCCTTCCTCATGGGTTTAAAAAGAACACGCTTCTCAAATACACACTGTTTTCAGGCAGAACTCATGCTAGCATGTTAGCGTACTAGCTCCGATATTCGATACATGTGTTAAGCACTTGGGCTTCCCGGTACATTAGTGGTAGACCTGAGGTGCATATTTAGGCAATGTTTATTTTGCTGCATTAAAAGACATTGAGACACCACCGTATTGAAATCATACTGAATTTGAATTTTGTGTCAAAATCGTTAGTTTCTCAACAATGCCAAAGCTGCTATAGTTGCACAACTATAGTTTCACTCAGTAGTGTATAGTACCAAAGTAGAAATACTTTACTGCCGTACTCAAGTGTATTTTAAGGCTATTTCTGCAAGGTTTCTTCCAACTTACATTTTTACTTCACTACATTTTTAAAAGCAAACGGATAGTTTTAGTGTGATAAATATACCCAGATTCATTCATCACTCTACCGCTGGCCTTTATTCCTAAGTACGCAACTAGTGTTCACTAACCACACAGATTGCAGTTGAGGAATAAAGTAAGGAATAAAACACTTGAGGCGTGCTCTTGTTGGAAAATAATCAAAATCAGGGTTTCTGATATTATGGAACGTCCGCAAAACGAAAGTCAGTTCCTCTTATTACTTACGTTATAGTAGCTATAAACAGTCATTCCCTCACCGTCCTGTCATTTTTTTAACTGTTTGTTATTAAAAAAAAAGTCACGTTACTAAGAAATCACAAAGCCATCCATCCTGAAGACTTTCTCTTGTCGGAAAACTAAAGGAACCTCTGACTCTTACAAAGTGCTGACATTGGAGACTCCTTCCATAAATGCTATATAAACATATAAAGTTGAAGCCGCCTAGAGTACTGGAGTCATCTTAATTTTTTACCTTTTTAATGGAAACGACTGGCTCCAGTTTGCATAGGACTGAAATGATCAGACTGACCTTCACAGAACTCACAGAAAGACATTAGGAGATGGGGGGAAAAAACAACATTTGATAGAAAATTATGTCAGAGACTACACCACCTATAAAATAATGGAATTACTACAACTCTGTAATAAATCACATGACTGCCGTAATGTGAAAGCGGATTACGCTACGATTGAATGAACTTTGATTTTGCATTGATACTCCAACCTAAAGAAAAAGTTCACTACATTTATAAGAAATGCTGCCTCACCTGTCATATTTGATTAAAAATAAAATATACACACATGCACACAGGACAAACCTAAGAGCCTCATTAAAACTTTACAACGCTTAACCAAAGCCTCAACTGCCTGCAGGTGTGAGTTAATCAGCACACACTGCTGAGTTTACGCTTCCATTACCACATTTACGGCTCCTTACTTTTGCACTTTTCCATATTTTTGAGAAAATTGCAGTAAGTAAGGAGCACTGACGCCTTTTAACGCAAAACATGCTGCTCTGATTTCTAATCTCAGATCTTTCATCACACACACTCACTGTAATAAAACAGCCGAATAAACCTCTGAGACAGAAGCAGGAGGATGACTTCGCTCAAACCTGTGGATCTGTAGACGTTTCGTTGGTCGTGTGGCTCTTTCTCTGTGGTGCGCCGGTGCTCTGGCTGCTTTTCCTCAGACTGGAGTGGTGTGTGAGCTTCGCACCGCTGCTCTGAGTCATCCGTGTCTGAATGTGAGGCTGAGGAATGGGCAGAGCGCTGTGCACAGGCTTGGGCAATCCTGACTTCATCTTAGGGGTGACCAAAATGGCTGGCATCTTCTTCTCCTCTTGTCTGCTTGTCCTGTCTTCTGCTGTCCAAATGCAGACAGGACTGGCAGAGCTGTGCTGTGCTTTTACAATGGCACAAGCACTCACACACACACACACACACACACAAACACGCTCACACACTCGAGTAGGAGTGGGACTCGGAGCATTCGTGTGCTGCCTCAACAGCTGGTGCGAGTCAGTGGACTGCCCCTAGATGCCTAATCACTCTCACACACACACACACACACACACACACACACACACACACACACACACACGCAGAAGTGGTGCAGGGAAGCCACACACTTTCACACACAGTCCTGACCTCTACAAAGACGATCACCACAGCCTGCTAAATTGAGCTCTGAGCTCCTCAGCTAGTTGTGTTTTCTGTACAGCTCTGCAGCACCTGCTCTCACTGGATTAGAGGGCGTGAACACTGAAACGATAATGTTCAGCATCTGTTCAGATCCCAGAGAGCTCTCGAGAGGAATTCCCTACTCAAAGAGAGTGTGAGAATCCTGGAGTCACAAGTGCAACACTTGTTAGATGAAAGACTGTTCAGCAAGATCTTACCAACTATTATCTGCCCTTTTCCACCAGTCTGTAATCATTTCAAGGAATTAAAAAAACCTGAGCAACCTGAGCAAGTGTAGGATTTTGTAGCTCAGTTTCCTTTAGTATAAATAGCGATCCAATCTCATCAGAGTGTAAAGGGTTCATCACGGTTCCCTTCCTGGTAATTTACGCTTTTCTCAGTGATGAGCAGATTCATCTCAGGTTATCTTAATACAGCTTACTTTGCATAACTCACATTTTTGGGAGCGGTTTGGTTTATTGGAACAGCAAGCAGAGCTAACCTCCAGTACAATGGAAACATGTACTATACTCACTCACTCACTCACTCACTCACTCGTTTTCAGTAACCACTTTATGCTTGTCACGATGGATCCACAGCCTAGCCTGGGAAAACTGGGCATGAGGCGGGAATACACCCTGGATGGGATGCCAGTCCATTGTTGGGCACCATGGAAATACACTTGGGGCAATTTATCATATTCAATTCAACTACTGGCATGTTTTTGGGCAGTGGGTGGAAACAATAGAACCCGGAGAAAACCCACAGGGAGAACATGCAAAACTCCACACGGACTATCACCCCAGCGCAGGATGGAACCTGGGACACTTAAGCTGTGAGGCGTAATTACTACCTGCTGCACCACCGCAACTATAATTCAATGGAAACTACTCTGTGTGATAAGTAAAGAATAAAACACGATGGAGTGGTAACAGCCCTTCAGGCTGCATCACACCATCGCTGATTATTTTCCTATAAACACATGCCACACTGTCATTTATTCCACTCATACCACAGCAATTTGCTAATGAATACATTTTTTATTCTTTCCAGAACAACACATCATGAACAATGCATCCATTTATAGTTACATTTTAAATGTCTACAAAACAAGTTAGTTCCTGTTATCACTTACGTCATAACAGTCGTTTTTTTGTATTCCTGCTATAACCTTATCCAAAGTAACTTCAAAGCATTCTGTTGCATAGCCAGATGAAATTGTCACCACTGATCTTGTGAGCTAAATCAAACATTACTTGTTCTTGGTTCCAGACCAGCAGCATTTTTCATGCTGGAACTGAATCGATATCACTAGCCAAGAACTGCATTTTTTGTGGTGAAAAAAAAAGCACAAAATGGTTGGGATTAGTCAGATCTGGAACCAACACTGCCATCTTGTTTATGTGTCAAAAATCGACTTGAGAGGGATTTCCATCGTTGCTGATGGATATTCAAACTCGCACATAAGAAATCCTGACACTATAAATTATGGCTAAGTATCAGAGGTGGGAAAGCTGGCATATGGATAAAGAGATGATCTGATAAACGCTGATGGAATAAGTGATGCTATATCAAGAGTGTGTTCCAGTCTCCCCATGACTGTATGTGTTTGGCTGGTGCTCTTTTGATGATGTCATCTTGTTGCTTCTTCTCAGAATATGAATCTGATTCGCTTTTGCCTGTTTGGATGGAAACATACCATACACTCAGACGTGGGCAGGATTAGTGAGCCATTAGTGAAGCGGAGAATGTGTCTTAGGGGAAAAATTAAGTGACAACCTGATGAGCCTTGGGCATCAGATCTGCAATTGCCTTCTCAGTCAGCAAAACTGAACAGGCAGACGGATAATTTATTTCAATATGGTCTAAAAATTTCCTGCATTTCATACATACAGCGCTATTTCTGAAAACAAGGTGAAATAATTATTAAAAATGAACAATTTAAACGTAGTTAAAATGTAGTTCAGGGTCAAACTGATCCTAAATCCGCCTTCATCTGACCGAATTTCAGTCAGTCGTTATTTAATAATTTTAGTCAGTTTATTATTGAAGAGTAAGACTCAACTTTTTGAGGAATTCATATGAAACTAAAATCTGCTTTAAATCTCAACATTTACTGAAATTGTTATGATACATGTTTTAATTATGATACATGTTTCTCTCCTTCCTGCCTCACATTTCTTCACTCACCAAATCTGCCATGTTTCACCTCCGTAATATTGCTCATTTACGTCCCTTCTTACATATCAATGACGCTGAGACACTGGTTCATGCCTTCATCACTTCTCGACTAGACTACTGTAATTCTCTTTTCTATGGTCTACCAAACACAACATTAAATAAGCTCCAATATATCCACAACTCTGCAGCTAGGGTTCTCACTTTTTCTAAGAAATCCTCTCATATTACTCCCATCCTACACAGACTTCATTGGCTACCCATTCGTTTCCGTATTCAATACAAGATTCTCCTTATCACCTTCAAAGCACTTCATGGTCTCGCCTCCCCATACATTTCTGATCTCATTCATACTCACTCCCCAGTTCGCACATTACGCTCTTCAGATACTGGTCTACTGTTAATTCCACGCCACAGGTTAGCATCGTTTGGTGGACGAGCGTTTTGTATCTCTGCCCCCACACTCTGGAATTCTCTTCCCAAAAACATACGTGATCTTTCTTCATTACAGGATTTCAAAACCCACCTTAAAACACATCTTTTTCTTTCTTGTTTTTCTGATCTCTGACTGTATGATCTGACTCATGCCATGGATTTCATGTTTATTTCCTTTGTTCTTTGTCTGCTGTCATGTTTATCTATTTTCATATTGTAAAGTGACCTTGAGTTTGCAGAAAGGCGCTATATAAAATAAACTTATTATTATTATTATTATTATTATTATTAATTATAGCCATCTCTAATGACTAAAGCTACAATCACACCGGACTGGATGCAAATAAAATCTGACTGCAGTGCTTGCTATGTATTGTAAGGAGCGTGTCCGTCTACCACAAGGTTCACCTTTTAATCGTGCAAGTGTGGATTTCACATATATACCATATATTGGTTTTACAGTATGTCTGTATACCTAGCTATCTAGATGGGCAAATTATCAAACAGCAGATGTGTTATTTCAATTTTTACTGCAGTTTGGCCGCTACTTGTTTTTAATTCAGGAAGAGCACCAGGACTCCCGAGTGGCACAACAGACAAACATTCAATCTATTGTTGGGAGATCGTATGTTCATAACCAAGAGAGCAAATCTGGGTGGGCTTTTTGGGAGGGAGGGGAATACTGTCTCTCCCCTGTCAATCACAGCAACACTAGCCAATCATGGCCATCTGTGAGCTCATGTAATGTATGTGGAAGAGGGCTGATAGCGCTCTTTGAGTCTGTTTGAAACTATGTGGTTTCAACGCATCTTGGAGGAACGCATCTTGTGGGAAGCACATGTTAGCCTTCACCCTCTCCGGCTGCTAGTTGTCATATGATAGGGGAGATCTGAATGAGAATTGGCAGGTGAACCAATTAGCGTAAAAAATGGAGGGAAAAAACTCAGGAAGAGCTGCAACAGTTTGATAAACTTCTACTAATTTTGCAGATTGGGGTTACACATTACACAGAACTTAGATACTGCTATAAATAACTTTTTTAATTTTTTTTTAATCTATGTGGCCCATTATTCGCAGTATGGCAACACTAATTAAACTCCCAAGTTACGAATGGTCATCACTTCAAGGCTGCATCTTATAATTTGCATAAAGATGAATCCAGCTCAGACAAGTTCTCACTCCTCTCGACCCCACAATCTCTTGAGCATTTTTTCCCCCAAAAATGAATGGGTGCAAAAAAATCACATGGCGAATTCACATTCAGCATGCATGATATTGACTCCATGTGTCCTGCATTATCATCCCTATTACTTTCAGTCGAGAAGAACACACTAGTTTGGATGCTAATGAAGAATGACGGGATCATTTTTGAAAAAGATAATTTGATACAACAGTTCTTCGTAGTTGCCTCACAAATATTCCAACATTTTATACTAACAGTGTATTGATGTGAGTGAACGCACTCACCTCCCACTTTATAATCCATGTTAACACATTTAAATTGTAAGGGGAAGGATGTATGTGTTTATGATGTACAGTATGTGCCTGAATTACTTCTTCCTTTCTCTGAATTTGAGGAAAAATGTTGGCAAATTCCTGTGCCTGATCACACTTTCTTTAGCACCCTGAGGGAGACAGTGCTTGTTCATGCCCTGATAGCCTTCTCTTGAGCTTTGGGAGGATAAAATTGTGCCTAAGCAGCATTTTTTGTTGTTGCTGTTGGGTTTTTTTTGGTGCCTGTGGATTTGAAATCAGTAACTCCTGCTGAGTTGAGGAGTAGTGCCCAAAAACCATCATGTCCTCCCGCTTTAACCTTTTAAAAGAGCTTTCATTTAAAGCAACTAGATGTCGCAACATTTGAAGAAAGTTAATTCTTGGCATAGCTGTTCAAGAAAGAGCTGTGCTAGTAACTGTGCCTTACACAAGATTCTGAGAAAAAAACAAAAAGTGAAAGCACACACACACACACTCAACAGAAAAAACTTTCAGCTGTGAAAGCCTTTTAATTCATTTTCCTTATTTATCTATTTTTAAATGATATATATGACAGGTCATTTCCATACCAGTGATTTGCTCAAACCAGAGCTGTAGAGCTGTCGATGGTAGTGGTGCCCTTTAGGCGAGAGTGTGTGTGAGCTGTGGAACACACTGCACTCATGGGTAATTTCCCAAGTGTGTATCATCCAGTCACAGAGAAAATCACCTCAGGCTGTCAGTGCTGTCCTCAGTAACATGTCAGAATCAAGTCTGAGAGTCAAACCGACCATGCATTAATAAATGGTAGATATGTTCTCGGGGTCCATAAACATTAACAAGTTTGCTTGATCTAAAGTATACATATCTTAAAAGACTCAATTACACATTAAAGTCCTACGCTGTCTGTCTCAAATGATGTCTGACATCAAAGTTTATCTAAGCTATGAAGAACCAGATAAAGATGGTACTTGAAATGAGACAAAATATACAAAAAAATTTTGCCCATTTTACTGTACAGATACAAGTGCCTTGCATAAGTTTTCAAGCCCCTTGAACTTTTCCAAATTTTGTAGTGTTACAACCTAAAAGTGAAATAGACCTAATTGGGACTACATGTCATGGATCTACATGAAATATACCCTTATATTGAATTGAAAGGAAAAATCAGTATAGTTTGCAAAATTATTTACTAATAAATAATAAAAGTTGTGACTACGTAAGTATTTATCTCCATTGCAGTGAAACCCACATAATTGTTCTGGTGCAACCAGTTTCCATCAAAAGTCACATAATTGAAAAAGGTGAATGAAGTCGACCTGTGTGCAATTAAAGTGTCATGTGATCTCAACATGAATACACCTGTTCCAGGAATACTGCAGAGTTTGTTAGAGAACATACTTAAACAAACAGCATCATGAAAACCAAGGAGCTATCAAAACAAGTCCGGGACAAAGTTTTAGAAAAGTATCAACCAGGGTTTGGTTAAAAATAAATTCCCAAATTTGGAAAATCCTGCACAGCACCATTACATCAATTATTTAACAAACTGAAAATATATTACACAACTGCGACACACCTGCCTAAAGGAGGCTGTCCAAGAAAAGTCAATGACCGGGTAAAGAGGAGATTAGTCAGAGCAGTAACCATTGTAGTCCCAGGCAATAACACTACAAAATCTGGAAAAGTTCAAGGGGGTGAATACTTATACAAGGCACTTAACAGAGTGCAAAATTTGCTAATTTGAGTATTGCAGGTGATTTACAAAGAGTAATTACATAAATTAGGTTCTATGATAAATTGTTCTTGATATCCTAAACAGAATGACCTGTGCAAAATTTTTCCATAGACCCTGAAAACTAAAAATTGTAGTAGACATTTGTAAAATGGGTTAAATAATTTTTTTTGTGAAAGCCACTGCCATTTTTTAGGTTGTGATTGTGTATAATGTCACAAGTGTCAAGTGCGCTTTCAGACTTTTCAAGCAGTCATTAAAAAGTCTGTTAAAGACGTGAATGGATTTTATACGTCAGAAACTTTTAATTACTATAATTCCAACGTGACATGAATGCCATATAATAATGAATGACAGATATTTAACATCAGTGGCATTTAATTAACTCATGGTAACCACATAACTCTCATTTACTGTCCTCTCTCTGCAGTTTGTAGGCATAGCATATCTTTAGAATACACTCATTGGCCTCTATATTGATATTATAATCGCACTATTGGTAATCAGTACTTTGCACACTTTCGGCCTGGCACCCATTCCGGGACCCTCTGGCACATAGCAGCTGGATGCCACCCGTAACAGGCTAGTAACAACCTGAATATAAATGTTATATTTCCTGTGACATTTGACAAATACAGAATAATTAAAACCATGTTTAGCACATCCTCTAGACCACCCAATCATGACAGAAGAATGATTCCATCAACACCAAAACTGTTGCATGATCCAAATCTTAATCTACCCTCCATATAAGACCTCCAGACTCGAAATAAACAAAGTGAAGTTTAGATCGTAAAAATAACGTTATGAGCAAATATGGCAAAGGATAGAGTAATAAAAACGTACCATAATGATAACTGTGGGAGGTAGGTGTAGGTTGCTAAGTTGACGCTTCAAATAAACACAGTATGCAATGTGGAATCAATTTGACCAACCAGTGATGTTAATAGAATGGGTTTAGTGGCGTAAACCATATAAATACCCACTGAGCAAAGCACATTTTTATGTATTAGTGTTATGAACCAAAATAGCAACGTGTAATGGGTACATCAGCAAACACCTAACAAACCATGTGTGACTTAAATGTGCTGAAATGTTTGCGTTAAATGGTCCATCAAGCCACCAGTTTATATTAATAATGTGATTCTCCCATTGTCCAACATAAACTCCTCTCAGAAATTCTGTCAGGTTAACACAAAATAGATAGTTGGCTAGTACTAGCAGGGGAAATGGATGAATATAACTTATATATGTCTCAGGAGTCCTGTCAGTCTAGCACATTAGCTTGCTGAGTAGGCTTAGCAGTGAAGAATTATGAATATGACTCAGAAATCTTCTCAGGTTAGCACACATTAGCTTGTTGGCTAGTAACAGGTTGGCTAGTAACAGGGAAGATTCATGAGTATGACTTAGGTACGGCTCAAGAATCCTGTCAGTTTAGCATGTTAGCTTGTTCAGTAGTCTTAGCAGTGAAGATTTACGAATAGCACTTAAATACCTCTCAGAAATCCTGTTAGTTTAGCACATGTTAAATACTTGGCTAGTACTACCAGGGATAAGGTAAGAACAAGACTAAAATATGCTAGCTTGTTATAGCTTGTCTTAGCAGTGAAGATTTATGAATATGAAAAATTCCTCTGAAAAGTCCTGTCAGGTTAAAGCATATTAGATATTTGGCTAGTATTAGCAGTGAAAATGTAAGAAAATAACTTAAATTCCTCTCAAAAATCCTGTCAGGTTAGCTGATGTTAGCTAGACTTAGCAGAGAAGAGTCATGAATATGACTTAAATTCCTTTCAGAAATCAGGTTAGCATATGCTAACACTTTCTATACTGACTGATTTGACGTCACTTGACTCTGATATACCAATCACTCTGATCTTAGTAACATTATTACAAAATATTAAGCTAGGCTTACAGGGAGAGTTAAGGCTAAACTCTAAAAATCTGTGAGGTATGAAGATTATGAATACCAGTCATTCACGTAAATCAGAGCTGGTTAAAGAGCATCAATGGCACCTCACAGACAAGAGAGTGTGTGAGATGAGGAACAGGCTGCACCTACAGATAAATCCCCACATGTACACCGTCACTGAAAAAAATTGTTTCCGGTTCTGAATGTTCATAACTAAAAATAGACACATTCAGAGACCCTCAGAGTGACCCAGATGACAACCAGAGGTCTCTAGTGGCTCTTGATATTTTGTTTATATATTGTTATATATGTTTGTTGATAATATATTGTAACACACATACACACACTGTGTGTGTGATTAATCCTAGCTGGTGTTCCAATGGGAGTCAATGGTGTGTCTCTAATGGTTTAATAGTGACTTTAGTGGATCTAACTGACTAGGCATCTTCAGTGATGCCATTCTTCTTCTGTTCGTTTTTTTTTTTTTTTTTTTTGACCCTGCTAGCATCCAGCAAAAAAGTGGCGTAGCTGTGGGCGTGAACAACCCCCTCCACCCCGAAACGATGCTTAATCATGGGTTAACATAACACACATACGGCACAGCTGAATATACATGTGCCAAATAACACTTTTGCACAGTAATGTAGCTGTAAGGATTTTCACAAACACCTGTTTCATAGTTACGATTCCATATTTAATCGCCCCCAAACATCCCTTATTTTTACAGCCTGTGAAGTACTGCAAGTTTAGTGCAGGAGTAGAAAAAGAAAATGTCATTTCCCTCTCTTACAAGCATCTTATTTGAATATTTTCCAGTGGAACTTCCATACAGGTGTTTGGCAATGTTATTAATATGGCAAGAGTGATTGACAGTAGATCATTCCTTCCATACAATTTGTTGGGGGTTCGATTCCCGCCTCCGCCCTGTGTGCTCAGAGTTTGCATGTTCTCCCCGTGTTTCAGGGGTTTCCTCCGGGTACTCCAGTTTCCTCCCCGAGTCCAAAGACATGTGTTGTAGGCTGATCGGCATCTCTTGTCTGTAGTGTATGAATGGGTGTGTGAGTGTGTGTGCGATTGTGCCCTGCAATGGACTGGCACCCCCGTCCAGGGTGTCCCCTGCCTTGTGCCCCGAGGCTCCTGCGATAGGCTCCTGGCTCCCCGCGACCCTGTGTATGATAAGAGGTACAGAAAATGGATGGATGGATGGATGGATTTCCTGTTCCCCCGCTGAAATGAAGACCTGGCTACACCACTAGCTTCCATCCTCAGCAGCAATATAGAAGATGTTGGAAAAGTAATACCTAAATGATTCTCTTGCATGTTTTCTGTTAGAACTGGACATGTCGAGGTTGACCCAGATTCTGCTGTGCTTGGTTTAATGATTTTCTGACAGTCTGAACTAAAGACTGGTTGGTTGGTTGGTTGGAGACTCTTCTTGTGTGTATTATCTGACAGAACCCTGCAGCACCACTGGCACATGCTGTCCGTGTGTCCAGCACTATGCTGGCCTCTTGATCAGCTGAACGCTGTTAGTGACAGACTACAGAGCTTCAGGATGCAGACTGAGAGAGAGAGAGATACATTATCTCAACAGAGCTGTTAGTGCCAAAGGCATCAGTGGAGCTCTGTCTAAAACTCAAAGAATGCTACATGCGTCAAGTTATTACCGAGAAATGGGTGAAGGAAAAAAAAAAGATGCTGGGAGGATTCAAAAGATGTGTTACTGAAATTTTGGCTGAAAATAGTTTGTATTAGGCATAATTCTTGATTGATTAACGATTTAACTGTGTGTTGGTTTAATGTCATTTTTATAATAAAAGCATAAGATGAACATGCACGACCATTTATTAGCACAACATAAAAGTAAAATTACATTTCTGTGTTCCTTTTAGACAAAAAGAAGAAGAAGAAAGGATAAGAGATACGTAGAATTAGCGTCTGCTTTGCTCAACTAACAAATTCACACACATGGAAGCAACATGAACGTTTGCACCACAAAGATCTTTAGCCTGAAAAGGTTCGAGTGATATGAGGGGTAATCAATACTCAAAGTATTGGCTCCTTCAGATATCACACTTAGCGAGTATTCTTTGTATTAATATCTCTATAGCAATAATAATAAATGATAAGTTAGACTTGAAAAAGTTGCAGTATCTAAGTAAAGCAGGATCTTGGAACTGAATTGCAGTCTCTCGGTGGATTGAGGGACCTGTGCTTTTAGTGGCTGCGTCAGAGGAAGTTAAGTGCCATCGATAGAGAGGATATATAAATAGGAGTAGATAACTGAGCAAAGCCCAGTGGCACGTGAGGAGGCACTGGCCCAGAGGAAATAGACGTGCAAAAAAGTGCACACACACACACACACACACACACACTCTGTTGAGGAGATTAGACAATCCGTCCTTGAAAAGAAGGCTACACTTCACTCGTTCTCAGTGTCAAGTACAGACAGGATAACACTCCCTCCTTATGTAGTGAATAAAGTAGGCTACGTATAGTGAGTCACCATGAAAAACCAATCGAGACACAGCTAACCTCAGCCACTTTAAATTAGCGCTGTCAAATTCATTGAAAAACTTGCATTTGAGTTTTAATGCAAGCTATTTTATACTTCCACAGTCAGAATGCACATAAATTATAATAAATTTCATGTATTTAGCCATCGCATGTATTTAGCCATAGTTTTTGCTGCTAATATCTAGTTTCTTATGTTACCGGGGATCCGAAAAAAAAAAATCTGCCCCTTTCAACTCGTTTCAACTTTTCAACTCAACTCTTCACACGTATTTCTTTAATTGCTGCTCCTTAAACACACGGTGAGATCCAATTCAAAATGAATTCATATTCACTATATATGGTCACTACATAGGATATAACATGAATGCCATTGTAGAGCATAAGTAGTGCAATAGACTACATGTCTGAGAGAAAGTCATATGAAATTCAACAACTAAAACAGAAAGACACGAGTAAGTACCTGTTTCTACTACTATGTAATATTATACTTAGGATGTTTTTATTTCATTATAGTTTGATCAAAATATGTAAAATATTTCATCATACAGTCATTTATTCCAAAGCATGAGAAATCTATACTAGTTTTTGATGTTCTGAAAGACATACATTGCCAATCATATCTCTCCAAATGATAGTGGAAGTTTTGAGGTTAAGATTCAGGATCGATTGGAAGGCGGAAAGGTCAAATCCCAGCAATTCCTCCAAGCTGCTATTTTTGGGCTCTTGAGTGAATCTCTTAACCTCCAACAACTCCAGGGGTGCTGAACCATGGCTGACCTTGATCTCTAAACTCAACTTCCTACTCAGATGAGACATGCAAAGAAAGGCATTTCATTGGACTGTGCATGTATACGCAAATGAAAACTGACCAAAAAAAGGCCATCGTTCTTCACGTCCTTCCTGAATCTTCATCCAATACGGCATTTCACAAGCAACGAATTAATGAACTAAGTACAGGCAAAGTTAAATAATTATATTTCTAATATGGATTTAAAAACACCTATTGAGTTGGCATTCCTGATGCTGTCTGGAACAATATTCCAGGGGCAACCCGCCACTGATCCTTGAGAAACAGCAGACCTGCTGAGCAAAATGCTTAAAAACAGAAAAAAAATCATTAAAAGGAGGAACCAGAATCCAAAGTAGTTGTAAACTGCACTACTGTCTCTGCCAGTGAAAGCTGAATTAAGTCTTAGTGGAAAGGAGAAAAGAAAGCACACATGTTAAATCGATCTCCAGCTAATCCGGTGAGCACGGCAATATAAAAACAAACCGTCCGATTAATGTCGAGTTCTGGGTTTGTCGATTGTAGGCTTCAACACTGCCAAGCGCTCAAGGCTTTTGATATTGACTAAGACACATGGCTAATTCTGAGCTCAGCAATGCTCTTAAAACCTAATTGCAGGAAACACACAAAACTCAAATACCATCAACGAATGATGTCATGCCCAAGAGCTACTTACCTTATTGGCAATGGATCAACTCGAAATACACAAAATTACAAGTGTAGTATAGAAATGTACACTTTAGGAAGCACTAGGAAATCATTATTTGAGTTGTGTGGGCCAAACAGGGAACAGATTTACACAGAGCGTGAGTGTCGTAAAAAGCCAAATGTTCAAAGGGTGGTGAAGGATGTGATAAAATTAGCTGATAATCACATTCTGTATTACAGTCAGGAAATGAGAGAATGCCGGCGTAAGTGGAACAACACACATTACCACATTTTGTGGGGAAATTTATATACAATCATAAACTTTTTACACCATATTTATTATAATGTTCCTCCTTAACACTGTAACTGACACGTAAAGGAAAATTTTAAAGTATTTCTAAAAAATTCCTGCACATTAGATATGTTTTTCACTATTAGTTGAAACTTTAATGCTTATAAAATAAGGTACAAAAAAGATCAAAAGTTTACACAGGGCATAAAATTACAGGTTCAAGTTGGTCTCGTAAATCCACAAACATAAAACCTAAGGATGCATCAACACCTTTTATTCAGACCCAGTAGGAGTACATTTTTTTGGTTTTCGTTTAATACGAGTACTGATACTGATACTGAAATGAGTAACCTATTTAGTATTCAATCAGGGAAGTCATGGAGTGTGCTGCTAACAACAAACTCTTTTGTGTTGAGCTTTATGGTTAAGATGTTACGGCTTTTAAACAGCATCTTTAATAGAGAGTGTGAGGGACTGACAGGCACAGAGGCCACACCTCCATCATTAAGAATGAGGAACACAGACCACACCTACTTCAGTGAGACTGACAAGCACACAGACCACACCTTCTTCACCGGGTCTGATAAATACAAGGCCACACCTCCTCCTTCACTGGGTCTGATAAATACAAGGCCACACCTCCTTCAGTGAGACTGACAAGCACACAGACCACACCTTCTTCACCGGGTCTGATAAATACAAGGCCACACCTCCTTCAGTGAGACTGACAAGCACGTAGACCACACCTCTTTCCCTGAAACTGAAGCACAGAGGCCATGCCTTTTTCACTAGGCCTGAGGAACAAAGGCCATCCCTCCATCAGTGAGACAGAGGCAAAATGGACACAAGCAGAAAGAGCACATCTCCTCAACTAGGAATGAGTCACAGAGGCCACACCTCCTTCACTGGGACTGAGGCACAGAGGCCACACCTCCTTCACTGGGTCTGATAAATACAAGGCCACACCTCCTTCAGTGGGACAGAGGTAAAACGGACACAAACACAAAGAGCACATCTCTTTCACTGGGACTAAAGCAGAGGTCACACCTCCTCAACTAGGAATGAGTCACAGAGGCCACACCTCCTTCACTGAGACTGAGGCACAGAGGCCACACCTCCTTCACTGGGACTGAGGCACAGAGGCCACACCTCCTTCACTGAGACTGAGGCACAGAGGCCATGTTCTCTCCACAGGGAAGAAAAAAAGCCAAAGGAAAGTCATTTTATTGCATTTCTATAATAAATAGTAAAGTGGTAATAAAAATGTGGGTGTGTTTAACATTTAAAAATATGCACATTTTTGAATTTGCAGTCTGTCCTATACTAATGAATCCACATAATCTGATCTCAGTCATAACTCAAGTTAGAAAAGGTAAGCTGCTGGTTTTGGGATCAAGATAAAAAGTAAAAAGAGGAAAAAACAACAGCAAATATGCACAATATAAAATCCCTTCCTTACACGAAGAGTTCAATTACTACTCTAGTGCCATCTACAGACAGGATTTCTTCAGTTGTTTTTATTTCTGCAAAAGTTCTAAGATTCAAAATAGAGTCCTAATGAAGCACATGTTGAGGAAACAGATACTCTAAACGTGAACCTCAGGATCCGTCGCAAGTTTGCTTAGTTGGGATTTGTAAATCAGGATGATGATTCAAGCTGGTTTTGTGTCAAAGGACATCAATCCTTGATATTTTACACAGTACAATACTTAAACTAATCTCTGCTTCCCTTAATTTTAATTAGTCCGACATTCCTGAGGCTTCATCTATTATTTAGAGAAGTAAAGCCATGTAGGGAGGGGCTGTTCTTTGAAACCAAGCACCACCGTGGTGGTCGTCTCACACAAACTCACACTTAAACCCCCTCCTCCAAGCCAAGAGTCTCTTATTTATTAACCAGGCCTGTTCTCTCTGCTATTGTCTCTCTACTCCTGAAAAGAAGCCGGAAAAATACAAGTCAAAATTCAGTGCACTTCACTTCATAGACAAGTGCTGTTTTTCAGAACTGTCTCTTAGAAATTTGTGCCCAAATTGAAAAATATCGATGATTAGAAATTAAGTTGATAATTTCATGTTTGAGAAAGATTTTACAAAACCAATGACAAGAGTAGAATTCGTCCTAGCGCAATACCAGCACTTCCTCATAGTCCTAGAATAACAGCATTCTCTTAAAGGCAGTAATGATTTCTCAAATCTGATTGGCCAGAAGGTCATTTGCTATAAAAGCAGCCCTGACAGCAGTTCCAGCTGTTTATATTAATGTGAATGTTATATGTATAGTTTCTATAGTAACTTACTCTCCATGTAAAACCCTGTCGCCGGTTCATTGGTTGTCCTTCCTTAGACCACTTAACCACTACATACTGGGAACACCCCACAAGACCTGCCATTCTGGACATGCTCTGACCCAGTCATCTAGCCATCACAATTTGCCCTCGTCAAAGTTGCTCAGATCCTAATGCTTGCCCATTTTTCCTGCTTCCAACACATCAACTTCGAGAACTGAGTGTTCACCTGCTGCCTAATATATCCCACTCCTTGACAGGTGCCATTGTAACGAGATAATCAATGTTATTCACGTCACCTGTCAGTGGTTTTAAGGTTATGGCTAATCGGTGTATATCCTGATATATAACATTTTCCCTAAAACTGATGAAAGAATTAACTATACCAAATAACTGCATGCATTCATGACTGCTTTTTGATGATTATGTGAACTAAACACCTGTAAAACGTACTTTTTCTTTTCCCTATTATTTGGAAGCGACATTGAACAGAACTATCACAAATAAGAACAAGAGAAAATATAACACTGTCAAAATAATTTTTTTGGAATTTGGCCAGCGTGTACAATTAACTCATCATCTTGGACATCATCACTTAACGCAAAATCACCCAACAATGATGACTGGTCCCTGCAACCTCCACATTAACGTTTGGGTCAGTCTGGGTGACACTTACATGAAATGTTGAGTCAAACTTCTGAATTTCTTAGTCGATTCTGAACCATCATACCAGCATGAACTATTCCTACAGAGGTTAGCTTGAGAAATTTGGATAATCTTCAAACCTAGATGTTTTCAGTGCAAGTACACCAATCAAGTGCACCCTGCATGCCTGAGTAGTCATGTCCTGCTCATGTGGGGACCCAGTGACTGATCAAAGCAGACGAGCCAGCAAGTGGAACTTGAAAGAGTCTACTGGTTTGGACAGGGACTTGGAGCTTATTAGTTACAGTTCAAGCAACAGAAGAGACTTTTGACTCCTATGGGTATGAAATTCTGTATTAGGAAAATAAAATCAAATGCTTTATATGAATAACTCTGAATAATATGGCTACAACAAACAGGACTATTCTATTTTTGCATTTATTAATTTGGCAGACGCTTTTATAAGTCCAATCCAATCCAAGCACATGGCTGAGCATTAAGGGTCGTATTCAACAATGGCTCTCACAATTCTGGAATTTGAACTCACAAGTCACATCTGATGAAAAACTCAGAACATCAACCATAGCATTCTTTTCTTCAACGTGACTAACAGCACTATTATGTCCAATGTTCACAACTAGCTGCAATAATGGTATTTAAATCCCCCTAGATGCTAGGCACAAGGTCTTCAGAAGCCGTAATGCTAGCCTAAAACATAGCTCACTAAGCAGGCACTCTAACTGCCAAGTTCAACTAGCATCTAAACCATCTTGTAAATGTTGTTTCCATTACTAGTGGCTAAAGCAAAAGTTAAGTCACAGAAGACCAGTTCCAGTCCTGGATTGTTTTGGTGATATCCTCACTCTAACACACTGTTACGCTTGGCAATTTGGTGAGATATGTTAAGTGTCTTTGAGCAGGGAAATCAAAATCTTTTTCTGGACTCAGACACTCCAGGTCTTGGCAACCTTTGGTTAAGCGATCATTTCCCTAAATACAAAAATGAACCCATTAACAACCAAATTACCCAAGACTATTCATGTTTGCTTGTTAATTTTTGCATAATATGATGTAATGATAACATTTTGGACTACCTTAATTGATGGTCATGGTTTCTTCAAGATGATCTGAAACGTGTAATTTTTATCCAAGGCTCCATAGACCATAAAATATTTGCATTTGGAAAATATGTGCCTAGGAAAGGTTTCAGAAGGGCAGTGATTGTGCATTTTTATGGAAATGCTTGCAGCTGATTAATGATGTAGAACAGGTCACCGGGTCACTCCATGTTGCCGTACCTTCAGAGGGCATGGATGGTCATTCAAGGCTGAGGGAGTGCTCGTTACACCTGACTGGCATGAGTCATTAGTAGTAAGGATTACTTAATCCACTGGAATGTTTGTAAAATGTTCGAATAAAAATCAGATCCCAAGAACCATGGAAGATTTTCACACCAAATAATATTTAAAGGTTGGATGAAATGCATATGAATTCTCAAAGGGTAAGTTGAGTGGATAAGTAACAGAAGTGCCAACATTGCTAACCAGAAAATCCTAGCAGGCAGAGAAATAAAATTCAACCACAAATACATTAGCATCTGTAGCAGGAACTGATATTTTTTTCAGATGTGCAGAAGAAAACAGCAACGCAAAATTCTGGTGTGATCGTTACATAATAATAAGCATGCACTTTTTTTATGAACCAAAGAGACCACAGTGCTGCACACTTTGTCTCTGTTGGCATGCAAGAAGGAGACGGCTTGTGAATTCACCTAGATAAAGTCTGCAAAGGTAACCGCTACCCGAAACAAACACGTCTTTCACGTCCCGTGTCCTTTCCACTTCAGTGAACTGGCTTTTCCGGTGGATGAATTTTATTTGCGTTTGGTCTGACCGCTCGCTTTAGCTGAAAACAGAAAAGCGTAATTTTCAGATTTCTCCTATATTGCTGTAGCAAGGAGTCAGAAATTGTAAATGCTAGGGCTTAACCATAGATGCTGGTACCTCTGAAGCATTTAATAATCATAAAGGAAATCCAACTTATTACAGAATAATAATAATAATAAAAAAGTCAGGTCTGAAAGTGCTAAGCACCGAACACTGACCTTGTGTATTAATATAAGACAATGACTAGAAGCAAGAAAAATAAAGTGAATACACAGTGTTGCTATGGTAACTGTGATACAATGCGTTGCAGTTGGTTATTCAGATGTTGTTCAGTAACTCTGTTCAGTAACTCCTGATGAAGGTGTAACATTGGAGAATGTGTAATGGTTCAATGGGTCAAATGGAATGACCAGAGAATAATTGTTAGAGTAGTCTCTAATGGTCTCTAAATATTATACTTCACAGTAAAAAGTATAGAAAACCAAGAACATAAAGAACAAGCAACACATAATAGAAAACGCAGGAAAAAAAAAGAAAAAATAGTTATATAGATATCGTAATTAACTATATTATTACTGTGACTTGAAAAAAAAACAAGATAGCCCTATATATTTGCAATAGAAGTATACGTTATACATCCAATGTATATCCCTCCAACAATATATCACTTTTTTAAAAAATATTTTACATATTTTTATACTCTTAGAAGTGTTTGTTGAGATGAACTGATACGTATAATGATAACATTTGATGCAATAAGATGCAAATGGCCAAAACTGCAAAGGCCACAGCTCAGCCCTTTCACTCCCTTCCACTTCGGCTGATGCAGGAAAAAAAAGATGAAGAAAAATGATCTGAATTAGCATGACAAGAAGAGCGAGGGACTGAAATCACAATGATGTCCTGTTGAGAGGGTAACAACCCATGGCACAGAGAGCGGGGGATCTCACAGACCAAGCAAGCCAACAGGCTACATACAAAACTAGACTAAACATCTGACATGAACTACTAATATTCTGACTGAACAAAACCCCAATTGCCCTTTGATCACATGGACACAACTAAGTTTTATGACTTTTTTAACTTTTCATCATGCAGTACCAAGCTAAAATGTAGCTAACACACACCTTGTGCAGTATAAAAAAAAGGAATCCACTAAAAAAGAAGAAAAACTTGCATCATGATATCATGTTTATGTCTCTGCTTAGAAAAGTATCTACATTAGCTGAGGATGGATGCAAAGCTAACCACAAGTCTTCACAAAGTCACACCGACTCAGTGATGAATGTAGTACGTTACAATGAAATCCTCTGCTTGACCCCAGGGATAAAGACTCCGAATGGGGATCACGGCTAACGTGTGAAAAACTACACACCCACAGCCTGCACTTCCCACAGGGAGGACTGCTGTCTCATCAAAAAGCCTTCTTTCCCTTCTTCTCTCAACTGTTAGGCTAGCACAAATCTTTGCTGGATTCTCTGTTTGAACTGATAAAATTCTAATGTTGTTCTTTCATTAAAGTATTCAGACGTGTTGTGAGGACAGATTTTCATGACTGTCTGAGACTGGAGCGAGTGTAGCCTTAGCACACAAATCAGGCACTTCATTCAAATGTTCAACACCTGCCAGCTTTATCATTATTATTATTATTATTAAATTTATTTATTTATTTATTTATTTATTTTCCCCAATTTTCTCCCTAATTTAGTCATGGCCAATTTCCCCCTATCAGGCAGCTCTCTCCTACCACACGACAGCTACCAACCAGGGAGGGCGAAGGCTACTACGTGCTTCCTCTGAGACACGTGAAGCCAGCTGACCACAAAGAAAGATTGGTGTAACTCTGGCAGTGTGGACTATGTTTGGCTTTGCTGTAGCTTCAGAGGCAGAAAATTAAGACAATCCGAATCTTGACTTGTGCGACTTGCCTTGGTTCATATCGCGAACCAGCAAACATCCCAAAAAATAGCCAAGTTGTTACTCTTAGTTATATTGCAACATTGGAATATTGTCAATTTTCAACACGTCATAAATCTGGTTTTTAAAAGCGGCAGCATTCCAGCTGCCTTGCAGCCACTTCCTGCAGGATTACGTGTAAAATATGATGCCGTTTGAGGAAAAACGCCAAGTGTGAAAGTAGCCCAGAGCAGCACAGACACAATTATTCCATTAGATTCCATTCATTGACATTAACTTGGACAGGAATTGCTTACGGTTGAATATTTTACTTACTGCATCTGATACCTACAGCAGGACCAAAGACATTCATTCATTCATTTGATCATTCGTTCATCCATTCATACATCTTCACTAACTGCTTTATCCAGGTCAGAGATGCACAGATCTGGAGCCTATCCCGGGAATCCTGGGTGCGAGGCGGGATTACACCCTGGATGGGACGCCAGTCCATCACAAGGCACCATGTACACACCAATTCACACACTCATTGACACCAGGGGCAATTTAGTGTAGCCAGTCCAGCTACTGGAATGTTTTTGGGAGTTGGGAGGAAACCAGAAGAAACCCATGTGGACACGAGGAGAACATGTACAGCAAAACTCCACACAGATAGTAACTCAAGCTCAGGATCAAACTAGGGACGCAGAAGCTGTGAGATGGCAACACAACCCACTCCTCCACCCAAGCAGGTACATAACACAGTCATTTAGCATGAATTCTCTGTCAAAATCCTTCTTGTCTGGGACAGATGATCATTTTTTAGTTCAACAGTAGGTCAAGTCAGGACTAAGACCAAGCCGGCCAGGTTCACTTTGGTTTGACCTCATGTGTGTCACAAGTAGAGTATTAAAGAGAGTATTGCTTTTGGAATATACAGCATTTAACTGATGGATCGTAACCACGCAAATATAGTGTACCTACCTTTTATATTTCTCCTAGAAATTTTAGATCCTTGAGACTCAAAGGAGTCGGGGGCTGGTTTGGGGGTTTCCAGATGGTGATTTCCACTGACAAATCCAACAGTGTAACTGCCAAGGTGGCCAAGGGGCCTGTTACCACAGCTTTTTTTTCCCCACTGTTAAATCAACGGAATGAATAAATAATATACTTGGCTGACAAAAAAATTTTATCAAAAGGTCATCTGAATGTTAAGTTTAATATTAGTCATCTTCATTAATAATTTTTGTGATGTCTGAACAGAGGATTGAAAAGATTCAAAGGTGGGAGAAAGCTAATCATTAAAAGTAGAGCTGTGATTAATTTGCTATTTCAGGTTCAACCTCAATCCGCCTGATTTCTCAAGGTTTTGGTGCAAAAAGTGTTTTAATTCAACGGTGTCTCAACTCAAGCAGAGGCAGAAGAGCGCTTACGTAAATGAAGAATATGTCAAAGTTTGGGCTTTCTTGGAAAACAATTCAGTGACACGAAAACAGCACCTTACATTTGGTTTTCAATCAGCAGGTGGAAAATATTAAAAGAAATGCACTTTGTTACTATACTTAAGTAATATTTTAAGGGATTGATCATTGAAAATTAATATTTGTACTCATGTTCAATTATATTTCCCTGAAAATAAACATATTTTTGAAAAAGTCCATTTATTATTATTATTATTATTATTATTATTATTTTCATTTACCCCTTTCAAGTACTTGTTAAATCTCAAACAACATGACCTTTTTTTTCTTTTGCCCAGCCATAAATTCAATTATTTTTCTGTGCGTTATATCCTCATTAACTAGATTTCACAGCTCCAATTAAATCCATGCTGATTTTTATGGACACCACAACCATTCACCTTTGCACAATAATTGCTTATTAGTCTCATTTGCTCTTAGAGTTAATTTAATAAAATAAAATTTGTTCATATTAAAAATGCACATAAATGAGGACAGCATGGTTGGATTTCTTTTGATTTCATGCAAATTAAATAGTAATAGAATGATAACTCCTAGGGCTGCAAGATATTGAAGAAAAATGTGATATGTGATAAGCGGCACAATAATGCTATAAATGTGTAAAATCAATTAAAATTTTATACATATATATCTGCGTCACCTATCTGCGTCACCTTCAAACCTTGACTTTTCGTAACTCTTTGAAGTATTAAAATCATTCAGTTATCTCAAACCCTTGCGATACGCACATCACGATATTTACATTTGTGATATTTCGATAATTTCGATATATTGTGCAGCCCTACTAACTCCTGACCCTAACCTTAACTTCTGTAGCTTTTCATAGAAATTGTGCAGTTTACAAATGTGCAAGTGTGAGACCATGTTAGGAAAAAAAATCCCAAATATGTCTTGATTGAATTTCAGTTAAAATTTGATGTTTTAAACAGTACAGTGTAGACACTTTTTAACTTTCACTGAAGTCTAAATAAATAAAATATCCACAATTACGTACCTGCTTCAAAGGACATCCAGATACGATGCTACACAATCTTACATTTGAATAAACAATTAAGTCATCAGAGATGAGCCATGTTTATATATTTAAGTTTAGAGTGAAGCTATAATATCATAACCTCTAACTTTCAGAAACACATCTTTTTGTTGGCTTGTGCTAAATAACACCAAATTACACTAAAGGAAAAAAGGGAGTCTGGATTTCAAGATGGCCGCCCCCATAACATTACAGTGTTCAGGTTTATGGACTACAGTAATTCATACTGTGTCCTAAACCACTGAGTGGCAGATATTTGAAGTGGCAGATATTTGGCTCAGATAAACGTCTATTATTGGTTAACTACATTAGCTACATTAGCCTTATAGCTCATAAAGCATAAGATTGACAGCAGATGTATTGGCTGATCGACTACTTTTGGGGTAAGTGGAAAATGGTGTACTTTTTTTCTCTCCTTAACTATTTTTTTAGGCTGGACTTATAAAAGGAAGTATTTTTTGTAGCTTATATTCTTTTACTAAGACAGCAGGAGTGTTCAGTTTGAATTTATGGTGAGGTTTTGGACCACAAACTAACAGTAACATTTTCAAATGACCCACCATCGACATATGTTTCTTAAGAATATCAGAATAGCTTCAAAATATCCTTTAATTACAGACTGAAGAAACCTGAAAAAATAGTAATTCCAGGGTTCTACCTTATAGTGCTCAGCTTTAGCTCCGAGCCTTCAAACTGTGTGCCAAGTCGTCACGCGAGGAAAACTCAAAAACTCCCAAAAGCACCGCAAAGTTAAGATCAACATAACTGAGAGAGAGAGTGTTCAATGTGATGCTCACTCTACCATTTGACGATGATCTTTGTGCCTTGACGCTTTCAGGAAACTCGACCTAGAGCTGTTGGCGTCCCAGTTCAGCCATTCTCGTGCTGGAGTTTGATGAAGCTTCTCCTAAGAATCTCAGCTGTCTTTGAGAGTCATGTGAAGAACGGGCTTGATGTACAATGGCAGTCTAATTTCTACAGAAATGCAGAGTTCGTCAGTTCTCCAGCGCAGATAAAAAGATTAGACTCAACGTCAGACGCACAAGTAAACGGTGCTGACAGGTCTAACTCCTCACCATCTCAACATCTATTCATTATTGTACAACGTTCACAGGAGTATTAGCACCTCTAATGTGCGCACAAATGCACACACACAAACACACACAGAATACAGGGAATAAAAATAAAAGTGAAATACCGAGAACAAAGTGTAAGTCATGGGTTAGCGGGAATGGCGAGAACAGCCTGTTCTTTGTTTAAATGCCAGGACATGGCCCTCCCGCAGTTATTATGAATGTGCTTCTGAACCACAGGAGAACTGAGCAAACACTCTCCTTCCGTACCAACACGATAAATGTGTGTGACTGAGAGAACACGGCCACGCACAACCACTCTTAATTCATCATATAAATCCAGTATGTGTCCACATGTTGGTACATTCCTACAGTATCACTATTTACTGTGTGTTGAAACTAAATAGAGGATGTACTACTAACAGAAAATAACTCATTTTACAGACATTCTGCAGTACTAAATGCATCTATAAATGGATAAAAAGTATGCCATGTCATTCTTTAACAAATGAAAATGGTTAGCATTGGCAAATTGAGGAATAAATCACTTCAGGACATGCTGTTATGGGAAAATAATCAACTTTGGGGTGGTAACAGTAACTCCACTTGACAACCACCCCATTGTTCATAATTGTTCTATAACTGCATTTCCCCCTAGTGTCTTATTCCATACTTAATACACAAATTAAGTAATACATTATCAACTGCATCAGTTCCAGCTTTCCAGAAAGGCGAAATAATACCAAATTGCCCAAAGGAAAAAAAAGTTAGCATAGTTATCAAAAATATTTGCACCCATAATGTTATAGCGTTCGGCTTGACTGGAAATGTTTTGTTCATTTATAAAAAGCAGTACTGTTGTTAATATTTACAGAAAAGCTTTAGGGGTGAGATAAGCTTAATTAATTAATTAATTAATTAATTAGTTGCTAGCCAATACTAGCCTTGCAGCTCCAGTTTAGCTGAACAACTACATTTAGTCTCATTGGACACAGAAATGTATATAAATGTAATTTCTACCTTTAAATGCATGGGTATTGCAGCAACCGCATAAACATACCGTAGGTCATCAGTGATCCAGCACTTACTTAATGCAAATTGATCTATCAGTAGGGGGTTGCTAGCAGGGATTAGGTCCCAGGTTGCTAGTGTCACGGTCTGCGAGCTCTGGATACTCAGGTCCCCCTGCATGTAAAGCCTTTCCAACACCCGGCGATTCGTTAGGCCCAATCGCCCTCATTTATCACGGCAAATTAGCTAATCAGTGTGACAGCCACCACGGAGCGAGGCTTCATCAAAGCTCGGCTGATTGCTGCACTCCCAGCTGTTACGTACAGCGGGGTCTGGAGGAACACAGCCTATAAGAACAGGCACTCCAATGCAAGAACAGATGGGAGAGCTGCTTAAATATTCCTTCTCATTCATTCAACACACACACACACACACACTCATGTTGTGGAATATGTAATGAGCAGAAGTGTGCATGTACTACTCAGAATGCCTAAACGCACACTGGAAGGATGGAGGTATGTGTTATTAGTATTAGTAGTAGTAGTAGTAGTAGCAGTAGTAGTATTCCTTTAAAGGAAAACATCCACGGAAAAAAATCCAATTCCCACAATTTTACCGCAAATGTAGTTTGTCTGATGACTGGCATCATTTTCTACTTGAGCTATCAAGCTAACGTAGTGCTAGACAATCTCAGGCAAACTTTTTTCTATAAATACACGCCCACATCTTCATACACTTGCTTCAAAAGATCGCTGTCAAGCTACAGGAAATCATTCTTTAAATAAACAATTGTTTCAATAGCAGGGAGATTCGGATATTTTAAAATGAAGTTCAGTGTAAGTTCAGCTATCCGTAAGTTAAACTTTCAGACTTTGGAATGAATTTAGTCCATGAGTCTGAAACCACATCAGGACTGGAACTGGTTTGAAGCAGATATATATAAAAGAGAGGTTTAGGGTGAGACTGATTTCCATTACACAGTAGCTATGTTAAACTTGTAACTTGAGTGCAAAACTAAAGAAGGAAACGTCACCAATCATCAAACGCATTTTGCTTAATCACATACTATTGAAAAGGAGAAACATTATGTATATTTGATTTGGATTTTTTTGTTGAATCATACTTTTAAATGTCCCAAAATTATCTCACACCAAATGATATCATGCAATAAAAATCCAATATTTTTTGTTGTTGGATTTGAGACCATTTTTTTGTCATGTCTGATCTTTTTTCTGAGATGTATCAGAAAAATAAATCCATGTAAAACCATGTTATACTTTGCACTTCAAGCTGTGATGATCCTGAAGGCTGCGTCTTACCTTTTTTTGGTCTTCCAGAGTGTGAGTCGCAGCTCGTCTCTGCTGCTGGTGACGGCTGTTGATGTTCTGGCAGGTTTCTGATCCTACCTCCATCATACCCAACACCAAAATAAGCTCCTTCAAACATCAGTCATCTTGATTAGATGGCGGTTTTAAAAGTTCAACTGACAACTTGTCCTTGACTTGGACTAGGAGTTTCATTACTGTCGCACATCCTCGTATCTCACCTTACAGCACCTGAACGGGCACGAGAAGAAGTTTCACACGTTTAACCAAAGTTATGAAGTTTAACTCACACTTCATACTTCTCACACAGAGATACAGCTAGCCTTGTGGTGTTATAGTGGAAACACACTTGAGTACTGTTAAGCATGTTAACATAAAACCAGGCACTTTTCTAAGCTCTGATAATATTATATTCTACTTGATGCAGTGAAGTCAACAGAATTATATTACATGTAAATTAAATTTTCCTCAGAAAGAGAGAATGTTGTTTGCATTCAGGTTTGTTGCTTACATTCACTCCCCTTGTCTTTGTTGTTATTTAGTATGTATGGAATAAAAAAAACCAATGAGGTTGTGTGACGTGGTGTTACCATGCAGAAGTAGATTATTTTCTAATAACAGCATGTCACAAAGTGTTTTATTCCCCTTACACCACAACAATTACAAGCGTCAATTTATTACAGAACGTATAACATACTTCCATCCATCCACTATCGGGTCACAGGGGGGCCTGGGGCCTATCCCAGGGGATTCAGGGCATAAGGTGATGGGTGTCAACCCATTGCAGGGTAAAGTTGCGTACACATTCACACACTACAGACAGTTTGCCAATCTTTGGACTGAAGTACCAAGAGGAAACCCCCAACCATGGAGATGCACTAAGCCACCCGGCCCCCAAGCAAGTTAGTTCCTGTTATCAAATTATTAAATTACGGCAGCTATAAACCAGCCTCTCTGTTTCCTGTCTCTTTTAGTTAATTAGACAAACGCAGCTTGGCATGATACAGAGAAACCGGAGCACCCACCATCTTGAAGACTTTACTGTGGTGGAAAACTGTTTCAAAGCACTGACTCTGGAGACTCCTTGCATAAATGTTAAATAATCATCTGCTTTCTCAAAGCTTTACCATATCAATGATTATATGTTTGTCTTTGTTATATAATAACATGTTTTTAATCCATGCAAGTTGTTACTACAGAAAAAATACTAGAACAACGTGTTAACATAAACCTGTGGTTTGTCTTATAGGCGGAACTACTGTCAGAACTGCTGTTAGAGAAATTTAAAAACAGCTTCTGACCAATCAGAATTCAGCGCTGTGGTATAATTAATGAATATCAGCATAGCTGTGATTCGGCCGCAGGCACAAGGCCACAGGCCGAGCGAACCAGGTATTCAGTATAACAGCACAACTGCGAGTGTGATATTGCTTTTATATAACAGTTCAATTAATTCAACAAGAAATTAATATCAATGAACAGTATGATACAGTATGGCCAAATATTTTACTTATTTTTGCTCTGTCAACAAAAACAGTTCCCAAAGAAGCCACAGCTGGATAAAGTGTTGCGTGTTGCCATGTCAACGCACACTGTAGTAAGTGTAGTAACAGTTTCAATTTAACGAACTCTTGCTAGAATTGAAATTTTGAAGAAGTGAACACAGATAAGCGGAGTGATACACACAGTGAAATGTCCCAGTGCTGTTATACTAAATATCAGCATTCTTGAACTAACTGGTCTATAATGTCTGATATGACACATACAGGATATAAGTGGTACTAGGCATGAACAATATATCAAATGCATCATATCACAATATAAGGCATTTCAAAGTATTGCAAAACTTATAGTTAACAAAAAACTGCTGATAAACTATTTGCACAAAAATAAGATTCAAGATTCAAGAACTTTCTTTTGCAATGAAATGCTTAGTTTGCATTACATAAAGAGAAATAATAATAAATGAAATAATAATATAGCATGAAACAGGAAATATAAAGATTATGGTTAAGACATAAACAGCAGTGGTGGTAAAAAAAAAAAAAAAGATGCAGTAGAAGTGTTCTTGCTCATGTTTACATGGTGAGGTATTGTTGGTGCAGGATTATAACATCCAGTCTGGTACTTGTTACTGTGAGAAACAGTAGGAATGATAACACAAAGCACGTCTGAGCCCCTCAACCCCAAACCCCAGCACTTCAGAACCAGGAACCAGCCTGAACAGTGCCTCGTTTCATTCACTAACCTGTACACCATCAGTGTGTGAGAGTAAACACTCACCCGTGCACGCGCTCCCTCTCCACTTTCCTCTGTGCAGAAACCCGCACGAGCGCCGCGCCGCTGCTAGAAGAGCGCGCTCGTCACGTCACCGACTGAGAGCGGCTCCCATTGGAGGACAAGCGACGCTTCACGATGCGCCTTGCGTTTCCATGGAAACCGTGTCGCAAACGAAGCTTTCGCCCTCTAGTGAAAAAATGTGAGAACTACATCAGAACACTGACTTCCGGGTTGGGTTTTTTTCACGTACATCCGGGTTTTTATTTCCGATAGAAGGCGCTCGCGAGAGAGTTTTAAAAATGACCAGAGGGTAGATGAAGGTGTAGAAGTGTTTCCAGAAAAAAAAGAAAAAATAATAATAAGAAGAAGAAATAAGGAATAATAATAAAAAAAAAAAATAACAATAACAGATATTTAATAATAATAATAAAAGAACTCCCTCATTTTTTTAATTCAGCGTTACACTCTTAAAACTCTTAAATTAAATATAATATATAATATAAATATAGAATAAAACACTCCAGGACATGCAGTTATAGGAAAATAAGCAAGCACGGGGTGGTTGGGCACGTGGCTTTATTTTTCACTGGTGATTTTCTAACATTATTAGCTCTTTTTCACACGTGCTAACACGTTGTTTACATGATGTCTCATGTGTCTGCTTGAGATCATGTGCAATCTGATCATATATGATTCACATAATCACATACACTCACATAACACTTTATTAGGAACACTATACTAACACGGAGTAAGGCCTCTCTTTGCTCTCGCAACAGCCTCAGCTCTTCATGGCATGGATTCCACAAGATGTTGGAAACATTCCTTTGAGATCCTGGTCCATGTTGACATGATTGCATCACGCAATTCCTGCAGATTTTTCAGGTGTGCTTTCATGCAGCGAATCTCCCTTTCTACCACATCCCAAAGGTGTTCTACTGGACTCAGATCTGGTGACTGGGACGCGACCGAAGAACACTGAACTCATTGTCATGTTCATGAAACCAGTCTGAGACGACTTTTGCTTTGTGACATGCTGCACTGTCATGCTGGAAGTAGCCATTAGAAGATGGGTAAATTGTACCATGAAGAGATGCACATGGTCAGTAACAATACACAAATAAGCTGTGGTATTCAAGCGGTGAGTGATTGGTATTAACGGGCCCAAACTGTGCTAAGAAAGCATTTCCCACACCATTACACTACCTCTACCAGCCTGGAGTGTTGACACAAGACAGGTTGGGTCCATGGATTCATGCTGTTGACACCAAATTCTGACCCTACCATCTGTGTGCCTCAGCAGAAATCAAGATTCATCAGACCAGGCTATGTTTTTCCAGTCTTTATCTGTAGCGTTTCAGCTTTCTGTTCTTGGCTGACTGAAGGTGAACCCAACGTGGTCTTCTGCTGTTGTTGTCCATCCACCTCAATGTTCTACATGTTGTGCATTCTGAGATGCTTTTCTGCTCACCACAATTGTACAGAGTGATTCTGTCAGCTTGAACCAGTCTGGCCGTTGATCTCTCTCATCAACAAGGCGTTTCCATCCGCAGAGCTGCCGCTCACTGGATGTTTTTTCTTTATTGCACCATTCTGAGTAAACTCTGGAGACTGTTGTGTGTGAAAATCCCAGGAGATCAGCAGTTATAGAAATACTCAAACCAATAATCATGATTATTGATCAGATCACATTTTTCCCCCATTCTGATGGTTGATGTGAACATTACCCGAAGCTGCTGGCCCGTATCTGCATGATATTATGCACTGCATTGCTCTGCTTAAAGTGCTCTGTGAGTACATGTGATCTTTATGGAAGGGGAGTGAGAGAGGAAAGCTTACACAGGATGTTTTATTTGTGTATCTTTTTTTTTCTTCAAAATCAGAAGGGGGCACCAAAGAGCACATGTACTTCAACCTGGTTCCAAATTTCCATGAGTAGTAAAGTACTGGTGAGCTGTGCACATTCTCACTTTAATCTTAAACACATTTTGCCTCTATAACTGAAGGATTTTTATTTAGGTCACACTTTCTGCCAATTTTTTTTTTAAATCCACCTAACTGGAAACTCCGTGTCCCCCATCCTCAATATTCAGCTGATTATAATCTTGGAAAATATAAATCAAGATCTAAGATCTATGGTCCTTTTTCAAAACCAGGTTTCCACATTAACCAGTGCTATAACTTTATTATCAGTACGATGCTATATCATATCAGGGATTTGATTTGTCAGGCTGATTTGCCCCCTCACATTGGGTCGAGCTGTTTGTCTGTTATAAAGCGAGTGAATTAGAGAGCTTTAATTCAGAATAAAACCCAGCAGCAGCCTCTCAGAGGTTCTGATGGGATCTGGGGAAATCTCTCTTGGCTCTGGGCCTTAAACGCAGGATTAAAGCACTGGCAGTGAATAGAAAGGTGAGATTTAGCATACCTAGCTAGATAGTCATTTTTTGGAAACACATTATCAATGGGTAAATATTTACGATTCGTTTGTATTCAAGTTTTCTAAAAAAAAAAAAAAAAAAAAAAATTATAGTAAGGCGTGTGATATTTTTATCCTTTACATTTTCTGTGAAATAATAAAGCCATTTACTATGTGACACCAGTTTAATTATCTGCAAGAAGGTGCGGTTTAATTTCTGATTAATATGGGATGGAAGTAAATTCTGTAGAATGTCGATCTCCAGCAACCTTCAACTATTTTAGCAAAGCAGGCTAGCAAGTGCAATAACTTAGCCTGCTATATAAAGTTAGCCTAGCTAGGTAGCAAATGTTCTTTCTTTCTTTCTTTCTGTCAGCACTATGACCCACTGATTCTGTCACTACTCTTGTCAATCATTTTAGCAGTTTGTTATTGTGTAACATGACTGTTTAACACAATCTTATCGTGTAATTTGATATATTTTGTTCATTTTTATATGAACGGAAATGATTGCTTTAATAAAACATTTTTCATCCGATTCGTTGCTCATCTATTTCACTCTTTCACATTTACGTATGATACTTTATTTGGCAATAAGAGTTACTGCTTTTACAGCAATATACTGCTACCAATATCCATCCATTTTCTGTACCGCTTATCCTACACAGGGTCGCGGGCAGCCTGGAGTCTATCCCAGGGGACACGGGGCACAAGACGGGGAAGACCCTGGACGGGATGCCAGCTCATCGCAGGGCAAAATCTCACATGCACACACCCATTCGCACACTATGGACAATTTGGAAATGCCAATCAGCCTATGATGCATGTATTTGGACTGGAGGAGGAAACCGGAGTACCCTGATGAAACCCCCAATACATGGGGAGAACATGCAAGCTCTGCGCACACAGGATGGAGGCGGGAATCGAACCTCCAACCCCAGAGGTGCCAACAACCTGCCAGTTCTGCTCCAGTTATTAAGTTATTGTAAATATACCTGGTAATCCTTAGAGCGTGTTCATCATTTAATCGATAAGCAAGGACGACTCATTTGACAAATACAATTGTCCTCAATTCCTGCTGTCTTTAATTCCTTTAACTGTGTCCTCAGAGGGAGGAGCTAAGAAGCAAGCAATAGAACTCGTAGTGTAAACTCCGCTTCACAGCCCTGTACAGTAAAATGTGATGTCTACGCCTAGGCCCGAGTTCATGCATTAACTGATTATGAAGCACTTTTCACTGTCATTCTTGTTATCGCTGTGGGAATATTTCAGATTGTGTCCCAAGAAAACCTGCTTCTCTCTGCTTCGCAAGGCATATTTTATCATTTTCCTACTTTAATTCTCTCATCTTATCCTCACGAATAGCTCATTAATGAGCTGCTGTGTTGATTCAGGTGTTATAGAGCTGAGAAATGTGCAAAGCAGATGGAATGAAACTGCCAGTGTTTCTGCAGTATTTTGGTAATGTAGCGTTTCTCAATCCTGGATCTGCTCCTGGTAATCTTGCATGTCACATTCGATCATTTCCCTGCTTTAACACACCCACTGTAAACTCGTGTGAAGCCTGGTAATGTTTTCATTTTTAAGTACAATTTGTTTGAGGAGATTTGACTGTTGTGCCTTTATAGGCAACGGAGACTGGATTCATTAAAGAAATTTCCTGAGTCAGTCGGGTTTAGCTTTACAATTACACTATTTGTAAAGCTGTTCACTTCCTGTATTTACTACTAGCCACTTGGCATTGCTTAAAGCAACAGTGAGGTATGGTTTGCCTACATAATTTAATTGCACATAAAATAGCAGAAAAAATACCATAGAATTTGAACCAAAAGCAAAGCAAACGTTTGACACTAATTTGTCTTGACTGAGCGATTACTTTGGGGCATTTTTTTAAATCGGATAAACCATTGTCAAAATAAGAAACAAAAAATACTGCAGGTAGAAAGTAAATCCACAGATCAGGTTAAATCACAGATTTTAATGTGAATAAAAACATATTCATGTACAGTACTGTGCAAAAGTCTTAGGCACCCTATTTTTTTTTAGTACAAACTTTGTTATAGATTTTTATTTTATGACTTCTACATTATTGATTCAGTACAAAAATAACATTTTAGATTTCCAAACATTAGTTTTCTAGCACAAAATTAAACGTTACAGAAAAATGTTTGTATGTCAGTAAAGAAAGCAGCAGATTATATAAGAGACACTTTTCAGACAAAAAAACATAATGAAGGCTGCTGGGTTTTGCTGCAAAAATAAGAAGCAAGTGTGAGAGTCAAAGTCTCCAGAAGAACTGTGGCTGCTTCTGCAAGATGCTCAGTAACACTTACAGCTCATTTCCTTATAAAACTGCACTAATTGTACCTGATACTACTATTTTTTTTAAACCAAATATTGACTTTGTTTCATTTATTACTGTTTACTGCTCTTAATAGTATTTTTTTTTATTTAATTTCATTATTTTTGAAGGCATCTTGGCTCTACAGCATTTCTTTGCATGTGCCTAAGACTTTTGCACAATACTGTAAATAAACTCCAAGTTGACATTATCCATGAATTGTTAATTATTTCCTTTGTTTTTAATTGTTCACATTTTTTACAACACCTTTTCAGATAAAACAACCTTATACCTAGTGTCCTTTATGTGTATTTTTGCTATCCTGTCTTATTTGCTGTATATTGTGGTTAGTGTAATATTGTGAGCTCCTCACACTTCCCTGGAATACCAAACCCTGTCCACCCTGCCCGTTCACAGATAGTCCTGAACGCAAATGAAGTCTGTTACTCTTCTAGCTGCTCTGTGACAGTTTTACACAGGCTCAGATGAGCTTCATACACTCCCCCTCACTGCCAGGACACAACCCGAGCCCTGATTTGAATACTGAGGAGTCTATAGATCCTCTATACAGATTCAGTCCTCCTCTCTCATGAATACAAAATGCCAGTTTAATGTGCTCTTTGATAGACTGCCTGCTCTGGCGGTACACGTTCGTGCCATGGCCTGATGGAACGACAGGACAGTCAGCAGTGTGGAAATGAAGGTTAAGACTGGAGAGAGAGAGACGGATTTATCATTGTTCGGTTTGTTGTTGTTGTATTTTTTTTTTACCTTGGCTTGGTGGACATATTAATCAAAAGATATCAGGTTCTCAGAGTTCTGAAGTAAAGGATACATTTTCTTACATGAGGGTTGTTTAACCAAATGAAAGGGCTACAGTTGTTTTTCAATCCCAGTTCTGTAATAATACATCTGACTTGGATTTAAATTGTGTCTTGGAGCAGAAAATACAATGGATAGGGACCTAAGAACCCCAGAACTTTCCTGTTTAAGTTGTTAGTTGTTTGTGAGACTGTAGACATCTACAGTAGTAACTCAAGGGTTAACTGGAAGGTTGTAAGCCTTCATTAACACATACAATATAAACTGCTTCAAATATTTCATAATACTGGTCTGAAAAGCTAAGCAAATGTAATAGGAGCATGCTAGATTATGGATGGATTACATGTTTTATTGCCAGATTATGGATGGATTATATGTTTCACTGCCTGTTTAAGGACTCTGACTACTAAAATGCACACAGAGCCAGAGCCAAACTGTGATGTAGAAACAGAGATAAGACAGAAATCTTAAGACTGTTTAGATACTAAATAATGTATGTAATTCATCTAAGTTTGGAAATCAATTTGTCTGAATCATTTAAGACACATTTAAATAGAATTAATTGCTGCTATTTACTAGAGCTGTAAATCCAGTCACTAGAGCTGTACAGCTCATTAATAGAGCAGAGCCGATTACTAGAGCTGTAGACTAACTTACTAGAGCTACAGCCTATTAAAAGAGCTGAAAGCTCATCAATAGGGCATCATAGCCCATCCCTAGAGCTGTAGCTTCCGACACTAAAGCAGTACAGCCCATCATTAGAGCTGTACATTCTATCACTAGATTCAATTATTAGAACTATTAAACCCATCACCTGAGCTTAATTGCATCAGCAGTGCTACAGCCCATCACTAGAGCAGTAGAGACCGTGAGTAGAGCACTAGACTGCATTAATACAGGTAGAGATTTCATCATCACTAGAGCTGTAGATGCTATCACTGGAGGTGTAGACCATCACTGGAGTTGGAGATCCCATTACTAAAGCTGTATAGACCATCACTAGAGGTGTAGAGAACCTCACTAGAGATGTAAAGGCCATCAGTGGAGCTGTAAAGTAAATTAGTAGAGCAGTAGATTCCATTATATACCACCATAGAGCTATAGATCCTTCACTAGAGTTGGAGATCCCATTACTAGAGCTGTAGAGACCATCATTAGACTGTAGATCCCATCACTAGAGCTGTAGAGACCATCTGAGAGCTGTAGATCTCATCAATAGAGTTGTAGAGATCATCATTAGAGCTGTAGATCCCATCTCTGGAGCCCACTAGAGAACACGAGAGCAGTAGAACCCATCACTAGAGTTGTAGATCCTCACTACTGGAGCAGTAGATCCCATCACTAGAGCTGTAGAGACCATCATTAGAGCTGTAGATCCCATCTCTGGAGCCCACTAGAGAACAGAAGAGCAGTAGAACCCATCACTAGAGTTGTAGATCCCCACTACTGGAGCAGTAGAACCCATCACTAGAGTTGTAGATCCCCATCACTGGAGCAGTAGATCCCATCACTAGAGCTGTAGAGCCCCTCAGTAGTTCAGTAGATCATTTACTAGGGTAATGGGGCACTAGTGTATTAGAGCTATAGATTCCATCATTACACACCATCTGTAGTGCTGTCAGGGAAGCAGCAGAACCAGTCATCAGAGCTGTTGATCCCATTAGAGCTCCAGAGCCAAACACTGTACCAGAGGGATAAAGCCCATCAGCAAAGCAGTAGATCCTACCACTAGATCTGTTGATGCCAAACACTAGCGCTGGATAACACATTCTTACTGGGACTTATCAACAGCCCAAGCAAGCTGCATTAAAAAGCAAAGGAAAAATCGACTTCTTGATTGTAATGATGCCAGTCCAAGAGAACCAGACAAAGAAACTGGCCTTGGGCAGAACATGGTCAATATGCATGAGACATTAAACTGCTGTGCTCCGCTGGCTTTATATACTGAGTATGGATGGTTTTAATCAACTGAGTATATTTGATATTAAATTCAGTGGGAACGCTGGAGGATATGCCTGGGCTGAAAAGAGGTATTGTCGGAAAACAGTGACATTTATTGCTGGAGCCATCCTCAAACCCACAGCTTGCCTGAATATAGTCACGCAGGGATTTCAGTGCTACACAGCTCGTATGGTACTGTGTGCTTTCGCTTTTCAATCCCTTGTTGCATTATTATGATCAAGGCTCTAATATTCAGATGCTACTCAAAACTGTATTCACTCCTTATCAATGACTGTCAGGCTGTTCTAGGCCATCTCTGTTAATTTTATAGCAACCTAGATAAAGATAAAAATAAAGATCTTAACGCATACAGGAGACACATGCATTGCACTATACATACATACTTTTAGAAAATTCATCTTAAATGTTTGGTCTTCTGCATTACTGTGTTGGTTAAAAGAAAATCCAAAAAATTTAATGTTTCAGAGAAAACTTTCTATGCTATTAAATAAAGGAAGATACTACGAAAAAGGCCACTTTTCAGATAAAAGCATAGTTGCATCATGGATGCTTGAAATAACCTACCAGGCAATTTCATTATAAAGGTATGTGACAGTGTAGGTGGCATGGTGTTGCTGTTTTACATCTCCAGGGTCCATGATTCGATCCTGAGCTCAGGTTACTGTCTGTGAGGAGTTTCACATGTTCTCCCTGTGACCGTGTGTGTTTCCTCCAGGTTCTCTTTCCGGTTTTCCTCCCACCTCCCATAAACATGCTGGTAGGTGACCAGGCTACACTAAATTGCCCCTAGACATGAATAGATCTGGCTAGTTTCTTTGCTGGCTGGAAAAATTAGCCCAACCCCCAGAAACAGAAGTGCAGCCCTTTTTTTTTAGAAACATAAAGAGAATGTTGAAGAAATGTTATATATTTGAGAGATGGAGCCATGCACATAGAGTGTCATGATTTTTAGTATTGTTCCATCTTTAACGAAAATGTAAAATGTGTCTCCAAGATTGAAATGCATGATCCTCAGACATTGTTTAGATGCTGTTTAGAGAGATTACTGTGAAAGTCATTGCTTGAACCGCAAGGGGTAAAAGCATATCATCAGACTGAAGCAAAGGCAATTTTTTGCGTTCGCTGTGAAGTAATACAATTCTGCCTGGATCTGTGTTTTAAAAAAAAAAAAGAAAGAAAAAACGTGTAATGAAGAATAAAGATGGTATACACATTGTCATTCTGTACTGCACATCTTGGCAAAATGAGTCTTTTAAATATAAACCCAAAAACAAGCAAGGTCCACTTCACCACCTCAATATGCATGAGCTTATTTTGACCAGAGGAGACGAGTGCAAAGCCGCCTGCTGTGATTGTTTTTTTTTTTTTTTTTTTTTTTTTTTTTTTTTTACGAGATTGTCGCTGATGCAAAATTGAACATCATAATTCCTGAAACAAGGCTCTGGTAGCCTCCATCACGTCGCTTGGCCCTGAATTCACCACTCTTTGGACACGAATGCCTAATGGCCCTAACAGCCTGCGCTTCAATTTACAGCTGCAGAAAGATGCATATCACAGAGGCACACTGTCTAGCGCTCGGCGAACCGTTTTCTCCAAACATATACCAGAAAATGAGCTATTAAAATGCATGAGAGGGCTCTCAGTCTACTAAACGCCCTGCACAAAAGAGGGTATTTACATGAGCGTTCTAGACGACTCGTAAATTCACCGCGAGGTGTTTGAGATGGATGACATTTAAGGGGACTCCCTGTCACAAGAGTGGACTGGAAAGTGGACGTGTGTCACTGATGCAGATTATTGGCTTCCAATCTCAATTTACAGAACCTGCTTCCTGTTTTTGAATGTAAGGCTGCTCATCAGTCTGGCCATGGATTAACTGAACACAAACAAACTGGGATTAAAAGTGATGGTAAAATTTGGTTAAACGTTAAATTGACACGATATTTATCAAATGTAGCTGGTCAGGCAAGACATAGTATCTGATGTCGGAAATTTGCTCATCTCATCTCATTTGCTCATCTCAAAACACCTCATGCATTTAAATAAGACTTCTGACACTGTATCTATAAAAATGGACAAAAGGATGTCACAGCACTAAAAATAATTATTGTAGCCATCCTTAAGCAAGAATGACTTTCTTCCACAGAGCAAAGTTTTATATGGCTCCTTCCAAGCATCAGACTTAGACAGGAGATTGTGAAGGTGATTCTTTACGTATTCTGCTATTATATGAAACTGTTCATATACAATGTCTTGTAAAGCCGAGGTTATGATGACAAACTGGTAGCTATAAAGCTCTCTAGTGGCGTAACATAGAAGCGTTCACATTATCGTCAAAAATTGAATCCTGACAATATCACAGCCGGTGGCCGGGAGTCCACGACAGAGTAACTGGCCGTGAGTGGGAGGAATAGCATTACTCTCCTCTGAGAGGGTTACAATGTCCTGTGATGTAGCATGAGCAGCAGTTCAAAAAGATATGATGGCCAGCTTCATGTGTCTCAGAGGAAGCATGTGTTAGCCCTCACATTTCCAGTTTTTAGCTGTTGTGTGATGGGGAAGAACTAGTTACTGGGAAGGAAGTGGAAATTACTAAAATTAGGGGAAAAATGTTGAAAAAAAAAAAAGAAACACTGGTAGCTAGGGGTAACATATAACAAATGTTTTTACTAGTTGATCAGTAATTCAAAAAGTAGTCAGCTAGTCATCTTTTCCATAGTTCAAGAAAAAACTCATTTAAGATATTCATATTTTTCAGTCAGTTAGTTAGTGCAGGGCCCGGTGGCTTAGTGGTTAGCAGTGTTTCTGCACACCTCCAGGCCTGGGGTTCGAATCCCGCCTCCGCCCTGTGTGCAAGGAGGTTGAATGTCCTCCCTGTGCTTCAGGGATTTCCTTCAGGTCCTCTGGTTTCCTCCCCCTGTCCAAAGACATGTGTTGTAGCCTGATTGGCATTTCCAAATTGTCCGTAGTGTGTGTGTGTGTGTGTGTGTGTGTGTGTGTGTGTGTGCGAATGTGCCCTGTGTTGGGTTGGCACCCCGTCCAGGGTGTCCCCCGCCTCGTGCCCCGAGTCCCCTGGGATAGGCTCCAGGCTCCCCTGGGACCCTGCATAGGATAAGCGGCATAGAGAAAAGACGGATAGTTAGCGCTGTTAAATGCAAATAAACAATAGCAAAGAACATCATGTTCAACTCTGGCCTCAAAGGCATCCATGTCTGGATCAGCCTTTGTGAGCTGACAGGCTTTAAATTAGTCAAGTGGGCACAGAATGCGTTCTTTCACACAGCGCTGGCTACAAAGGAATTTACTACGCCAGCATCCAAGGACATTATTCAAACCTTATCAAGCTTTTTTAAAGGCAACAAAATTTGGAGGAAGTCCTTCAGGAGCAGGCAGGAAGTGTATACAAAGTGATATGAAAGTTCATTTGACCTGCCTCACTACTGTTCTTTTCCCTGCCCTGACTAGCCGACATCCACACAGTGTATGCAGCACATACTGCTATCTGTAAGTCAAACGCCGGTTAGATACATCACTAAAGAAAATTCCAGACTTCAAACATACAGTAACTTGGCTGATAGACTGCATTCGGAGTAAGTGAAAATCATACATTTCATGTTCCTGAAGTTGTAAAATGATTCAATGAGTCCTTCGAAAATTGCAACTACACCTTTAGAACATGGATCAGGCGTGTTGCATTAAGTTGGAACTGTTCGGAAAGGGATACTGGACAATCCTGGTCTGGAACATGCTGTTACAACAATGCAATTACTATAAAAATTAATAGCATATGCATATAATAAACGAGTATGGGATGAGTGCCAAGTGAAAGTAGTGACGGAGAGCCTGAATTGGAACCTAGCCTTGTACCTTCTCTTTACACCTTCTACTAAGCTGAAGCGTTTCCTACCATCCCTGCCGCATGTATCACGTCCACCCTCGCTCCTTCCAGAACCCTCTGACAACATCAATGATTAATGACAGGAAAAATAATTGAGCCAGCAAGGAGAGAGACAGAGGTCGGGAGATGACTGGCAAGCCGGAGAGAGGCTGGGGGCCTAAAGATCTATATCGGGACACGCGAGGCATCGTTCAGTCATCTGTCTATGCTTTATCTATCTCTCTCTCTTTCTCTCACCTTCCCCAGGCATTTTTCTTTCACTGTGGCCTTCAGGAAAAGTCACTCATTCACAGCGCCAAGCACAAGGTGCAGCCAAGGCCAGAGGGCCACGGATCAATACTTCATTTGCTGGGCGAGATTTACTTTCCTTCGCTGTATCAAACTCATCAGATGTCGAGAAGAAAAGGAACAGGATTTGGTGGAAAACTACACACATGGCCTTTAATTTCCCAGACATATGAAAGGTTTTTAGAGGGCACGGCCCATTACGAGTCCAATCATGTGCACAAGGTCGGGACCTAAATATGCTTGAAGCCCAAATCAGGTGTCTTTGAAAAGTGTTTTTTAGTTCTACAACCTCTGTTTTAGTTAGAATAGCAGAGGTAAATATATCGTCTGCACATTAAGTCAGTCTGGAGTATAATTCAGCTGGATCAAGCATTCTAATACATTATCATTTCTATAGTAACAACATACACAGGGACTTGTATGTGTAAGTTTTCTGTAAGGAGTCTCCAGTGTCAGTGCTTTGTAACAGAGTTAAAGCTGTAAATTTATATTTCAGACATGACAGAGGACATTGAGCTTTGCGGTGTCTCTGTAACATGTTATATAAGACGTTTTTGTCTTACTTCAAGACAAAGAAAAAAAGAGAGGCTCGTAAGGGAGCAAGTGTTTATAGCGGCTATAACGTAAGTGATAACAGGAGCTAACTTGTTCCGTGGACGTTCCACAACATCCAAAACAGTATGATGTGTCATTTAGTAATAATTTTTTTTTAAATGTTGTAACTATGTTATAAAGCAGGTCGTTGTGTCTTTATTATAGTTCAGGAGACACTGTCATACACTGAAAAAAAAATCATGGATAAACGTATTTAAATTAAGGGCAGAATTTCCACTTGATAAAATATATACTGTAGTTTCAATAAAAAGTAAATAAGTAAATAATGGCAGGTTTCTGTGAAACTCAATAAATATAAATATGCACCTTTACGAGCTTAATTTATTGTAGTAACATGGACATTATACTAATATGTAAAAGCGACATATTTTACTTAAATGGTACATAATTTAAATACGTTGATCCATGAATGATTTTTTTCAGTGGTACATCTTTTTGAAGTGCTCAGCTTTGTTTAATTTACCTCACTAGACAGGTTACGTCACTTCATCACCCTGTGACACTCTGACATACCAGAAACACACGGACCTATGCACTGTAAGTCAGTCTGGAAAACATCTTAACACAACCTATGTCACTTGACATCAAAACTGATGAAAGCTGGTCTTTATGATAGCTGATGCTTGTTGGAATAAGCCTTTAAGAATGTGTATGTAGGTTTATGTCAGTTGTCAGAAAGGGTTTATGTACAGCAGCCTTAGGAACCAACCTTGTGTAGGTGTTACCCTTTGTTTTATACATTTCTTGCAGGCAAGTTTATTTTAAATAATGCTTAATATGCTTCACATACTGCTGGTAAAATGACAGTATTCTTTAAGTATCATCTAGTGAAGGTTTAGTCAATGTTTGCATTCACTGCTGTATTTATGCTCAGGCATTGAAAATCTCAGGCCTTACAGCACTGTTTAACTTTGAAGCATTGTAGTTTACCTTATAAGTTGCTTTTTTGTCCTATTACGGCTGCTTTGATTATGGTAATGATGCTAATTTCTCATAACCTTCATGTAAGGACTGGTGCTGGAGAAGCACACTACGGGAAAAGAAAAAAAAGTTATATAAAAATTAAATTATATTTTCTCTCTCTCTCTCTCTCTCTATATATATATATATATATATATATATATAGAGAGAGAGAGAGAGAGAGAAATGCTGTAGAGCAAAAATGCCTTCAAAAATAATAAAATTATATGTTTCTACATTAAAAATATACTATAAAGAGCAGTAAACAGTAATAAATGAAACAAAGTCAATGTTTGGTGTGACATTTCTTTGTTTTAAAAAAGAAATAGTAGTCTCATGTACAATTTGTGCAGTTTTATAAGAAAATGAGCTGTAAGTTTTACTGAGCATCTTGCAGAAGCAGCCACGGTTCTTCTGGAGACTTTGACTGTCGCACTTACTTCTTAATTTTGCAGCAAAACCCAGCAGACTTCATGTTTTTTGTCTGAAAAGTGGTCTCTAACAAATTACAATTAAGGCTAATGTAACAATTATCTTATCGGTTGCATTCATTGTATAAATCAAAGCACATGCTATATGCAGCAAAGCACTCATTATATACTCAGGAAAATACAAGACAATATTTATGTAGCTTTTCAGCTTTTCAGTTGACCTTCAGTGTAGGACAAAGCATGTCTTGAACAAGCATGACAGGCTTCTGTTCATAATCAAATTGAATTCAATGCATCCATGTGCCTTAGAGGGAAATTACAGAATAATCAACCTTGGAGTTATAAAGCAGCAGTTACACCAGACTTCTGCTTCACTATTTTCAAAATCCATTGATTTTATGTGCTACTGGCAATCAGATTTTATACAAAGCATAGTACTGACGTTAGCTAACTAGCTTTCGATAGGTCTTGTCTTTTGTTTTTTTGTTTTTTTTAGCAAGATTTTGTTTCTTTTAGTAAACACTAATTATTTGTTAGCAGTTCCTTCATTTTGTTTATTTTCAGAAGGAGGATGGTAAATCCTACCCTCTTATTTTCTATTGGCTCACGTTTTCAAGCCGTTTCCGAACATTTGGGGGCCCTAAGAGACATCTTACTCAGGGTCCCCCAACATACACCAATCATAAAATTTTATATGAAAGAAAGAACAGAATTAATACTTCATTATCTTGGATGAGGGAAATACAGTTGAATAAAGAATAAAAACAAAAAACAACTGAACAAGATACTAGCTAGCTCTAGATACTAGATAGCTACATGTAGCTAGTGACTCACTAACCTTTTCAATTTCAATTACGTCAACAAGCGGAAGCAAGAAAGCAGATGAGCTAAATTAGCATTAATTTCTTATCAGTGGTTTGGGGTTATCTCTCCTCTCCTCTCTCCTGCTTTTGACTTTTTGCATTTTTCCACGCCAGATAGAAATGAACTCTTCATGATCGCCGCTTCTTCATGATCTTTACGAAATTAGTTGCGTACGTTGTAGTTTCTATACTTTTCACACCACAAGAGGGCCCCCTGCGACTGCCTGATACTGATCATTTTTGTCCAAATGATAGTAAAGTGTGTAGCAAGTTTCCTTTTTACCATTGAAAATCCTTCATATAAATATCACGCGCACTGCTAAAAAAAAAGATGATACTACTGAGCTAGGAAGACAGAACCCATTTCTATAAAGCATGGGCTTCACATCCTTGTAGATCACTACACCCTGGAAAGACTCACAGCAAATTTAAAAAAATAACAAGAAATCATTTCAGGACACCTGGTACACATTACACAGCCTCACCTCGACCTGTGATATATCGCTTTATCCTTGCACTATCATAAATGATCTGTAAAGAGAGTTATGGGCGCTGAAAAGGAAATGGTGATGCATAGATATAAGCTCTGCTTAACTTAAACCAAAAAAATATAGCACCCATTCAGTCAGAGTTTATTTGTGTTTGGTTTTAAAGCTGATTGTAATCTACACAACAACACTAGCTAGAAGGTAAATGTACCTACAATCATTTCACAGAAAAAGAACTTTATTAATCATTTGGAAGGTCAAACTGTTTAAACTTTATTGCATGTTTGGTCATCAACCTGGCAAGTACATTTTATTGAAATGCCATTTTTATGTATACGGTATCATATATGAGAGTCAGCATCAGAAACAGCCGTGTCCCTGTAAACTAGCTCTGTTAAGGTGCGTGAACAGTTTACTATTGTTTACTATTGATTTCTGCTTTTTATGATGATTAGGGAGAGCATTACTTAATGCCTAAATTCTCTCCCCCCCCCCCCCCCCCCTCCCCCCCCCCCCCCTCCAGTGTCCATTTCAGCAATTGCAGATGACATCATTACAGTTACTGCCTATAATTATTGACCAAGGTCAAAGGTCATGGCACGTCCTTTTCTGAGGGGTCAGACACAATGTTACAGAGGTCAAGCAAACAGCAGTGTTGCATCATTTATGGCATGTTTTGTCCTGTTTGCACTCGATGATCTACAGAGAGGTGAACTGACGCATCATTATGATTATTAAACAAGCATCAATCATGAAAAACATAAACAACGCGATTCACTTGTTGACCCGATTCATGTGTTGCTTTTGAGCGTGGCTCTGCAACTAGGGCTCAGATGTGAACATTTTTGGTGCCAAGAATTACTTATTTATATTTTCATCTCTAACCATAGTGCATGTGTAGCAGCCTGGTTTATATTTCGCTTCTCTCAGATGAAACATTCAGGTCAGAGTAAATTATTGCTGCATTTTTTTTTCCATGTGGCTTTTTTCCATTTTTATCAACCCCAAACTCTAACTACAGAGAAATAAAATTAATAAGAGCCAAGATATTTTATATAAATAAACTAGAGACAACAAGTCGGAGGAAGAGGTTCAACAAGGTTCACAACTTTAGCAGTGGCTGATTTCAAAGCTTTATGACTAAGCTGCTAAAATGATTACTATGCATTATTTGATAGTCAATGTTAAAACAGCTATGGACGTGCATAGAAGCCATGCATGAATATTTTTCAATCCTATTATCTTCTCATGATCTTGACATTTCAAAGTTTAATGAGATACATATCAAGGAACATAATCTAATGTTCATCTTTTTAAAAAAAAAATTAAAAATGATGTACACTGCAGGTACTTCATGGATTGCCCTTCAGAGTATATGCATCGGTTCCGTGCAGTATATCCGGTGCTGTTTTGCATACCTGTGAGCCTCCGCAGTATTCTCTTTATTTTAATCTCACCGAAACTCACTGAAACTGGACAGCTGAAGACTGGAAAAAGACTAGGTGACTTTTTTCTAATCTTCAGCCGTTCAGTTTAGGTGAGTCTGTGCCCATGATAGCCTCAGATTCCTGTTCCTGGCTGACAGGAGTGGAACCTGATGTGGTCTTCTGCTGTTGTAGCCCATCCACCTCAAGATTCAATGTTTTGTACATGCTGAGCTGCTTTTCTGCTCACCGTGGTTGGAAAGAGTGATTATTTGAGTTACTATATCCTTCCTGGCAGCTTGAACCAATCTTGCCATGTTCCTCTGACCTCTCTTATCTCATCAATTCACCCACAGAACTGTCGCTCACTCAATGTTTTTTGTTTTTCGCACCATTCTGTGTAAACTCTAGTCAAATTCCCAGGAGATCAGAAGTTTATGAAATACTCAAACCAGCCCATCTGGCACCAATATCCATGCTAGGGCTAAAGTCACTGAGATCACTCTTTTTCCTTATTCTGATGTCTGATATGAACATTAACTGAAGCTCTTGACCTGTATCTGCATGATTTTATGCTTTGCGCTGCTGCCACATGATACAAACACACACACACACACACACACACATTATATCAGTATTTATTTAGGGGAGATTTTATTTTAACATTAACAGTTTCTATATTTCACTGTATTGATTTCTGTATTCCATAGATATCAATGGAATAATTGGGCTTGTACATACAAGTTTGTTCAAGGAGAATATCTAAAGACATGACAACACCTGTTAAATTTTGGGGTATGAACTCTACTGTGGAGGGGGTTGCGTCTTTATTCACAGAGATGTTCACAGCATGAAGTTCTTATGCTCTGCACAAACTGTGTGTGTGTGTGTGTCTGTAGTATGTATTAATTCAATCTTGACCTTGATCAGATTGAGACAGCAGGACACTGATTCAATTCAAATTTACTGTCATTGCAGTTAATGAAAAAATTCACCAGCGTCATGCAAATGCAACATGCAAGGTAAAGAAAACAATACTAAAATGCCCTACAATGACAAACAGTGCAAGAGAAGCACTGCACAGAGCAGGAATAGAGGACAGCGCTATAAAATTTATTAAAGCAATGTCCCAACAACTGCTCGCGTTCCATTAGAAGTGAGTTTTGAGTAAACCTAAATCACTTCCTGTTCTTTTTTCAGTAGCAGATAACACAGTGAAATTCTTGTCTGTACTAAGCGCACATTCTACAGATGTGCTATATAGAGAATAAGTTGAAAAAAAAAAAACACTGGTGACTTACTACTGTGTAACATGCTGTATGTAATGTCTACAATATGTTAGTAACATAATCAATGACGAGGAGGACAGATGTGGCCCGGCACAATGCAGACATACTGTTATCACCCTGATGTTATATTATTTTCCTATAATATTATGTCCCGAACTGTTTTATTCCTCTTATACCACAGTGATTTGCCAACAAATGCAATTTTTATTAATAAAAGTCTGACTAGTTGTACTTTTTATCAGTTTAGTGTTATATATAATGTTGTAGAACATCCATAAAACAAGTTAGTTCCCATTATCACTTATGTTATAGCAGTCACAAACAGTCATTCCATCACCTTTTTTTATGACAAAAAAACACAGCTTGTCATGTTAGAGAAACCAGAAAACACAAAGTGCTCCATCCTGAAGACAGTGGATTACTTACTGACTGATACAAAAGGCTAACACTGGAGACTCCTTCCATAACTGTTAAATAAATGTCTAATTACAGAAAGCATTGTGATATCAACAATTATATATATTATATATTTTTCTTTGTTAAATATGTAAATAAGTGGTTAATATAGAAGCAATAACATATTCAAACAGGTGTATTAATATACATAACATACTTGTGATATGCTAGAAGTCAGCACTGACGTCATAGCTGCTGTTATAGAAAATTAAAAATCAGAATCAAGAATTCAACAGTGGTATAAACTGTGGTAAAAAAAAAACAACAAAAAAAAACATAACCATACAGTGTCAAGTAAATTCTGACCAATTCCGAATAAACCACCCAAAAGCTATGCTAACTAGCATTACACCTTATGCGTTTATATGGAATGCTATGCAAAAACAACGTTTGTCAAGTTATTTTGTTGACATAACAAGACAGGAAAGCATGCATGGCATTTTAAGGACTGTAGTATGCCTGTAAGTTACTCGTCTTTCACTTTTATCAGAAATAAACTATGAAATTTTCCTCAGTAGCTGTTTCACAGAGTGTAAATGGAGCACCTGTGTGTTTTCTCTCCAGCTGTTATGTTATAGACACAAGCCATGGTGCATTCTGGGGAATTGGAGTTTATTGATCAGTTTCCTCGGGATGATGGATCTCTTCTCTTAATCATTACTTCGAAGGTCAATGCACGGCCATCTGTTCAATGTAGCCGATTGCACTGTATTGCTCTGAAAACTGGTTTTTGTTATTTGCTGAGTCTTCTTCTTTTTTATGCTTCATGCTTTGTATCATTTTTAGCCCCAAGTGTATTTAGTCCTATCAGGACATCAGGAGTACACAAATATGATTTTGTCTCAAATAAATATGCTTTGCTTTTGGCAAATGTTTAGGGAAAGTATTATCAGATTCCTGAATATTCTGTCCTGTGAGCCAGACTCAGATGTAACCATAACGCAGATATTAAATTTCCATATTGTAATAAAGACCTAATCTTTTGTCACAGCATCCAATAGGTAAGGAATAAAACACTTGGGGCACGCTGTTATAGGCAAATAATCAACTACGGGGTGGTGTGATGCAGCCTGACATGAAGTGGGGTTAATGTTACCACCTAGAAAATGATTATTTTCCAATAACAGCACATCCCCAAATGTTTCATTCCTCGTACATGACAGCAACTTCCCAATGATTACAATTTTTACTTACTGAAGGATGACACATTGTACTTTTTATCCATTTACAGTTACATTTTAATGTTGTGGAACAGCCACAAAACAACTTAGTACCTGTTATAATGTACAATATAACACCTATAAATAGTCATTCAATCACCAACCTTTTTTTGTTTGTTGTTAACTTCAAGATATTTTGTTGGGTCCCTGGAGGACTAGTGGTTAGGCCACAGCGCTCTTACCACTGCAGCCCGGGTTTAATTCCCTGCCAGGGAACCGACCCCAAGCCACTGGGGTTGCATGCAACAGAATGCTCTCAGTGCCAGTCCCAAGCCCGGATAAAAATTGGGGAGGGTTGCGTCAGGAAGGGCATCCACTGTAAAAACTGTGCCAAATCAAATACGCGGACCAGTGATCCGCTGTGGTGACCCCTAATGGGAGCAGCCGAAAGAGGAACAACAACAACTTCAAGATATTTGGTTGGCATGGTTACAAGTGTTACAAAGTGATAGAAAGTGCTGAAACTGGAGACTTCCCTTCCACCAAAGTTAAGAAACCTCTGCACACAGAAACCTTCACTATATCAACGCTTATGTGCTTTTTAATCAGCATCCACCATACAGCTCTGTGTGAATGAGCTGTTACTATAGAAACGATAACATAATAGAACAAGTCCATTAATATAAACCAGTAATTTCCTTGTAGCCAGAACTACTCTCAGAGCTGCTGTTACAGAAAATGAATCAACATCTTCTGACCAATCAGAATTCAACAACACTGTGATGTATAGTGTATAATACAATAACATTTCTATTATAAGCATGTTGATGTTTAGCTAAAGATCTCGGTGCACAAGTGTACTGATCTAGGACATGGTCTTGTGATTAAAACCCTGTAAGCAGTGAGAAAGTCTGATCCTAGATCAGCACACTTACTCTGAGAGTCTTCATAAACACAAGCTTTGTTGTTACAGTCAGTCATGCTGGAAAAAAAAAGAAAAAATAGAATGAAAATCCTTTCAGTTTATGAATAGCTGCTCTGGCTGAAGCGAACATCAGTGTGTAAGTGATGCTCTCTTTTCTCAGCAGCAGCAGTGTGTGTGTGTGTGTGTGTGTGTGTGTGTGTGTGTGTGGGGTGGGGAGAGGGGGGTGGAGAGAGAACGGATGGTGCCACACACTTTATAAAGGTTCCACACAGAAGGCATGAAACACACATTGCCGCCTGGTTGCCATGGAAGTGAAACCTTCTGTCAGTGTGTCTTCCCTGCCTCCATCACCCTGTGTTCCTCAAAGAATAGCTCTGCCATCTCTCTCTCTCTCTCTCTCTCTCTTACATACACACACACACACACACACACACACACCTATGTCACACATCAGCAATGACAAGTCCCTGCGGAAAGAAGTAAATGAGCGCTTGACTCAATCATGTGTGTGTGTGTGTGTGTGTGTGTGTGTGTGTGTGTGTGTGTGTGTCTGTGTCATTTGCTTTTTTATAAAGAGATGATGTAAGTCCAGTTTTTCTGATTGCGATCAGTCATTAACACCCAATTGAATCCATTTTGGTGCCTGATCCTTAATACAAAGAAAATGAGGATCATTATTTCAATCTATCCAAATTGACCCAAAATAATCACAGAACGCCTAAATAGTCTTATACAGGCCTTGACCACTTTAATACAGTACAAATCTGCATGTTTTCGTTTTTGGTATTAAATACTTTTTTCCATTGCATCTTTCTTAAATGAATCAGTATTCTTTACAAGATACCAGTATATCAAAGTGCAGATGGTTGTACTTCCCTTGCCTTGGCGTATTATCAGTGCTACTGTTGTGCTCTCTGACCCCAGTGGTAGTGCGCACTCATTACACTACTGCTCTCTCGGGCTCCCCCTCCTTATCCTTCTCTGCCAAGAGGGAAGTATAGAAGGCCATAAGTGCCAGAACCGATGGAAAAAAAAAAAAAAGCCCCAATCCTCTGAATGTATAACATTTTTCCTGTACAAATTTAAACAACGTACAATAAGAATACAATTTTAATACATTTGCATATGCATAAGGAAACATGGCAAAGTTTAAACATATAACCCTATATGACTTCCTCTAAAGACAAGTTTAAAAATGCATTTATTAAATTTACAATAAAATGATTCTCAAGTGTGCAATATTTATTACAAGCAATTATTTATGGCCGCTACAGAAATGGAAAGACTGCATAGTAATAATACAATACTGAAACATCAAACATATCTCAGAAACAGAAACACTTGGGGTGTGCTGTTATAGGAATAATCCATGACAGGGTGGTGTAATGCAGCCTGAAGGTGATTACTTTCCTACAACAGCATGTCCTAGTGTGTATTATTCCTCTCATACCACAGCAATTTGGTACCACAGCAAATTGCATTTTTATTTATTGAATTTTTTCTGTCATATTTATATCCATTTATAGTTACATATAATATTGCAGGACATTTGCAAAACAAGTTAGTTCATTCTATCACTTAGAGGACTTATAAACATTTGTTCCCTCACTAGCCTTGAAGTATATAAGAGAAAAAAAGCCACGAACTGGAACTTTGTCTCTCCTGACGACTTACTCATGGCTCAAGTCACAGCTTAGTCACTGACTGAAACTGGAGACTCCTTCCATAAATCTTAAATAAACATTTCCGACAATATTTCAGAAAACTTCACCATACCACTATCATATACTGTATATTTCTTTGTTAAATAACAACACATTTTTAATCCATTTATTAGATTGTGTAGAGAGAGTCCCTGTGAATTAGCCGTTACTATAGAAACGATAAAGTATTAGAATGAATGCTGTGCTATGTATATTAGTTTATTACTACAATAAGACTCATGTGCTAGAAGTGTAAACCTTGAAGGTCATAACAGTGGTTTTATTTTTTAACAGTCTCATCAAAATATCACAGCGAGGTGTCACTTCACATGATTTTACTTTATTGAAACATACTTTAAACGTATTACAAACATCAGGAGTACAGGCATCATCACAAACAAACGTCATCAGTAGGCTATTTCTCAAAATTCAGAAAGTTCTTCTTTCTTTAAAATTTCCAACATTCCCATGGGCACTGCTTCTTTTTTCCAAGTATATATAGTTCTCAGTCTTTTCGAGTGGTTTATAATATGTTTGAAAAGTGTGAGCAGGTATATCACACTGGTTAATAATTATTTTGCATTGTGTTTTACATATTTTACATTAACAATACAAACTGGTGTAAGTGATATTCTACTGAATATCCCATACATAATTGTCCTCACTGTTATATCAGTGTTTTAGTCCTATAGTTTTTACCTGTGTCCACATTTCTACAGATCTTTGACATTCCATTAATAGGTGTTCTGTCGTCTCACCATGATGACAAGTATGTATGAGACACTCTGTAGTGGTCACGTTGCAGCCTATTTTACGATATTTCTTGCAGAGAGTTTTCTACAGAAGCTCTGTGCTGCCATGCATGAAATAAAAAATCTCATCAATATCTCGTTATAACGAGAAAAATATCACGTTATTACATGAAAACGTCATGTTATTATGTGAAAAAAAATATCATGTTATTACAAGAAAATGTGATGTTGTAACGAGAAAAATATTACATTTTTATGTGGAACAGATCACGTTATTAGAAGAAAGATCACGTTATTAGAAGAAAAGATTACATTATTAAGAGAAAAGATGACGTTATTACAAGAAGTAGATTGTGTTATTATGAGAAAAACAAAAAAGTTTAAAAAGCATTGTGATATTTGGTGAAATAACATGACGTTTTTATCGTAATAACATGACGTTTTTATCGTAATAACATGATTTTCTCGTAAAATGATGTTTTTATTGCAATAACGTGATGTTTCCTCGTAATAACTTGATTTTTTCATAATACCGTGATGTTTTTATTGTAATAACATGATGTTTTTATGATAATAACGTGATGTGTTTATTATCATAATAATGTGACATTTTTATCACAACAACATGATGTTTTTTATTATAATAACACGATTTTCTCGTAAAGTGATGTTTTTATTGCAATAACGTGATGTTTCTTTGTAATACCTTGGTTTTTTTCATAATAACATGATCTTTTTATCATACTAACATGATTTTCTCATAATAACGTTTTTATTGTAAAAACATGTTTTTCTTATAATAACCTGATGTTTTTTCGTAATAACGTGACGTTTTTCTCGTAATAACATGATGTTTTTCATGTTAATGAAATGACATATTTTCACATAAGATATTTTCACGTAATAACATAACATTTTCATGTAATAACGTAACATTTTCATGTAATAACGTAACATTTTCATGTAATAACGTAACATTTTCACGTAATAACGTAACATTTTCACATAACAACGTAACATTTTCACGTAATAACGTAACATTTTCACATAACAACGTGATTTTGATGGGATTTTTTTATTTCATGCGTAGCAGCACAGAACTTTCGTAGTCCTCATACTGAGATCAGCCAAACTGAATTTTACCTATTCAACAAATGTTTTTTTTTTTTTTTTTTGGAAAGTTTTGTCCCTTTTGGCCATCCACCACGTTGGTTCACCTCCTCGGTGTTAATGGCATGGTTTAGCAGTGGATGAAAAGCAGCCGTGTTGGCCACAGCTCCTGTGCTCTCTTGGCCCTTTAGGCCTTCCATAACCCAGGCTACTGCTCCGTCTCCCTCCTTCCTCGTCTGTCTGTCGCATTTCAGCCGGAGGAGCCTCGGGGTCGAAGGTTCTGCCCTGCTCGCCTCGACCTCCACCTCTGCACGGCTCCCAAATCTCTGATTATCCGATTACAGGCGCCTCGGACACTTTAGCGGACGAGGCTCGCGCGTTTGGAGCTGACGGGAAAAAAGGTAATACTCGACTGGTTTTGTGGGGAAAAAGAAAAGAAAGCGGAGGCACAAAGCGGCGGGTTAGAGGTGGCTGCTCTGCTCGTCATGCTCCAGGAAGAAAAGATCACAAGCTTTTCTGCCGCCGCTGTGAGGGTTTTTTTTTTTTTTTTTTTTTTGGAAACATTGAAACATTTCGAGTTTGTCGCGCGGGTTTATGTGTTCATTCAGCATCGCTCGTGCTTCTTTAGATAAATACCGAATGAGGAAAGAGCGGGAATCATTAATAGCTTTAATAGCGCCACGGAGCTCATTGGCTGATTTTTTCCCCCTTTACAAGCCAAATGTACAAAAACATTCATTAATTTTGAATTTAGGTGTCTCTTTGCTTTCATTTCTGACATTGTTGACATATTTTGCGACCTTGGTGCACCTTCGAGGGCAGCTTTTTCGCTTAAGCGAGGTGTTTGGAGGCCAGGCTCACAGTCGAGCTTCAGAATTATGGAGTCCGGGCTTCGAGTTTTAAATAATCGATCTTTTCCATGTTTATTCTGCCCAAATGATCCCTGTGCAGTGGTCACCGGGGTCAAAGTTCAAGTTTGGGGCGGAAAGGTTGGCCTCGGCCTTGTAGCTAAACGCCTGTGTGGAAGATTTACCTCAGAACGAATGACCTGGAAGCTAAATTGGGTCAACTAGGCTGCATGGGTTATTGGAGCACTGCCTCAGTAATTGGGATTCATTATAAAAGGAAAAAAAAAGGGGTAATAAACTGTACTTTTCCTTGTCACTAGGCTACTACATCTTTTGTACCTGTAGGGCATGTCTTTTACATGGAAATGTGCTTGTTATTTACCTATATCTGTATGTATTTATTATCCTAAATGCTAATTAAAGATACAGCAATGGTCCTTAAAGGAAAAGTCCACCCTGAAATACATTAAATATATTTGTATTGAAATATTTGTGATGTGTTTAGTGATTCTGGTGCTAATTTGTTGGATGATACTGTATTTTCGTTATCGCTTGAGAAGTTAGCGTTTGTGTCTCGCTGATGTCACGGCAGACATTGCTGGAGCATTTACAATGGCGTTCAATAGAAAAAAAAAATCAATCTCAAACATAAGGAACAATACATGTTTTGTTTTAGAGCCTAAAAACAAAAGAGCAAGAGTTTTCTTCCCTTACACACCATTTTCAAGTGATGTTCAACGTCATATTAATGAGAAATTCACCACAGAATAGTGGTCACGTCAATGCTGGACTCAAAGTTCCAGAAAGCAATGCAGCTATACGGTGCAGTTTCCCTGAGTTATGTCTACGTCTGTATCTACGTCTTGGTGGTGATGTTGGCATGAAAATGGAAGCTTTGGAAGCTGATCTGTTTGAGCAGAGTGTACAGATGCAGAGGTGAGAGAGCTGGACAGACTAAAGGACTAAAGTGCCGCTGCATCGCTGTCTTTAGGTAGAGATGAAATGAGGCGCTGGCACCGCTTTCAGGAGGTAGTCTAATAACAATGCAGGAAATCTTTAAAATGAAAATAGACCAATATGTCGATGAAAGAAGTGGAAACTAAAATAAAGTCAGCTCTGAACTTAATTAGAAAATTCATCCTGGATGCCATTGAAGCTCATGTATTGATTATATTAAGTATTAGATTAGTATGTGAGTTGTTTAGGGTGGATTTGTAATTTAATTCTGTTCAAAAGGTGTATCCTTGACAAGTGTTTACTGTAAAACTTCTGAGCTTTGATTCTGAGAGTGTAGATACGGATCATGTTTACGGCATATTTTATACTCAAGTGGAACATTACAAATAAACGAATGCTTCTGCTTCTCTATAGCTGAGGAAGTGCACAAAATGTTCAGCCTGGCATACAGTTGGTTCTGTCTGTGTGTGTGTCTGTGTGTGTGTCTGTGTGTGTGTCTGTGTGTGTGTCTGTGTGTGTGTCTGTGTGTGTGTCTGTGTGTGTGTCTGTGTGTGTTAAGCCAGTAATAACAAGCCATAGGTGTCTATGTTCGTCTCTATAGTAAAGTATGGCATGTTTGCCCCCTTCATCACCATTATAAATATTTACCTGCCTCTAAACATAAAAAGGGTACTAAACTGTACCTTTCCTTGTCACTGGGGTCAAAAGCATATACCTTTTGTACCTTTTAGTATTTATAATTTACATGACAAAGGTGAATGTTGTATAGCTTTAAAAATAATCAGACCTTAAAAATAAAATCCACTCCGAAGGAACCTATGTCAAATATATACTATATATAAATGCATATTTTTAATATATTTGAATATTAAAAAATATTTAAAAACACAGCACCAACCATCAAATTAGCACCGGAATCATTAAACACTGTAAAAATATTGCAGTATAGATATGTGTTTCAGGGTGGTGTTTTCCTTTAAGGTTCATAATTAGACCTTAAGGACCACTATTGTACCGTTCAGGAAGCATTTGTATTCGCATTGTCTGTATCTTGAGGAACAAAAATAAGTCTTTTTTCCAGCACGGTGTGGGTAAAAATGTTTCACTGCTCAGTGGTGTAAATGCTGAACGTGATCTTTGGTCATGTGTGTGTACATTTTACATTTTTCACTCAAGTTTTTTGTTCGTGTGTTTGTTTGTTTGTTTTGATGTTGTGCATAGCATGTTGTGTGTGTTGTAATGCATGGGGTTTAGGGTAAAAATAGACTTCAGTAGACCACAATATTTATCCCGATCAGTGTTTTGCGGTGGATCCGAAGCCTATCCCACGAACTCCGAGTGCCGGACTAATGAGATGCATCATGCACATAGACATTCACACATTCTTACATAACTAGGGGTGATTTAAAGTCACCAACTCACCTACTAGCATATTTTTGACAGGGGAAGGAAACCAGAGAACCCAGAGGAAACCAGAATATTTAGTGCTAATTTTTATTTTTATTTAAAATGAATCATTTTAATTTAGCAAGGAAAATGCTAGGGGAATGGATGTAATACAAAAATAGATTTCAGCATCATTCAACTAGCTGTTACAGATAATGATGATCTTCAGTGCTATAAAAGCCCTAAAGATATGTGTGACACTCTCAGAAAAGCATATTGTTGCATAATATATTGCGATATTGATATTTTATTGTCATATTGCACAGAGGCTTCTGTCCTCAATGGGGTCTTTCTTAGCAGAATGTAAGGGTTCCCTCCATCTCTCATCATCCGCTCTCACTCTCCCTCAGGTGCAGATTTGGGCGGCGGGCGTAGAGTGATGCCCGCTGCGTGGCGCGTTGATCCTGTTGCCCCCCGCTGACCTGCCCATGACCCCAGGAAGCGGCGTTATGGCGCGCCGAGGCTCCTCCCACTCTAAGGTGACCATCACAGTAGACGAGTACAGCTCGAACCCCACGCAGGCCTTCACACACTACAACATCAACCAGAGCCGCTTCCAGCCTCCTCACGTGCACATGTGAGTGAACATCACTTCCTGTTTCTGGCCTCACGGCTGCTTTGTGCTTCGCTCATTGACCGGATTGATCCGATTGATCAGTACTCTAGGAACAGACATCTGGCAGCTATTTGGGATGTGCAGCGCTCCAGGTGGCCTGGGGGTGTGGTATTGTTGGAAATGTAAATGGGAATGAGGTGGGAGTGGGGGAGGGGATGTTAAAGATTTTTCTGGGTAAATATTTTAGAGGGTTTTTTTTTTTATATGTGAGTGTATATAGAACTGAAAAATTTCTGACTTGCATTTTTAGGATTCATCATCTAGGAAGTAATTTTACACAGTAGGGTCCAAAATGTCTGAGATTTTTTTTAAATTTTTTTTATTTATTTTTTTTTTTTATTTGTATATTTGTGTCATTTTGCAAGTCTTAAAAATGGGGCGTTAGTCATTAAGAAGTAACAATAGTTAGCATTGTTTTAGCATTTTGAATTAGATATGTAGTGTTAGAATGACGTAAAAATGACGCAGTGCCATGTGAACTGAATATTGTTACAGATTTTAGGTTCATAGAAGGATTTCTGAAATGGCTAAATGGCTCAAACAACAATAATATTAATTTTAAATATTCTGGAATAACCATGAACAATTATACAATATGCCATATGATACTGCAACATTGCTGAATTCTTGATTCTGATTGGTCAGTTTTCTATAACAGCTGCTCTGTCAGTAGTTCCAGCTGTTAGGCGAGTCACAGGTTTTTAAATTATTGCACTCGTTCTGATTTCTATAGTAACACCATACACAGAGACTTGTATGATGTGAGCACATAAACAGATTAAAAAAGTGTGTAATATTTGATATGGTGGAGTTTTCTTTGAAGACATGGTTATTTAGTATTTATGGAAGGAGTCTCCAGTTTTAGCACTTTGTACCAGTCAGAGGTAAAGCTGAAACTTTGTGTAACTTTGTTTTCTGATGCAGGAAAGTGTTTGGACTTTCAACAACATAAAATGTAACTGTAAACGGATAAAAAAGTGTAGGTCATTAATAAATCGAACATTCCAATCATTGACATAGTGCTGTGGTGGAGGAAGAGGAATAAAAAAAAACAAAAAAACTTTAGAACATGTTGTTATAGGAAAATAATCAGCAACAAAGCTGGTGTGATGCTGGGTTACTGTTAGCACCCTAAAGTTCATTAGTTTCCTGTAACAGAATGCCCCCAAGTGTTTTAATCCTTATTACGTATCTAACAAGGACAGCATTGTCAGCGAGAATGCGTTAAAATATCGTAACTACTCCTGTGTCAAAGTTGGGATAATTGGCCTCAGAAAAAGTGTGTCTTGTTTGGAAAGCAGCATAAGGATAATTGTCTTCTAAGCTTCCTGACTAATTATAAAGCTCTCCAGTGAGATCAGATGCAGATAAGTAGATTTATTACTTATTTTTATTCAATATTGATAGAATCTTAAATCAGCATACCAGTCAGGGATTTGGAAATTGAAAATTGGCACGCACATGCCCGTTGTTGAATAATGCATACTGAATAAAATTCCCAGCCTAGTCAAAGAACCTCACCGCGTCTTGTACACTGCTTTCACTCTTTAAAAATCTTTATACACACACACACACACACACACACACAAACACACGTGAATGAAAAGATACTGAGCACTTTGCGTATAAAAAGCCCAGCTCTTTCAGCTCCCAGCGCCAGGTTCCCATCGACGAAGTCACGATGCAAGGTTAACGATGATGAAGACATCCGGGCATGTGCCTCGCAAGGCTGCCATCATGTTCCTGTACTTATTAACCAGGAGAGGGGTCAAAGGTTAGTTCAGTTGATTAGCCGTTTAACAATGCCTCTTTGACCCGAGGGGCAGAGCTCAGCTTTTCACTGCCGAGCCTATTGACCGCTGATGATGATGCTCTAATGACGGCAGGAGGACGAGGAAGAACGGAGCAGGCTGATTAGAGCAAACCTCCAGCACAATTAAAGGCTCTAGAGGGAAAAGAAGTTGGGAAAACATGGTTAAAGTGCTACCAGTTTTACACACTGATATCTCTAATGAGATTTGCATGCCTCTTATATGTGATGTAACTTTTGTATCGTGATGGCTGTGAATTAAAGTGTACATGAGAAAAGATAAAAACAAAAACACGGTCGGTTATTAGACCGGAAAAAAGAAGAATGATGATAGGCCAAGCTTTGGAGAAAAAGCAAGGAGCAAAATGTCAACAATTTCGAACACATCTCTATTTAGGTTTAAATCAGAAGTCTGAAATTTTCCATAAAATGTGTATATTTTAATCTTATGCAATTAAATATACAAAAAAAAAATTAGCCGTACCTTTAACATACAACGGGTTTTTTTTTTTCTTCGTTGGCTGAATCTCCAATGGTGACCACTACATCTAGTATGTAATACCCTATGTAGAGCGCATAAGTAGTGAACAGAAAGTCATTTGGGATTCTGCCTTGCTGTTGGATTGGTGACCAAGTATCAGTAGAAAAAGTGTATACTTTTATTCACTTAAAAACATATTTTAGTTTTCCTTCATTGCATCTCTCATCGTCATTGCGATATCTAACTCCTTTCACGCGTCACTTTTTTTAAAATCCATATCATCCAGCCTTAATCTTGCATCCTGTGTGAATATAAAGCGCGACTTTAATAAATGTCCGTCAGTGCAGCAGGCGTTTAATCAGTTAATCAGCAAGCGTGATTGCGTGATTGTGCTATTGTGCGATTTTGATTGACGGTTAATTTTTTTTCTTCTAATTGGCTCTCAGTACAGACCGTACGCAGATAAAGTGTTGTTCATACCAACGAAATATCCGAAGCGTCCGTCATTTCCTGATTGCTGTGATGATTAATAATTCGGAGGTAGAAAGATGACTCAATAAGGCATGTGGTAGAAAGTGTTTCGTGACACAACAGGCGAAATCTTATATTATATAATCTTAAATTATAAAAATCAGAGATGTCTGGAACTGTATTAACTGATCAGACCACTCCAGTGGGTTAGTCACACATGTAGAAGATGGATGATACTTTGATGAAACAGGAATTATTATTATTATTATTTTTTTTGAGATTGCAAGTCTCAATTCTTGAAACAGTGTTTATAATGAACAGCGTGTGTATTTGTTACATTTTTACACTAGTGTAGCCGAATGATGACTCATTTCGAATGAGTGATTTGGACTGCAAACGCTGAAATCCTGAGCAAAATCAACTGCTAATTAGCATAAAACTTAAAGCATACATGAAAGAGTGCATGAAGTTAAAAGGAAAGCGGCAATATTAAAGTGTGGTTAAATAATTAGTCAAGAGTAACTCATAAGCCACTTGTGGGTGAAAATGGGTCTTGATGATAAATGCGCTATAGACGTAATGCTTCACTGGCGAGTTTTGAGCGGGACGGCTCATGCAGCCATGACTCACTCACCCGATTCATTCATTTCATACATTGTTTAGTCATTGGAAATTTAATATTCAGTGCATCATTTTTCAATTTTTAAAATAAATTTGTTGCTTCTCACAACAAGCAGGCATTTTTTTTTTTTTGATTACTCACGTTGTTTCTCCCTTTTTTTTCTTCTGTAGATTCGCTGTACTTCAGGTGTGTGTGTGTGTGTGTGTGTGTGTGTGTGTGTGTGTGTGTCGGGTCAATGTATGTGTTACAGCGTCGATGCTCATTGGTCACTAAGAACGAATAGTAGGCATGAGACAGAATTTCGTTGTCTTGAATATCGCAATATGAAATACCGGCCTGATGAATTTTGCGTGTCTGAGTTGCATGGTTAAATTTCTGTTTAATATTCATTATGAGCTCTGGATCCCTGGATGACTAGTGGTTAGGCCACAGCGCTCTCACCGCCGCAGCCCGGGTTCGATTCCTGGCCAGGGAACCGACCCCAGCCACTGGGGTTGCATGCAGCAGTGCGCTCTCAGTGCCGGTCCCAAACCCGGATAAAAGTTGGGGGTTGCATCAGGAAGGGCATCCGCTGTAAAAACTGTGCCAAATCAAATGATCCGCTGTGGCGACCCCTAACAGGAGCAGCAGGAAGAGGAGCAACAACAACAACAACGAGCATGCTTACTTAACAGCCCAAAAGTTTAAGCGTTATGGCACGTGTGTCAAACATAAGGACAAATCTGGCCCACAGCCTGGTTTCATTCAGCCTGTGTGAACTTCGAAAAATAACACTGAAATGGTCCATAATGCACTACTGCTCGATGTTTTCACACTGTCCAGAATTCACAGCAAATCCGAAGATAGTTACCGTAAACCACTGTATATACGTCCACTCCGGTTTCTACCGTGGCTGGCTTGAATGCGTTCTGAAATACGGGTTAAAATCAACTACCTGTGTGCTGCGCTTGATGTAAGTCACACTCGCGTCTAAAACGATTCAGAAGCCCGGCACGTGTTGTGCTTTTGGGATGGATGAAGAACTATACAAAATAAAATCACTATTGTTTTTCTCATCTGCACAATTAAATTGGAAATTGTGACGCGCTCGTGCATTTCAGGTGCATGTCAGACAGCAGTAGGAGCATTGATGACACAAATTTGTTTTTTAGCCTGATCATTTAAGGCCCAATCTACTATCAAACAATCTTTCTGTATTAATAATGTTCCCATGGAATGCAATTATGATTCCGATCTACATTTCTTATAATACAGTGTATCGATATTGCAGTGGTTCCATTTGTTTTTATTACAAGTTAAATGTATTAAAATTTCATATTTTGTTTGTGTCTGTATCGCCTCGTGAAGCGTGTATCAGGTTATGTCTCGTATCGTGGCTTTAGTGTATTAGGAATAGTAGTGCTCTGGTTTATGCACTGCTTGCCTGAGTGCAGTTGCTGCTGCATGGATGATGCTCATAAATTGCATTGAGAAACGAATCGAGATCACTTTTTTTTTTTTTTCTTCCCCCAATTTTTTGTGCAACCCTATTTTCGAATGGAGCAAGTGTTTTAAATATAGCAACTTGGCCAGTAATGGATGCAGTTCGTTCTGTGTCTTTTTTTTCCCTACATACATCATACAGCAAGATGTTGGAGAGAAAATGCATTTAGCATAAATGTGCATGAATCACTCGACTACCAAGAATTGATTTTTATTTCATCAGTTAACACTTTAAGCCCAGATGAATGTACCGTATAAATGTGTTTTAGGGTGCAGAGATGGATTTGTGATGTCAGAATCTTGATAAGCATATAAATAAATCATGGGCCATATTCAGACTCTTTTTTTTATCCTTTTTGGTGTTGTTCGAGGCCTCTGGTGCATTAATCGATCCCAGCAGGGCTATTAGACTTTTTACTCCACTACTTTGCCCTAATTTTGGACTATTAGTAATGATAATTGGATTTGGCATCGTGTTCCTTTGCTGTTTTGTCTCTCGGTTGTATGGCTACTAGGTTTTTTTTTTTTTATACCTCAGTGTGCTTGTTGTTATTCGTCTCTTGTGGCTTGTCTTCTTGTTCTGTTCTTTGCTGGTTGGTTTGTGCTTTTGGCTGATACGGAGAAGCTTGGAGAAAGCACTATATAAATAAAACGTAACTAGTTTCCTCCAGGCTGGCTAACTCGTGTGAATATCCTGTTTTCATTTGTTAATAGAGTCTGCAGTGTGTGTGTGTGTGTGTGTGTGTGTTTGAGGGCACTAAACCTCTGCAACTCTTTGATCAAAGTCCTTCACAGGCGTCTTTTCGAGTAATATTACATGGAATCAAGACATGACATAAAGTAAATACATTGTTTATAATAATATTTGTATTAAAAAATACAGAAATTTATGTTTATTTTTTTTAGGGCCTTGTTAAAAAAAAAAAAAAAAAAGAAGCCCTGATTCCAACATCCAGCACTACTGTGTGACAAACCTAGTGTACAGTGAGGCAGTAATGTACAGGTGACGTGAAATGGCAGCCATCTGGACATATTTCACTATTAATGATGATAATTAAGGTTTAGGTTTATTTTGTTATTTGCGTTGGCCCATTGTGCTTAAAATAAAATTAGAAGCTTGATTTCGTGTTTACTTGCCATGGTGTGCTGCTGTTGAGTGTCATAAGGGTTCTATGTAAATTATTTGGACATCAATAGCAGCAAATAACTATTAATCACTGTAATATTAAATAAGGTTTTTATTTGGTTATGCCTATTACTAACATTTTTAAACAAGACCAGGAACTTACAGCCCTCGTGAAGTCTCAAGACCTCCGGCTGCCGCTAGCATACTTTGGCAAAGGCACTCCTGATGAAGGGTCGGGAACTGCTTGCTGGCAGTGGCAGTAAGGAAAACTCAGCTGGATGGTGGAATTTTTCTCCAATGTGGTCACCTGCCAAATTCCTCCCACCAGCCAGATATCACCTATCATAGGACAGCTACCAGCTGGGGAGGACAAATCTAAGACGTGCTTCCTCAGAGGCATGAAAAACTAGCCAATGACATTTTTGAGCTGTAGCTCAATCTGCATCACAGGGCAGGGAAATCGCTGTCTACCCTCTTCCACATACTTGAGCTCATGGATGCCTGCGATTGGCTAGTGTCACTGTGATTGACAGGGGAGACAGGGTACACCATCCCTCCCACCCAGAGTGTGTGACCGATTCACATCCCTGTGGCTGTGGCTGTGGCATCATCAGTATTTGAACTCGCGATCTCCGGACGATGGGGTAAACGCCTTTCTGTTGCACCGCTCACGCCTCGGATGGTGGATTTTTAAGTGATTCCGAAGATTCGTAGTGTTGCTGTCTTTTGTGTGTCTGGTACAGATTTTCCGTGTCACTTTTTTTCCGGATTGAATGGTTGACTCTTTTCATCAGGTTTAAATCCTAAGTTTTCTTTTGCACGATGTCTGCCATTTTCTTCCTGCTAGAGTTTCTTTTGTTTTTCGGCACTACTAATGCTTTACCATTTCAAAAGGGTACATTCAGGAGTTGAATGGAAAAAATTGCACTTACTACACCAGCCAGGTAGGCAGCGTTTTTTTTTTTTTTTTTTTTTCTTTTCTTTTCTTTTTTTAAAAACCCGTCTCGGCTAAAAGCAGTTTAAAGATGGCTGTCTGTGAACAAACCTGAAGGCACATCAGGCTGTACTGCATGTGTCCTTCACAGCCCGAGCGAGAGGCTGCCGAGGCATTTGTGTGATTAAAATGCTCAGTTTTCACAAGGTTTAGCTTATAATGGACACGTGAGCGTGCTTGTAAAGCAGCAGCTACACGAGTGGCATTGTTCACATACTTGCCCGCGTACCTTTTGTACATCTGGAGGATTAAAAGCAAGATGCACCACAGAACAGGTCACAGTAGAAACATCTCTGTCCTCCAGGTTTCCATATCAACACAAGATGTTTATCAGTTTCATGCCAACTATTCTGGGACTCGTGCTTGTTTCTGTGCAGCAGCATAGAAACGTTAAACACACGGACACACCCTTTCTTCTTTATTTCACTCTCTCTTCTTCCTTTCTCCCTCTCTTCTCTTCTCTCTTGTTTTTCTTTTTTTTTTCTTCTTGCTCTTTCTTGCTTATTTGCTTTCTCTGTCTTTTCTTTCTTTCTCCTTCTACCAGTTTTCTTTCTTTCTTTCTTTTTCCTTCTATCATTTTTCTTTCTTTCTTATTTGCTCTTTCTTTCTTTCTCATTTTCCTTCCATCATTTTTCTTTCTTTCCCTCTCCTTCTTTCTTTTTCCTTCTATCATTTTTCTTTCTTTCTTATTTGCTCTTTCTTTCTTTCTTTCTTTCTCATTTTCCTTCCATCATTTTTCTTTCTTTCTTTCTCTCTCCTTCTTTCTCATTCTTTCTTTCTTATTTGCTTTCTTTCTCTCTCTTTTTCCTTTCTTTCTTTCTTTCTTTCTTTCTCATTTTCCTTCTATCATTTTTCTTTCTTTCTTATTTGCTTGATTTCTTTCTTTTTCTTCTATCATTTTTCTTGCTTTCTTTCTTTCTTGCTTTCTCATTTTCCTTCTATCATTTTTCTTTCTTTCTTATTTGCTTGCTTTCTTTCTTTCTTGCTTTCTCTATTCTAGTAGATTATGTGAAGCAGGCCTCAGTGGGTTTGTTGTAACTGTAATGGAGAAATTGGATTAGAGTAGTAGTAGGTCTGGTTTGTTCAGTGTGCTGCCGTTGTTGTGAAGTATTTAGTGCAGCATCACCGTGCCGAATGAACACATGGCTGCAGTCTTCCCTGCGTATAGTTAAAGGAAGCAGAAGTCCAACATAACACACACTGTGATGATACTGTACACTGCAATAAGAGGTTTAGGGATTAGTGTAGTATGAAAATGTATGAGATGATGATGATGATGATGATGATGATTAGGCAGTGAGATCCACTCTCTGGTTCTGTTGCAGGGTGGAACCCATTCCGTATGATGCCCCTAAACCAGCAGGTCACACCCGTTTCGTGTGCGTCTCCGACACACACTCGAGGACAGATGGCATCCAGATGCCGTACGGCGACGTGCTGCTCCACACGGGTGACTTCACTGAACTCGGCCTCCCGTCTGAGGTGAAGAAATTTAACGACTGGTTAGGTGAGGACCTGCTGACATCTCCGCTGTTCTTCACTGAGTTATGCAACCTGCAGCAGCACACACTCTAATATATCACACACTCTGATACAGCACACACACTCTGATCCAGCACTCGCACTGATAGAGCACACACACTCTGATACAGCACTCGCACTGATAGAGCACACACACTCTGATACAGCACTCGCACTGATAGAGCACACACACTCTAATAGAGCACACACACTCTAATACAGCACTCGCACTGATAGAGCACACACACTCCAATACAGCACTCGCACTGATAGAGCACACACACTCTAATACAGCACACACACTCTAATACAGCACTCGCACTGATAGAGCACACACACTCCAATACAGCACTCGCACTGAGAGCACACACACCCTAATACAGCACTCGCACTGATAGAGCACACACACACACTCTGATACAGCACTCACACTGATAGAACACACACACACTCTAATAGAGCACACACACTCTAATACAGCACTCGCACTGATGGAGCACACACACACTGATAGAGCACACACACTCTAATACAGCACTCGCACTGATAGAGCACACACACTCTAATACAGCACTCGCACTGATGGAGCACACACACTCTGATACAGCACTCGCACTGATAGAGCACACACACTCTAATACAGCACTCGCACTGATAGAGCACACACACTCTAATACAGCACTCACACTGATAGAGCACACACACTCTAATACAGCACTCGCACTGATAGAGCACACACACTCCAATACAGCACTCGCACTGAGAGCACACACACTCTAATACAGCACTCTCACTGATAGAGCACACACACACACTCTGATACAGCACTCACACTGATAGAGCACACACACTCTAATACAGCACTCGCACTGATAGAGCACACACACTCTAATACAGCACTCGCACTGAGAGCACACACACACACTCTAATACAGCACTCTCACTGATAGAGCACACACACACACTCTGATACAGCACTCACACTGATAGAGCACACACACTCTAATACAGCACTCGCACTGATAGAGCACACACACTCCAATACAGCACTCGCACTGAGAGCACACACACTCTAATACAGCACTCGCACTGATAGAGCACACACACACACTCTGATACAGCACTCACACTGATAGAACACACACACACTCTAATAGAGCACACACACTCTAATACAGCACTCGCACTGATGGAGCACACACACTCTGATAGAGCACACACACTCTAATACAGCACTCGCACTGATGGAGCACACACACTCTGATAGAGCACACACACTCTAATACAGCACTCGCACTCTAATACAGCACTCGCACTGATAGAGCACACACACACTCTAATACAGCACTCGCACTGATAGAGCACACACACACTCTAATACAGCACTCGCACTGATAGAACACACACACACTCTAATAGAGCACACACACTCTAACACAGCACTCGCACTGATGGAGCACACACACTCTGATAGAGCACACACACTCTAATACAGCACTCGCACTGATAGAGCACACACACTCTAATACAGCACTCGCACTGATAGAGCACACACACTCTAATACAGCACTCACACTGATAGAGCACACACACTCCAATACAGCACTCGCACTGAGAGCACACACACTCCAATACAGCACTCTCACTGATAGAGCACACACACACTCTGATACAGCACTCACACTGATAGAGCACACACACTCTAATACAGCACTCGCACTGATAGAGCACACACACTCTAATACAGCACTCGCACTGATAGAGCACACACACACACTCTGATACAGCACTCGCACTGATAGAGCACACACACTCCAATACAGCACTCGCACTGAGAGCACACACACTCTAATACAGCACTCGCACTGATAGAGCACACACACTCTAATACAGCACTCGCACTGATAGAGCACACACACTCCAATACAGCACTCGCACTGAGAGCACACACACTCTAATACAGCACTCGCACTGATGGAGCACACACACTCTGATACAGCACTCGCACTGATAGAGCACACACACTCTGATACAGCACTCGCACTGATAGAGCACACACACACACTCTGATACAGCACTCGCACTGATAGAGCACACACACTCTAATACAGCACTCGCACTGATAGAGCACACACACTCTAATACAGCACTCACACTGATAGAGCACACACACTCTAATACAGCACTCGCACTGATGGAGCACACACACTCTGATACAGCACTCGCACTGATAGAGCACACACACACACACTCTGATACAGCACTCGCACTGATAGAGCACACACACTCTAATACAGCACTCGCACTGATAGAGCACACACACTCTAATACAGCACTCACACTGATAGAGCACACACACTCTAATACAGCACTCGCACTGATGGAGCACACACACTCTGATACAGCACTCGCACTGATAGAGCACACACACTCTGATACAGCACTCGCACTGATAGAGCACACACACTCTAATACAGCACTCGCACTGATAGAGCACACACACACTGATAGAGCACTCGCACTGATAGAGCACACACACTCTAATACAGCACTCGCACTGATGGAGCACACACACTCTGATAGAGCACACACACTCTAATACAGCACTCGCACTGATAGAGCACACACACTCTAATACAGCACTCACACTGATAGAGCACACACACTCTGATACAGCACTCGCACTGATAGAGCACACACACTCTAATACAGCTCTCGCACTGAGAGCACACACACTCTGATACAGCACTCGCACTGATAGAGCACACACACTCTGATAGAGCACTCGCACTGATAGAGCACACACACACTGATAGAGCACTCGCACTGATAGAGCACACACACTCTAATACAGCACTCGCACTGATAGAGCACACACACTCTAATACAGCACTCACACTGATAGAGCACACTCTGATACAGCACTCGCACTGATAGAGCACACACACTCTGATAGAGCACACACACTCTAATACAGCACTCGCACTGATAGAGCACACACACTCTAATACAGCACTCACACTGATAGAGCACACTCTGATACAGCACTCGCACTGATAGAGCACACACACTCTAATACAGCTCTCGCACTGAGAGCACACACACTCTGATACAGCACTCGCACTGATAGCGCGCACACACACTGATACAGCTCTCGCACTGATAGAGCACACACACTCTAATACAGCTCTCGCACTGAGAGCACACACACTCTGATACAACACTCGCACTGATAGCGCGCACACACACTCTGATACAGCACTCGCACTGATAGAGCACACACACTCTAATACAGCACTCGCACTGATAGCGCGCACACACACTGATAGAGCACACACACTCTGATACAGCACTCGCACTGATAGAGCACACACACACTGATAGAGCACACACACTCTAATACAGCACTCGCACTGATAGAGCACACACACTCTGATAGAGCACACACACTCTGATAGAGCACACACACTCTGATAGAGCACACACGCACTGATAGAGCACACACACTCTAATACAGCACTCGCACTGATAGAGCACACACACTGATACAGCACACACACTCTAATACAGCACTCGCACTGATAGTGCACACACACACTCTGATAGAGCACACTCGCACTGATAGAGCACACACACACTGATAGAGCACACACACACTGATAGAGCACACACACTCTGATAGAGCACACTCGCACTGATAGAGCACTCGCACTCTAATACAGCACTCGCACTGAGAGCACACACACACTGATAGAGCACACACACTCTGATAGAGCACACTCGCACTGATAGAGCACACTCGCACTGATAGAGCACACTCGCACTGATAGAGCACTCGCACTCTGATACAGCACTCGCACTGAGAGCACACACACTCTGATACAGCACTCGCACTGCTAGAGCACACACACACTCTAATACAGCACTTGCGCTGATAGAGCACACACACACACTCTGATACAGCACTCGCACTGAGTGCACACACACTCTAATACGGCTTTCGCACTGATAGAACACACACACTCTGATAGAGCACTCGCACTCTGTGATACGTCACACACACTGATACAGTGCACACACTCTGATACAGCGCATGCACTAATACAGCACACACTCTAATACAGCACACACGCTCATACACCATGCACACTGATACAGTGCACGCTCTGGCACACACACACACACACACACACACACACCAAACCCTGCTGTTTTGTGGAGCTGATTTTGCTGGTATTGATCCACACTGAGCTATCCAGGTTTGCATTAATTTTACCTGTATTTTTCAATCACATATGAAAAGTTGCTGATTTAGAATTTGACGTAGTTTTAATAGGAATGCATCTTTACTAGGCTTGTGAGACGTGTGTAAAATACCATCGTCCTATCGTGCCCTCTATCTGGCGCCGTTTGACAATGATATCGCCTGTGGCTTTGAATGGGGAAAATAAGAGGGCGTGGCCAGACATGTAACATGTCGTGTACGTGTTACATCATTACAGCGGAAAAAATACCGGAAACTGGTTACGAGTCAGCTGTAGCCACAGTCACTAGCATTAGGGTTTTTTTGTTTTGTTTTGTTTTTGTTTATTTCAAAACTGAAATCAGGACTGTAAATAAACGTAACAAATTATTAGCTGTAATGAAGCTGGTTAGAAAATGCTGTGTGGTAGCAGCACAGTACTTGGCTGAGATACTTGGCTGAATTCTTGTATAGTGAAGTTGCCCTGATTTCACTTTCTTAATTTAAATCTCCGTTCATGTTTCGGGAGCGATGACATTCACAGCTTTATCTGTTCGGCAGCAGGGACAAGGGAAGCTAAGTCGCACCAGAGAAGGTTATTAAGGTTTGTTTAGGACACAGAATAGGTGATAAGGAAACGCATATTACGAAATACAGCACTTTATTTTTGTCGACCTTAAAGCTGGAGACACCACGTTTTCCCACGTGGTGTGTCTATTAGCGTTTCCCGATACTATCGTCACTCATCCCAAGGCTAATCAATACCAGCACTGTGTTGGGTCGTGCTCATACCATTCTCATTTACTCTCTGATACCAGCATCTGATACCACGTGATACTACGTGATATAAGCCTAATGAACAAACGACACCTAATGACAGCGATCCGGACGTATATATCGAGATTAGCGATCAAAGCAAAGCAGTGTGCTCTGAGAAAATATCAAGAGGAAGAACTACAGCATCATCTTTCACTACAGTTAACCTGATAAAACATCTAATGGTAGTATCTTTAACAGAGGAGCGTGAAGCAGTGAACTGAGTGTGCGTGCATGAGAGCAGTTCACTTCTGCGAGCACTGAGCACTGAGCCACAGCATAACTTCCTAAATGAAAACTCCGCACGATCATTCTGACCGCAGATCGTTTCTGATTCAGATAACGCAGGCCGAACTTTAACCCTGAACATCAAGGCTTCACCGCCTGAATGTATTACAAGGTGTGTAGCAATCTCAGTGTAGCCCCGTGTTCATCTCCTACACATCTATACACTAACAGATTTATGAATGGAAACCCCTCTTTTGGCTCGAGCTCTTGTTTCTTCATGTCCCGCAGCTCAGCTCGTCTCAGAGGATTTTGCTTGCTCAGCGGTTTACAAACCCACACATCGATTTCACAATTCATGTAGCGTCCTCAGTACCTGCCTGCCATATGGCCGCTTTGCTCTTCTAATTAAAATGCCATATTTAACTTGTACCAGACCCTCACTGCCTCCACACACTGCCGCCGCCGCCACTGTAACCACTGTGCAGGATTCGCTTTCTTCTCTTCTCTCTGTCTTTCTGTCTTTCTGTCTGTCTTTCAGTCTTTCTTCCTGCCTTGTGTGCTTTCTTTTGGTCTTTCTTTTTTCCTTTTTTGCTTTCTTTCTATTCTTGCTTTCTTCATTTTTTGTTTAATTCTTAATTCTCTTTAAATTTCTGTCTTTCCAGTTCTTATTTGTTTCTTTCTTGCATTTTTTTTTTCTTTGTACATTTTTTTCCTTTTTGTCTCTGCTACATTTGCTACTTTCCCCCTGTTCTTGCTTTCTTGCTTGCTTTTAATTTTTCATTTCACTATTTCTTTTTCACTTTTGTAAGTCTCATTTAATGCCCCAAATAGTTACTTTTGTTCCTCTGAGCCCTTTCTTTCTTTCTTTCTTGCTTGCCTTCTTTCTGTCTTGCCATCTTGCTTCCTTGACAGCTTGCTTTCATTTGTTTTTCCCCTTTTGTTCTTTTTCTTTTGTTTCTTTCTTTTTTTTGCATTTCTTTCTTTTTGTTCCTTTTCTTCCATTTTGTTATTTAAAAAAAATTTTTTTAAATAATTTTTTGCTTTTCCTTCTTTTCTTTTTCCATTTTTTTTTTACCTTTTTCGCTTTCTTTTTTCTTTTTCGCTTCTTCCCCTTTTCTTTCTTTTCCTTTGTTTTTGCTTTTTTTCTTTGTCCCTTTTTGCTTTCTTATTTCTTTTTCTATTTCTGTTCTAGTTGTGCTCTTTTTTCATTTTTTTTTCTTTTCCCCATTTTTGTTTTCTTTTCTATTTTCCTTTTTTGCTGTCATCTCTTTTTCATTTTAAGATTTGTTACTTTCATTTTTCATTTCTTTCTTGCATTCCTTCTTGCTTTCTCGATTTCTTGATTGCTTATTGTATGTATTATATTCCTCTCAGGTCTGATACCAGTCTTCAGTATTGGATCTCTGCATTCCTAAGCGTTCGTCACGTCTCTGGGGTTATACTGTTTCTTTTTAAAACCTCATCACTTTACCAGCACATTTATCCTTGCCTGGATGTGAGACTCCATCAAAGTCTAAATTCTCTGCTCTGCTCTTCTGTGTACTGCAGAATGAACTGAAGCAGGGAACCGATTGTGTGCGTCTTCACTTTGTTTTGATCGTGTCTCGTCTCCGCCTGCAGGAAGTCTGCCCTACGAGTACAAAGTGGTCATCGCTGGGAACCACGAGCTGACGTTCGACAAGGACTTCATGGCCGACCTGGTCAAGCAGGACTACTACCGCTTCCCCTCGGTGTCCAAGCTGCGGCCCGAGGACTTTGATAACGTTCAGTCTCTGCTCACGAACTGCATCTACCTGCAGGACTCCGAGGTCACGATCAAAGGCTTCAGGATATACGGGGCCCCGTGGTGAGTTACGCATCTGTTTATCTGGAAAAATCAGTCTTCTCTTCTTACATGTCCAGAATCAGGAGCGGCTTTAAAATATTCACACAAACCCTAAGTCTCATGCTTACATCTTTAGTTAAATTCCTTTTTTATGTTTTTTTTTTCTTGTGTCCGTTTTATGGTTTACGCTTCTGTCTCTGAAATGGGCAAGGACAAACCTTTCAGCTATGGCACTTCATCAATAATGTGATGTTTGTCCTTGGTGCGGTCCCTCAGAGAAAAATTTAATTAGTGCTTATTTTAACAGAAGAACTGAATGGGAGTTATGTTTGGACTTCCTGATTATGAACTATAAACGAGAGACAGGAAGTTCCAATAGCTTCAAGTCCTTGGCGATTAAGTGGCTATTGAAAACCTCCTTTACTTTTGGCTTTCGTGTTTTCTATCACATGTAATAAGCTTTTGAATGGTTCTGTTTTAAATGGTTTTCTTTGATTCTTAAAGCCTTTTATATACTTTTAATGACTTGTAGTCAGAATTTTAGCTCGGCTGCTTTTTATTCTCAAGTTCACCATGACACAGTTAGACCCAGCAAAGCCATGCCATGCTCTGCTGACTTCTAGCTATGCTCCTGTAAGGCTAAAATAAGGCCGGCAGTTGCAGTCGTCTTTAATGGAGCTGCACAGAGCTTAATGTTTTTCTGCATCAAGGCCATTTAGCATTGCTCTGTTGGTTTTAAAGCAAAGGGCCTTTTTTTTTTTTTTTGCTTTATTTCATTTAATTGTATTGCAGTTTGGCTTTTGGAGATTTTCCGATAAGAAGCCTTGGCTAATGCTTCTTCATTTATGCTAAATAAAAGTACTACTGAGAGGCTCTGAAAGCTGCTCTGAGAGATTGGAGGAAGTTATAAAGGCAAAGGGTGGGGTTACCAGTTATTAGGGAACGTACTATGTTCAGAAAAGAGGATGCAAACTTTTGAACTGATGTTTTCTTAACCTACAGTATTTGACTGTTTTTGCTACTTGTGTTAATATACTATGAAACGTAACACACTAAAGGTGTCAATAGACTAAAAGTGTTTTTCCTCCTCTTCGTTTTGTCCTAAGGGTATACATACTTTCGCACTCATCTCCGCTGGTGTTACGGTTTGAATTTTTCACCGTATGATAACTTGCTTCGGCGTCGCAAAATGAATCATCTATTTAAAAATGCACAAGACGGTAGTGAAAATGTAATATTTATTATGAAAAATTTTGTCTGTTTGCACATCCTTGCATAAATAAACTAAAAGTTCAAATCCCGTAATTGTTCTTCTGTCTCAAAGAAGATATATTTTTTAAAAAGATATATATTTTTAATCAGGTAAAAAAAAAAGAACAGGTCAATGGCAATAGATAGAAATGTATTTTAATCTGTATTTAGAGAGGAGAAAAAAAAAGAAAAAGAATTCAATTCAATTTTATTTGTATAGCGCTTTTAACAGTGGTGAGGTAACCATCTGACCATACCTACACGTCTTTATGTTTTGGATTTTGTCTTGAATAAGATGAATGGATTGTAGTTGGAGCTATAGACAGAAATGCATCCATAGAGCCAGACAATGACAAGAAGATCCAAGCAACAAGCGCAGTGATGTCAGAGACGTACAAATACGATTCCCTCTGCTGAATGAGGAAGAAATTCAATCCAGGACACGGCGATGGGATGATATAATCAAATATCAGAGTCGAACAGGTAATCAGCACTAATCCCTGACAGACGACAGTATCGCTCATTTTGGAAAGAGAACTGAGTGTGCAATTTTAAACAGTTATATGTGAAATAGAAATAAGCTACTGTTACTCAAAGATTGACATTTACTTATCCTGCTAATAAGAAACTTAACGGCAGTTGACCGAAAATATTCTGAATTCTGAATATAGCAGGCATCAAATAAATGAACAAAAGTAGTCGGCAACTTAAGTCGAAAGAAAGGAAAAACTAGACAAGATACAGGCTGTGTCATAAAAGCATTTATTTATGAGGTTTTAGTTATCACAAAAATAGCAGAAGTACAACTAAATCAAACTAATGCTTGTTGGTGGCTAAAGTATGACAAATCAAAAATAATTTCAGTGTACTGCCTCTTCAGCCCCCCTTTTTTTTTTTCTTTCTTCCATCGTAACGAATGATCATGGCGCCCAACATGGGGAGCAGGATGATGTAATCTGACTCTGGTCGTCTGGGTTTTGTAGCCTGTAAGCCACGTTTATGCCAAAGGTGTCCTGGATCAGCTTTTTAAATGTGTGAGGAACAAGAATGAGAACGGGGGGGGGGAGAATAGATAATCTACGTGATTAGTCAAAAACATGTTCGTCTGGCAACCCTGCTGCAAACACGTGTTGGTAGGGGTGGGGGTAATTATTTATCATTGCTACAATTATTTTTTTTAAGTAATATAAGATAAGGAATTTGTTGCTCATTTGTTGGCACAACTAGTTGTTTGGTTTCTTTAACCTGCTAGTTAAAAGGTCAAGTCCGCCATGTTTAGGAATCGGAAACCTTGAATTTCTTTTATTGAATTAATTGTCCTCTGAAAAAAAAAAAAAAAAGCTGAGGTCCTTATCCTTTACTGTTAAGAAATGTGTTTGAATGGACCTCTTTGCTTTGTGTGTGCCAAAGCTAGCAGTGCTTGCTGTAAGAACTTATTTAAGAGACAGACTGTCTGAGCTGAGGTTAAGGTGGAGACCTTCAGCTGATACAGTTATTCAATTTAATTCAGCAGGACAGAGTTATAGTGCATGGAGACACACACACACACACACAGGCACAAAATGTTATATCCTTTAGTTAAGCAGTTGTCTGTCAGCAGGTATAAGGTTTCTGAGGCTCACCTTCCTACTTCATATCAAGGCTATGTGAGATTGTGACGTGGATGAAAAGACCAAGGACGGGACCACGGAGACCAAGAGTGATAGCAGCCTGGAAAATTCGTTTACATTTATGGATAGTCTTAATCGCAGTGCAAGGCAAGTTGAAAGCTTGTCTCAGGGGAAAAAAAACCTGTAATTACAAAAATGTATTTTATTTTAAGGTATAATTTTTGTTCCTCTCCGAGATTGCGCTTGTTTTCAGGGCATCTCTTTGCAAATCCGACCATATGCCCTTGCTATAGCCCATCATAAATATGTTTTTTGGGTCAAGGCCTGTCCTCCAACAATTTTGTTATTTTCTAAAAAATGCTCTGTGAGAGTACTTGCAGCAAGCAGTACCCAAAATTGCAAGCAGAGAAGAAGCAAGAAGACCTTGCACAGAAAACCAAATATCTTTGGCTCTCTGGTCGCTGAGAGGAAATGAGATTCTTGGTTCGGAGCAGGCAGAAGCAGCCATGTGGGGTCGAGGGAGGAGGGGGGGGACTCTTTCGGTCCTGCTTTTTCCCAGACTCTCCCGCAGGAAGTGGCCTTTGTTCCTGAACATCCTGCCTCTTTGTTGGGATTGTGGATCAGACGTTGGGCTGACCCAGGCTGTGCTGACCTTCCTGACCCCGGGGCCCCAACAAGCACCGAGGTCATTTCCACTGCCTCATTCTTCTCGGCACAAAGAGCTCAACCAGGCCCGACTCTCTCGGCGATGCTCGTCTGTGTTGTGGGGCCAACAGATACACAAGCTCTAGTTTAAAAAAAAAAAAAAAAAAAGATTATTTATCATGCTTTCATTTCATGGTGGTTCTGACCTTTTTCTGCTTCTGACCCAGACAAGGCTGATGATTATTCAAACAACGTTGTTCCAGATATCTTCAATATCCCACACATTTTTTTTTTTTCTAAGGCAACTCGCATTTACAAGATAACTTACAAGATGACACAGACTAGCATAAGCTCCTTAACATTATGCTATGTGTGATATACAGCTATATAATATATATTCCCACGAGCAGCCCCTGTGATTGGTTCGACTAAGGAACAAGCTTTACACCCGGCTTTTGCAAATCAAAGACTTTCCCTCTAATCCTCTTAGAGAAGCAGACAACAGTCATGTGACCTTGGTTCGCATTGAGTGCAAGCTTTGTATTGCAAAGCCACAAGTGAGATATTATTTGGGGGAAGGAGGGGATGTCGTTGGTGTTGCCATGGAAACCATAGCATGGCTTTGTCCCCTGGAATCATGTATGTTATGGTAAGCGTGCCAGCGAGGGTTGTGGGATATCGCTTTGCTTTGAGCTGCTGCTGGATTTTGGATTTTCTCCAGCGGAAAGCAAGATACGTGGTATCAGTATTTCATTGCTAATAGTTTGGATACCTTGGAATGGACATCCAGAGTGTATTCCTACCTCGCAACCAGTGTTCCTGGGATCGGCTCTGGGCCCACCGCAACCCTGACCGCTTACTAAGGATGAATAAATTAATAATAGCTTGGAATGTTTTCATTTATATGATCTTCACATAGAAGACCGTAGCCGAGTGGCTGTGCAAGTCATTGGAGCAGTTCAGATTTTAAGCAACCCTACGTCCATGAACACTTGTCAGTACACCGACAATTATTCCTGCTCCCAGCACCATCCTCATGAGTCCCTGTGTCTTCCATACACTAGTAATGAGCATTCAGTATTGTGTTGTGTTTATTTGGGATTCAGATAGACCACTGCCTGTTGTGAATTGAACAAATCCATCACTCTTTGTCCCTATGCCAGTAATTGGCTCTACTGGGTACTTTAGGAAGCTGTCATTGTTTTTTGAACAATTGTTATTGGTTTCTGAACCCAGCGGTAACACTGGAGTTCACATCCTTTACGCTGATGCTTCTGCTATGTATGCCTTAATCTAGCAGACAGTCAGTCGTGAACAACACTGAATAGGTGATAAATTCACATTCTGAATAGCTGTAAACCAAATAGCTGCCTACATAAGCTGGAGGCATTATGCATAATTTAACTGAGGCAGCCTTACACGAATACCTGGCTTAAGCTTTAATTCAGAGAGCTGTGTGTGCCTGACAGGTATCCAGATAAACGACCCCCTTTTTGAAGGTTCCTTCCCTGCAACCCAGCTCAGGTTTATTGGACAGTAAATCGTGTGAAACAGTGATTTAAGTATTGATACAGCATTGGACAGGGTCTGGCTTAGGAAGTGGATGCACTACAGTTCTGCTGTGGTTCCAAGGCCTGATTAGGAAAAGGATATGCATCATTAGATCTGATCAGCACTTGAGTGGCTGCAGAGCAGATTGGGTATGGCTTTTTGAGTTTGATTAGGTTTGTGTTTCCAAGATTACACTGATCAGAAAAAGAAAGAAGACAAAGCTGTTCTTTCTGTATGCTGAAGGTTCTATGTGGTTTTACATGAGCAGATTATTACCGTATATTTATATTTTCTATTTATATTTTTTATATGAAAGCAAACTGTTAACAAAAATATAGTATTACAGTTGAACAGTGCAGTCTTCTCTAGACCATCGGGACTCCGTTTCCCAGCACTGTGAATTATGAAGTGACTTCTGGTCCACCTCCCAACCCCCTCCCTGGCACAGTCATTTGTCAGGTGTTATCACCTTGGTTATTTTCAGACCTATGAGTGAGGGCTTGGCCTTTATTTTCAGGCAATACATTATTACCTGTATTACTAGAAGCTTTTCTATTGAATCAGACCTTTTCTAGGGACCTTTTTAAAGGTAGATAATACATTTGGCAAAATGGTTGTAAAGGTTGATCCTGAAACCATCTCCTGACAAACAGCCTATGTTAGACATTGCAACCAAGCAGGTAGTACTACGCTGAATTCTGTTATGATTTTTTTTTTTTCTGTGGCTAGACATTGTAAAACTCTAGCATCTGGGACAGAGACTGGCTGGCTAGGGTCAGTGCTGAAAGACTGAGAGTAAATTAAAAGCATAATTATAAAGGGGAGGGGGAACCTGGCAAGAAATCCTGAGGGGTCAATCACAGCCAGACAGGATAGAACTCAACAAACAAATCAGGAAGCCACATTGCCTACTAGTATTTCCTCACAAAGGCTTTTTAAAGCTCCCAGATTCAGAGGACTACTCCAGGATTGTAGAGTTGGAAGATCAGCCCAGACTTTTAGAGTCAGGCGAATAGATCAGGCTTCTCTAGTCAGGGGGGACCGGCCCAGGCTTCTCGAGTCCCATGTCGACAAACCCCTGGCTTCTTGAGTTGGGGGACCAGCCCCTGGCTTCTTGCCATGTGGGACCAACTCCTGGTTTCTAGACTCACAGGATTGGCCTGGCCTTCTAAACCAGCGGGACTGGCCAGGAATCGGAGGACCACTTCAGGCTTCTAGACCTGTAGGACTTTTGGGCTTCTCGCATCAAAGGTCAAGGCTTCTTGAATCAGAGGTCCAGGCTTCCTGAAATAAGTATCTATTAAATATTCCTGAGCAGAGAAATTCTTAAATTTCTCAGAGAATTCTTAAAATTCCTCACCAGCCCCATTTAGACTGGGAGTGACTTCCTTAAATATTCCTGCACAACTTGTACAGTTTCAGATGGGTATGAAAGTCAGAGTTTAACTAAGGCGAACTTATGCTTTTTCCAGATACAATATGGAAAAATGGTCTCATTGGTAGCGCTGGATTTTTGTAAAAAGAGGTGAATAGACTTTTCATAGTCTTATCAACAACACGTCAGCACATCAGGCTTCTGCACAACTAGAGTGGCGATTGATAGGGGGAAGGGGGGTCATTTGTCAGAGTTAGTTTTGATTTGTAAGGTTGGTGGTTCTTGATATGAAAAAATTGTCCTCATTATGGATGTACTTGTTAAAATGTTGTGAATAAATGTCAGAAGTGACAAAATAGACTAAATTTAGTTAAAACATTTATTAATCTTTTAAAGAATGAACAAGATCACCAGGTCCTGGGGGAACATGGACCACTAACCCTGTGCAGAAACAGTGTGGACAGGAAATCCCAAAGCCCTCTCATTTCCTCTCTCTTTCTTTCTCCCCTTGTTCTCTTTTAGTCCTCGCTCTCTTGCTCTACTGCTCACCCTGAAGTGACCCTGTGACCAGTCTCTGTTTGTCTTCTCCAATATCACTTTTGACATTGTCTGTCTTTATCTTTCTTTCTCTCTCATTACTCTCGCTCATTTTCTTTCCCTCTCTTTTCCGCCAACACTCCGTTAAGGTCGGATAAATATTTCACTGAACTTTTTGTCTCTGAGAGGCTGAAGGGGTTGACGTGGATGATGTCTAGAAGCTGTATAAGTTCTAGATTGCTGCTCTGCTTCATAAATAACCTGAAGGGCCCTGCCTATTTGTGTGTGTGTGTGTGTGTGTGTGTGTGTGTGTGTGTGTGTGGCTGGGTCAGGAAGAGTTCACTAACCTGAAGTGCTGAGGTAGCCAAAACACACAATTGCTCTGTGAAGGCTCACCGACTGACAGGTTTGACTTCATTCTTTCTTCGTTAGGACTGTATGTTTGGAAAATTCAGATGCATATTATTCCCATATTGTTTTGAAACAGTGCCATTTCTAGATTTAATGAATTATGCAATGCTCCACCTGTACATTTTGCACATTACTCTAGTTTATCATTGCTACCCTATAGCCATGGCTCTTACAGACTCTAGACGCTAGTTAAGATTTATATTTATTTTGAGTTGAGGATCAGATAAGACAAGGTTGGTCTTCAGGCTGTACCAGGAATTGCTGCTTGCTTCTGACATGGCACATTGATGCCTGTGTTTGATCCTTCTGTTTCTCTACTGGCAGGAACTAAATATCCCTAAAGTCTAGTAAGAAGTAATTTTGTACGATGTGGAGCATGGGCTCAAAGCAGCTGCTCACCTTTATTTACTCTCACATCCATCACATACACACACATTCTTTCACTGCTATCATTAAAGAGGTTTGCATTGGCCTATTGTGTTCTGTGCATTATATAATGCCTATAGCAAACCCTAAGGATTTTTTTTCTTTCACAAAAAAGAGACTAAAATAATACTCACACATTATTCAAATTTCACACCATTTACACATTTGAAGGAAAAAAAAATCTACATTCGTATGTTTAAGGTCCCATGTTTCTAAACCTTTTGGCCAAATGACCCTTGGTGTACAAAAACGGGTCGGAATAAATGCATACCATTAATGGTACTGCATATTTTTGCATATTTTTAAATTATCTATCAATTTTCAAGCTAAAAACGAACTGGCTGAGACTCAAATGCTTTTGTATTGGACACACAGTGCACTACCTAGGAGCCACGGAACCATTTTTATGCCCTGATAGTGAGCTTATTGTATAGTGAATAGGAAGCTTTTTGAGATTTGAGAACTGTGTTGAAGAGTTGAAGATGGCTGATTTTCACATGGATGTTGAGTAGAGAATGACTTGTAACACATACACACCAGCAAGTTAACACCAGCAAGTGACAAGTGGCGTGTGTTGCTTGTAGATTTTCTCTAATGGGTGTGTAGTGATCGATACTATTGCTTTTTTTTTTTTTTTTTTTTTTTTTTTTTTTTTTTTTTTTTTTTTTTTTTTTTTTTTTTAGTTCCAATGAGAAACCGTAGTAGCTATAGCTAGCTAGTTAAACCGAAATTAAATAAGGCACTAATCAGTGTCAGGATTAGGTGTTGGATTTATAATGTTATGTGATCCATACAGGATTTGTTTGGCAGAGTAGCAAACAATTCTTCAATAATGTCTCTATAGACATTTAATGAGGTCGTATATGACCGGATCAGATTTTTAAGTTAAGTTTTTCTTCTATTTTTGTATGTCAGATTTGAAATGGGAACCAGTTACATGTAGGAACTAGAGTTGTCAGTGGGGAACTGAAGAAACGTCTGACCACACACACCACATTCGAGCCACTCGTCTGAAATCGTTGCTTTACTGTGTCATATCTATTTTGCGCAGAATTGAGAAAATCTTGGTTCAAATGTCGCGCTGTCACTGAAATTGTGGCTCTAACTTACTTTAAAAATTACCGGCCACTTGTCACATTGTCCCTATTGTCCCTAAAATATTACTAAAGAATTTTATGATAAAACATTTCACTATTGTGACTGTTCTAAGATTTGTTTTATGCATTTATGATCACATATGATTTGTCAGTATTGTAGTTTAAATGTGATTTATTATATTTAATGGCTGTTTTTTTTTTTTTTTTAAATACAATCTGTTGAATATGTCTGGTTGCATTAGCTGATTGTCCAGTTTGTTGTACTTCATTCAGAGCAGGGGGTCTGGAGCTGAACCAGCATGAGCTGATGAAGGACACATGTTTAGGCAGAATATGTTGATGGAGCCGGCGCTCTCGCTGCTTATCTGACGGCCGGGTTTGTTTTAGTGAATGATCGCAGTCTGACAGCTCTTCCTGGACGTGAACTCATACAGGCTGTCAGGCCGCACAACCTGCCACAAACCGCAAGCTGGCAAATGGGGGGCTTGGGATGTTTTTCCTCTTTTCCTCAGCTTGTATTTATAGAGTTCTTTTGTTTCTTGTGCATAGAGGCAGGAGACTGGGGTAACTCGGAGAAAGAGTGCTTGAAAGACAATTCGTTGTTTCTTTACAGAGACAGTAGACTAGCTGTTCTAGCTTCTGGTTTTGTTTATTTTTCTTTTCTTTTTTTTGTTTAAGGTTACATAAGCTGTGTAGCTCGTCAATTACATATTTGGTTGAACTCTTGCGTTCAGCAGCACAACCAGTACAAGATGCAAATCAACCCTTTACGGAATACTTCAGTGTATTTTTTTCTTTTCAGTCATTATGCACTAATTTAAATAAGTGTGTATGTATAGTGTATTGTGTAAAGTACATAGAGTGTAGTGTCTGTGTGCTTTTGTAATCTAGAAAAAATTGTGTTTTTCTTCATCTAGAAGGTTAGTATGTGTGTGTGTGTGTGTGTGTGTGTGTGTGTATACATTAATAAAATCCATAATCATTCTCTAGAGGTGAACAGATGCCTGACACACTAAATGGCTTGAGGCTTGTGCTTCTTTACCGTAATTGGCAGTCTGCTCCCGGATTCTAACAAGATCCTCATAATATAATTCAAGAGAAAAAGAAAGCGTGTGGTTGCTCAAGTCCCTCAGTTCCTCCAGTGATTGCTCAGCGTAATTTATTACATACAGACCTCAGTCAGGTCTTGTGGTCTTCAGGAGACTGCCCTCTACACACCACCACACACACCATCGCACACACCACCCACACATTCTGTTAAAAACCCGCCGAGATCCGACGCCCTCAGGTCACAGTGCTCCACGTGCGCTAAAGCATGTCCATCAACAGTCAGATTGTTTCAGGCCGTACCGCAGACCGATACAATACACGTACTGTGCCAGAACCCGCTTCTGCATTATGAAAGCAAACCGTTTGAATCCAAGGGTGTGTTGACGCTGCTTTCATTCCTTTTTCATTTCGAAATGAAAATGTCGAAAGCAATGAAACAGCTTTTTGTTATTAATTTTTAAATAATGAAAAACAAGCAAAGGAGAAATTTGAGAGCTGTTTGAAATTTCTACATGTTCTTTTAAACCCCATAATGGTTTTGAACAGCTTATTTGTTTTGTTTTTTTTAATTATTATTTCATTTTTTTTTCCTTCACTGAGTGAATTCTGTCCTGTCTCTCTCTCCTTGTTTTGCCACTGCAAAAAAATAAATAAATAAAAAAAATAAAAAATTATGAATCCTGTTATTAGCATGGAGCTCCTTCGAGACTAATCAGCACTTACTCCGTTAACTTCATACTTTGGACTTTGGTTGTTTAGCTGTAAATATAATAGATGGTGTTTGATGATGAATCCGCAGCAGTAATTAGTGTAATACAGCAATGCATAGCAATGGCTTTAATGATCATTCTGATTCATGTATTGAATTCATGATTATGAAATAAAAAAAGCCTACATTCCCTCAACCATGATGACTGCATAATAATCACATTGATTGCGGAATGTGCTTATTAATTGTTGATTATAAAGAAAATTAATCTTTAAGAATGTATAAATAAATAAATACATTGGGAAATGCTGAGGTCATACTGTTAAACAATCTAATTTGGGGAGCTTGTGATTTAAAAAAAAAAGATGATAAATAGGGATGTATTTTGCATGTTAATTGTTCAATCTCAGCTAACAATATCACGATTAAATATTTTATAAAAATGAGCTTAAAACTTCTGAGAGTGGTAGTTCTGTCCATCGTGGTCTTCAGAATGAAAATGAGCACGAGAGCAGATGTATACTAAACTGACATGTGATGCATCTTCAGATTGCCCAAAATTAGAAAACGTAAATGTTTGCTAGTCACATTCCACGTGACAGAATTTTCTCAGGAGCTCAAACGCTGCCCAAAAATTTGGCCTGCCTCATCAGCCTTCTTTCCGATGGAGAAGCATCAGGAGTGACCTTATTCTGCTGCATTCCTGATAACGATATTGTGTAAGGAATCAAGCACTCAGAGCCGTGCTTTTACGCGAATATAATCAGCCATGGTGTAGTGTGATGAAATGGAGTTACCGTTCCCGTCCCGTGGTTTTCCTACAGCAGCATGACTCGAGGTGTTTTATTCTCCCTTATAACATAGCAGATGTGGTATAAAAACAGTACATTGCCTGACTAATAATCAGCTTGTGTTTAACACAGTGTACACAGTGTATGAAGGTGTGTTGTGTGTACAGACAGTCGAGTTTTAGAAGTCAGTAGTTTTCTGGTCTTTGAACTCTGGCTTTCAGAGTTAACATTAACGCTGGATGTGGCAGGCCGTGCACTAAAAGCCCCGCTTATTCCTGCCTCGTCTTTATATTTATCTTCATCCGTCACTCAGCATTACTTCCCAGCACGGGACCCTGACCTTTTCCCCCCACCCCGACCTCATCCAAACAGCCTGTCAGCGTCGTCTGGCCTCGATCAGCCCGGGTCTGGACTGGGTTAGCCGTGTTAGTGCGGCCTGTCGGTGGCGCCGTTCCCCAGGGCAAATAAAAACTCGCATTAACAAGCTCCAGCTCAGCAGCGCTGACAGCGTGATCAATCGGCCGCCTCTGACTGTGACCTCTGCTCCAGGGTCGCTGCTCGGGAGATAACCTCTGCTCCATCAGACAGTGGCAGTGGCCTTGATATCTGATAGCGCAAACACATTATATATAACATTTTCTTTTGGGTTTTCAGCTACGGCCCTGGTGTTGCACAGCTCTAGTATAGAAAAAGACTGATGTACTTGGGGGTGTGTGTGTGTGTGTGTGTGTGTGTGTGTGTGTGTGTGTGTTTTCCCAGGACGCCCTGGTTTAATGGATGGGGTTTTAACTTGCCTCGTGGTCAGTCTCTGCTGGACAAGTGGAACCAGATCCCTGAGGACATCGACATCCTCATGACTCACGGGCCTCCTTTGGGTAAAGTCTACTGCATTTATCTAATCTGTGTGTGTGTGTGTGTGTGTGTGTGTGTGTGTGTGTGTGTGTGTGTGTGTGTGTGAGAGAGAGAGAGTATGTACTTGTATTTTTTTATTAAACCTAAAAAAAAAAAATCTGAGAGAATTTCTTTCTGAAGTCTTAATTTAATTACAGGCTTCATGTGTTGAACTGCCTTGAGTTTTTTTTTTTATTTATTTATTTTTTTTTTTACATATGAATGTATTTAATTTCTTTCTTTTTTTTTTTTTTTTTTTTTTTTTTTTAAACACATTAAACCCTTACCTATATACCTGCACAGACCCTGTGTATAAACATTAAATGATTTGGGTTCTTGGTTTATGATTAGTGGGGGGTTAAAGATTAGGGTTAATGTTGCATGTGTAGGATTATGGTAAGGGGTAAGGTCATCAGGTCATGGTGATGGTTATTGTCATGCTTGTGTGTGTGTGTGTGTGTGTGTGTGTGTGTGTGTGTGTGTGTGTGTGCATATGTTTAGCCCTCTGGGAGGACTGAATGGCCCCATAATGAAAAGAATACATGACGATTCTGACCTTGGAGACATTTGGCTAGTTCTCATAAAAGAAAGTGCTTTTGTTTTTCTGTTTTTTTGTTTTGTTTTTTTTTTTTTAAAAAAAAAAAAAAAAGACTTCCTTTTGAGTATTGCAATTAGACATGATGTACCAACAAAACCTTAGTGCCGTATTTATATTCAATTGACATTCACTTTGATTTGCACTGAAACCATTTAAAAGTGAAAAGAAATGTAAAAAAAAATCAGCAAGTAGATAATTCTCTGATATAATGCGCTAATATCTAAATGATTAGCTGTTCCTTTGCAGCTGTAAATTAACGTAAATCTCATTGTTATGAAAGCACACGGTGTCACTGCTCCAGGAGCACGGAGGATACACGTGATCGGCTCAGACACGTGGTGTAACGTATCGTATCGGTCATATCACTCAGCTCAGATACTGTACGTTGGACAAACTGGGCCGGGTTATATCAGAGTGTATGGGGTTTTTATTATCTCTGTGCTGGTGGCTTCAGGGTTCCGAGACTGGGTGCCTAAGGAGCTCCAGAGAGTGGGCTGTGTGGAGTTACTCAACACGGTACAGAGACGGGTCCGGCCCAAACTGCATGTCTACGGCGGGATCCATGAAGGTGACACCCAACATTCACACTTTACACTGTACACAGTTTCCTGGTAGTAGCACTCTAGTACCACTGTTATTTTTGTGTGTGTCCACCCTCAGTATTTCCCAATGAACTGGTCTGATTTCCTCAAATATTCCACTCAGAAGTGTATTATTTTCCTATAACAATACAGTCCAAAGTGTGTTATTCCGCTTAGATATAACACAAAGCCAATGATTACAGTTTTTCACTTATTAAAGAAAGACGCATCATGCTTTTTAACAGTTTGTAGATAGATTGAATGTTATGGAACGTTCCATTAATCACTTACGTTATAGCAACCGTAAACAGTCGTTCCTTCACCTGCATCTCCTTTTCTCTCTCTCGCTCAAAAACCACAGAATGTCATTTTAACAAGAAACCAGAAAGCATAAGCTCCTCTGTCCTGAACAATTTCCACGCTGGGAATCTTTACAAAGCACCGTGACTGTTACAAAGCTCTGACACTCGTTCCATAAACGTTCCATAAACGTTCCATAAACGTCTCGTAAGAAAAAAGTCACCACATTAATGATGTTAAACAGCACTTTTTTTTAAAAATCTGTTTATTATTAATCTTAGACCAGGCCCTGTGTATGAGCTGTTACTATAGAAACAAGAACATATTAAAACGAGCACATTGATATAAACCTATTATCCATGTTACAGGCGGAGGTACTGTTATACAAAAATAATGCACACCTTCTGACCAATCAGATTGGAGAAGTCAGTCGTGGCGTGGTATAAAAAGAAAAAAAGATAAATAATTTAAACCGTGGCCAGGATAAAGTTACAAAAGTAATGAATGAATAAATAAATAAAGTCTAATTGTGATGGCCTTTCATGGTGTCACAAGCTTCATATCTAACAGCGCGCCAAAAACAAACACCAGAGGCGATACACTCATCTTTTGCTTAAAAAAACAAGATTAAATAGTAATGTAAATATCTAGTATTCTGTGATTTGGTCCAGATATGTATAACACCTCATATGTGACATCTAGACCTTAACATACTTGGACCTTTCTGTTGTTCTGTCTCTCATCATACAGGTTATGGCCTAATGACAGACGGATATACAACATTCATCAACTCGTCTACGTGTACAGTCAGTTTCCAGCCCACCAATCCCCCCATCGTATTCGACCTTCCCAACCCAGGAAGCTCGTGAAATTCCCCCTAATTCCCTTCCCTTTTTTTTCTACTCTCCAACTCTTCTTATCTTTAAAGTAATGGTCTTTTGTACTGCTTGTATTTAAAAAAAAAATGAATGCATGGATATGTAATATTTTTAAAAAATAAGATCATACCATTTAAATAATGATTTGCTGGAGAAAAAAAAGAAGAAAAAATGGTGAATTCATATTTATGCTTCATTTGTATTGGTTGCCTTGTTAAATTTGTTTTAGTCTGTATCTAAAGTGCATTATAAGGTACCATATGAGGCTCAGCAATACTTTTTCACAGCAGGAGTGTATTACAGAACAAAATTTCAGTCTGGTTTTTTTTTTTTTTTTTTTTTTTTTTTTGAGCTGAGGTGTAAGACCTTGATTTGAGGATTTAAGTTGCTCGACTTTGAGTCTCGTAGTTCCCAGGATGCTTTGTGGTTATATTTATTGGTTCGATCGAAATCATTTCATCAAACTATTCTCCAACCCGAGACATTTTATTTCGACTGTAATATTCAGAAAAAAAAAATGGCTGAGGTTTCACGAGGTACTTGCTGAAAATCGGTTATATCTCCGTTTCAATTTTTTTTTCCTTTTTCACTCCTGCCATATTCTATTTCTGACAAAGCTGCCTGGGTAGGCGGCATTTTCAAGCCACCTGAAATCTAGGAAGGCAGCATTGCAGTGTCCCAGAATTCACAAAATGTCAAATCCGTTACCCTGACAGATGGATAAAAATATATACAATATTGTGAAAATCTATCAAACTATCATAAAAGTTTCGACAATTGCTGTGATATTTAAAAAAAAAACATAATAATAATAATAATAATATTGGCACCTGTTCAGGTTTGTGCTGTTGGAATTTTGATAGCGTTTTTTGTATTTTAGTTCTTGCTTCGCTTGTGATTTCTTTAAGCTGAGACTTTACCTTCAGAGGGTCTGTTCTACAAGATCGCTAAAATGTACATATATTTTTTTTTAATCAAGCCAAACGTAAATGTCGCTTCCACAAGGAGCTGAAAAAAAAAAATCTTTGCAGCTGCTTTGAGCCCATGGTTATTATTATTATGGTTATGGTTTACTTTCTCATCTCCACCTGGTGGATCGTGTTGTGTTTGTTGTACGTCGCGCAGACAGGACAAAAAAAAAGTATATATATTGCCATGATGTCATTGGTGCCATTTGTAAATGCCTTGTTTCTATGTTCATGAGACTTTTTCTTAATTCATCGTGTCATTTAGCTGACTTTATATGCAAATAAAAACTGCAAGATTTTTATCCCATGATTGTCAGTTTTAATTTTCAACAAAATCACAGACATTGTGACATTTTGCTACTGTAGTTTTGCACAAGAGCTGCAAAGCATAATGTTGTAAATGTCTAAGGAAAGCGTATAGCTACCAGTTTAGCATCATGCAAACTGGGAGTAAAATCATCCCATGCTTTTACATGTGTTTATTTGGTTTCTTTGGATTAGCATAAAAGCTCTGGATTCTGTTCGAGAAGAGGATACCGGTGAGAAGGTGAAAGAGCCGGACAGACTGAAGGACTAAAGCGCCGCTGCGTCACTCACTTTAGGTAGAAAGTTGAATGGCTTTGTGGGTAATGCAGGAAGCTGTTAAACACTGAAAAAATATATCAACATGTCAAAAGAAACTTAAACTAAAAAAAAATACATTTTTCATTACAAAATCAGTATTGGACACCATTTAAGATCATGTATCAATTTTAAAAATTAATATACAAGCCACTCGGGGTGGATTTGTCCTTTAATTCTGAGCTACAGTAAACTTAATCTTTAGGGTTGTGGAACTAGAATTTTGGAACAGTTGGAAAAAAATTTCTAAATTTTCTTTGTGCCCCGAATATTTGTGTATATTTCGCTCCATGCGTCACCTCATTTTTAAAATCCTAAAGATTTTTCCGTCGTTGGAGACGTTTATGGGTGTTTTTGTCACAGTGCCAGCGTTTAGCATCACCTCCGATTGATCAAGTCCATTAATTACCCATCATTGGCTGGATTTAATCTGCCCAGTCGACGCGAGCGACCGTGACCTCTCGCGTTCTCCTGACAGCTGCTATTGATTGTGGGAAATTTGTCAGCTCAAGGAGCGAGACGTCGGGGGTCGTGACCCTGTGTGTCCATGGCGACGGATGGAGACTTGCTTGATCACTAGCTGCAGTGATTCATCGCTCGGCCTTGTGGATCTGCAGGCAAACAAAAGCCGATTTCTTCAGACTTCACTTCTTTTTCATGTAGTTCTTCAACTACATGAGAAACTACTTTAGTTTTTTTTTCAACAAAATTTCTTAAATACTTCATTTCTTGTGTTTTTCATATATGTCTTAAATTTGTATTTAGTTTTTCAAAGACTAAATATAAAAAATTAACTGCATGTTCAAGCACACACAGCAACTGATTAAATATTTCCAATGGTCCATGGTCCAATGTCTTCAGACGGAATGGACGAGAGCTGCTACAGATATCTCAGTCTAAGACTAGACAGCTCGCATCACCTGGATTTCATTTACAAAGTAGGATTTTCCGCGATGCTCCTCCAGACGCTCTCGAACGTCGATGCAGAACCAGCGCTCTATCTCTGATTTATGTCTATCTAGATGTGCAATGCTGCTACCTTTTAAGGTAATTGATGACCCATGAGCCTTTGCTGTTACATACATTACTCTGTCATCTTTCATTTGTGAGCTTGTAGCATTTGACTGCTCGTAGCTCGAGTTTGTAGAGAACTAGCATTTCCTACAGCCCATGTGTTTTCTGTTGTCGCTGTGTGTTATGTGTTAGCAGTGTAGGACACAAAATGCTTCAGTTTCTGACTGATTGAAAATGGATACCTCAAACCCTTCGGGAAAGTAACCGGAACTGCTTTTTGCTGTATGGCCTCCAGTTTGGATAAAGTTAAAACTTTATAAGAACAGCTTTGGAAAAGTTCTCTCACATCTGGATCATCCTACTGGCTCCTAATGGATGTTGTGGTAATCTCTCAAGTGCTACAGATGCTCAATTCCCATTCTTATAAACAAAACGAATAGCCAGGTAATTCTTTTATTTTTTATAACATAAGCTGTAACGTAGGAAGGCTGTCAGCACTCGGAAGCCATGCATATATGGATAAGGACACAAACACACATGTAAGCTATGAAAGAGCACTGGAGACTATTATTATCATCAAAGCAAGCTGAAATTCCATGTTACACACTGTTAATAAAGTTAACATTAAAAACTGCAAGATGTAAGAGCATGGTATTCCAGGCACGTCAGTATTCAACACATTTCAGTATTCCCTAAACTTCAGTATTCCGTACACTTCAGTATTCCATATGCTTCAGTATTCTGTACATTTCAATATTTCATACACTTCAGTATTCCACACACCAGTATTTCATACACTTCAGTATACCTTATGCTTCAGTACTTTGTACGCTTCAGTATTCCACACACTTCAGTATTCTATATGCTTTAGTATTCTATACACTTCAGTATTCTATACGCTTCAGTATTCTATACGCTTCAGTATTCTATACACTTCAGTATTCCACACACTTCAGTATTCTATACGCTTCAGTATTCCACACACTTCAGTATTCTATACGCTTTAGTATTCTATACACTTCAGTATTCTATACGCTTCAGTATTCTATACGCTTTAGTATTCTATACGCTTCAGTATTCCACACACTTCAGTATTCTATACGCTTCAGTATTCCACACACTTCAGTATTCTATATGCTTTAGTATTCTATACACTTCAGTATTCTATACGCTTCAGTATTCCACACACTTCAGTATTCTATATGCTTTAGTATTCTATACACTTCAGTATTCTATACACTTCAGTATTCTATACGCTTCAGTATTCTATACGCTTCAGTATTCTATACACTTTAGTATTCTATACACTTCAGTATTCTATACGCTTCAGTATTCTATACACTTCAGTATTCTATACGCTTTAGTATTCTATACACTTCAGTATTCTATACGCTTTAGTATTCTATACGCTTCAGTATTCTATACGCTTCAGTATTCTATACGCTTTAGTATTCTATACACTTCAGTATTCCACACACTTCAGTATTCTATACGCTTTAGTATTCTATACACTTCAGTATTCTATACGCTTCAGTATTCTATACGCTTTAGTATTCTATACACTTCAGTATTCCACACACTTCAGTATTCTATACGCTTCAGTATTCCACACACTTCAGTATTCTATACGCTTTAGTATTCTATACACTTCAGTATTCTATACGCTTCAGTATTCTATACGCTTTAGTATTCTATACGCTTCAGTATTCCACACACTTCAGTATTCTATACGCTTCAGTATTCCACACACTTCAGTATTCTATATGCTTTAGTATTCTATACACTTCAGTATTCTATACGCTTCAGTATTCCACACACTTCAGTATTCTATATGCTTTAGTATTCTATACACTTCAGTATTCTATACACTTCAGTATTCTATACGCTTCAGTATTCTATACGCTTCAGTATTCTATACACTTTAGTATTCTATACACTTCAGTATTCTATACGCTTCAGTATTCTATACACTTCAGTATTCTATACGCTTTAGTATTCTATACACTTCAGTATTCTATACGCTTCAGTATTCTATACGCTTCAGTATTCTATACGCTTTAGTATTCTATACGCTTCAGTATTCTATACGCTTTAGTATTCTATACACTTCAGTATTCTATACGCTTCAGTATTCTATACGCTTTAGTATTCTATACGCTTCAGTATTCTATACGCTTTAGTATTCTATACGCTTCAGTATTCTATACGCTTCAGTATTCTATACGCTTTAGTATTCTATACGCTTCAGTATTCTATACACTTCAGTATTCTATACGCTTTAGTATTCTATACACTTCAGTATTCTATACGCTTTAGTATTCTATACACTTCAGTATTCTATACGCTTTAGTATTCTATACACTTCAGTATTCTATACGCTTTAGTATTCTATACACTTCAGTATTCTATACGCTTTAGTATTCTATACACTTCAGTATTCTATACGCTTCAGTATTCTATACGCTTTAGTATTCTATACGCTTCAGTATTCTATACGCTTCAGTATTCTATACGCTTTAGTATTCTATACGCTTCAGTATTCTATACGCTTCAGTATTCTATACGCTTCAGTATTCTATACACTTCAGTATTCTATATGCTTTAGTATTCTATACACTTCAGTATTCTATACGCTTCAGTATTCTATACGCTTTAGTATTCTATACGCTTCAGTATTCTATACGCTTCAGTATTCTATACGCTTCAGTATTCTATACGCTTTAGTATTCTATACGCTTCAGTATTCTATACACTTCAGTATTCTATACGCTTTAGTATTCTATACACTTCAGTATTCTATACACTTCAGTATTCTATACGCTTCAGTATTCTATACACTTCAGTATTCCGTAGGTGTCAGTATTCCGTACGCTTTAGTATTCCATAGGCTTCAGTATTCTGTACATTTCAATATTTCATGCACGTCAGTATTCTGTATGCTTCAGTATTCTGTAACACTTCGGTATTCCACACTTCAGTATTCTGTAACACTTCATACTGTTATGAAATACCGTTTGTGTCTGGGCTGGTGCAGTTAGGAGTCCTAGTTCCTAGCTTACATTTAGTAGATTTTAGGGAATTAAAATTTTCAACAGTTTATTATTTTTTGACATAATATTTCATCATAATTTGAAATGACATGTAGATAAATGAAGGTGCTCTAATATTTGTTGGAAAAGATGAAAATTTCAATCCGAGCCAAATGTGAAGCTGCAAACATTCCTCGGCACTCCTCCTATCTTTCTGGCTTATAAATCAAGTCTAGTCTTGGCTCAGGTCATCGAGCTGATGGAGGGATTCTGATTTGTGGATTTTAAGCACTTGGTTTGAAGTCCAGACCCAACAATGACATAATGCTGAGCATCACAGAATCAGATATTGAAAAGTTACAGTTGATCCATTAGTTTTTTTTTTTCCCTTTGAGGCATTTTGGAGGGCAATTAAAGCACCAGGCTTTGTTCAGTGACATTTTCATTCAGATGAAATGTCAGTTGTCTGGTTTTGATTTGTCATTGTGGCACTTTGCCATACAAGCACTTACTCTCCTTTTTGCTTGAGTGTGTGTGTGTGTGTGTGTGTGTGAGAGAGAGAGAGAGAGAGAGACAGAATGGCAGAAAGAGGCAGTCTTTATGTTGAACACTTTTACTGCTCTCAAATGTTTGTAAGATGCTAAAACGTGTCTCCTTCTTTTGTGCACCACTGAACTCTTAAGTTTCTTACTTACATAATCATGTGTATCATGTTAATCAGTAAATGCTGCATCTTTTTCGATGTACTGTAAAAAAAATATAAATTATATAAAAAGAAGATTGAGTATTGCTTGTCTTATAAATTCCTCAAATATGTATTCCAGAATAAAATGAGATTTGCTAGAGAATGTACAGAATATCAGTTTTTAGTCATCTTAAACCTTATAAAATCTATCTTTATTATTAAACCTTTTAAGGGGAGTGAAGTTGAAGAGAACCTATCATGTTTCAGCATGGAAATACATGCCATGTTATGTCATTTTACCAGTAGAGGGGGTGGGGTTTTCAGGGTTAGGGGGCGTTTTCTTATTTGCATATTCAAAGAATCTGGATTTTTGCATGAGGGTGTGAAGCGTAGGTGCTGCTGTACCTACACTTGTGTTGCTTGTGAAGCTGGCATGTCAAGCGATTCATAATTTAACAGAGAATAATTGTAGAAGAATTCTCAAGTTCTGTATAGTTTTAGGTAAAATGTAGAATTGTGTAAACACAGCTTATGCCTGTTGATTAAAGTTGATCCAAGTTTTCCTTTAATACACTTTACATATTTAAAGATATTTTTACTTTTACATTTCTGGTAGTGCAAACTTTTTTTTTTAAGTACATAATTAGACCTTATGCCATAAGGATGCGCTGAAAATCTCAGCGGGAAATCCGAGCTAACATTAAACACATGACAGGGAAATGTTATTACATCATAAAACCTAAGAGCCAATCTGGATCCAGTATGCAAATACAGGCTGTTATTACATCAGTTTAACAGAGGAAAGGGTGAACACGTGTGTGTGATTTGCATATTCACAGAATCTTAAAATACACATTTTTACACATCTTGCTCTCTGCGTGATTTTGCATCTTTTCCATTTGTCTGTGTGGGTTTCCTCCAGGTTTTCTGCTCTCCTCCCTTTTCCCAAAAACACGCTGGTAGGTTGATTGTATGTTAAATTAAATGTGTGTGAATGTGTGTGTGTGTGCATCGTTCCCTGCAATGAACTGGCATCCCGTTCGTGGCGTGTTCTCGCCTCACACCCGCTATTCCCGGGATAGGCTCCGGATCTAGTGCAACCCTGACCAGGATAAAATTCTTAACTGCCTGATACTGTGAGTGACATGACAACTCTGAGTGTTCAGCTCCCCCTTGTGGTGGGAAACAGCAACAACAATTTTTCATAACTCGAGAAGCTAAGTTTATTTTAAACAAGTTTAAACTCTGAATAAATAATATCTCCTAGAAAAAAAAGCAATTTTTCCAAGGAAATGATGGGGAGATATATTTTTCTTTCTCTTATGTTCAGTCAAGTTTTATTCAAGTTACACGGTTTAACCATTTAATCCTCACCTCCTTAATTCCCACAGCAAGCAGCACAACATTAAACTACACAATAACAATCAATCAATCAATCGAGTAATGATTTTATAATGGCTCTTTTCATTAGTCAAGTGAAGAGAACAAATTCATTTTTACAGGTGTATTATTTTTTTACCTGCTACATAATAAACAGAGGGAATATTATTCAAAAGATAAAGGAATACGCTACTTTTTTAAATAGGATTTAATATTGTATCACATCTTACACTCTTTTATATTATTTAATCTCTATGTTTTGTATTTGATACAGATTGTAATTAAGGTGATAATAATGCTACTATTTATTTATTTATTTATGGTAAAGAATGATTATGTGCTAGGAAGTTATGCTTCGAAGAAAAAAATATTCTTTCACTTATACAGGTATAATTGGATAAAAATAAATAGATCTGGATTTCCTCCTGATGCTCAGGCAACTTTGGTTATTATACTTGTTATATTTCGTGTTTTCATTAGAAATGTTGTTTCTGAAACAATAACAACATGGCTGGTTTTCTAAAATCATATTTCTGAAAATATCACATATTACATTCAGAATGTGCTGCTCCAACCTTCAAACCTACAGTTATCTAAATCAACACTGGTTTTTTTCAGCATTACATGTATAAGTACACTGCTACTCAAAGATTTTTGATTATCCAGATATATTTTTTTATATTTTAATTACTATTAACACCACAAAACAAAACATAAAAGTACACAAGGGCAATTATACCTGGAAAAATATTAACAAATATTTCACCAAGGACCTACATCTTTGTATTTAAGGATTTAACTGGTCAACCTTTAGATCCTAATTCACTCATATCTATATGTCTATACATATATTTTCTTATTTTGGAGTATTTAAAATTAAAGTTTTGCTTAGTTTGGTTATTAAAAATGCTAAAATGTAGCAAAGACTGGACTGGAAGTGGACTATTTTGAAATGAAAGTGAGCTATATGAAATATTCTGAATCACACATACAGTAATGTGCAATGCTAATGATGCAGAACAATTTTAAATCTTAACTATGTTTACATACTAACTACTACCTGTTATTAATATGAGTTCTGAGTGATATGCAAAAATTCTGAAAAAAAAAAAAAAAAAAAAAAGCTAAGCTAATAATCCATACCCACACAAAGAACCACACAAAGCAGACTGTTTTTTTTTTTCTAAAAGTGTATTATGTAAGCAATAAAACACTTGGGAACATGCTGTTACAGGAAAATAATCAACAACAGGAATTTTTACTATCCTGATGCTGACTATTTTCCTAAAACAGCACATTCCAAAGTTTTATTCCTCTTACACTATAGCAATTTCCCAACAATATCCTTTTTTAAATCAATTAATGATAATACATCATAATCTTTTATCCATTTATAGTTACATTTAAATCTGCTATAAACAGTTGATCCCTCACCAACCTCTCTTTTTACTTTTCTCTTTAAAGTACAAAGCACTGACCCTGGACACAGATTCCCAGATTCAGGAATTGTACAACACTGTGGTGTAAATGTCACATATAAATGCTCTGTCTGCTTTCACAGTTAGTAAGGCTGTTTGATACCAGAAATTTTGGAGTCGAGTCTGATTCTGCTTTGAAGTGATGGGAAATGATAGTGTCGATTCCACACAATCATTTTCTCGATTTTCAATTCCAAAAACTAAGTCAGTGCAACAATAATTAAGCACATGGAATGGCTTAGAACTGGTATGTGCTGTATATCAAGATATATTGCTACTGTTATGTGTTTGAAACTGAACACAGGACCAGTGATTTGCTAACTGTATTTTATTTTTTATTCTTGAATTTGAGTAAAGACTGGAGTTCTATACCCTTAAATATATATATATATATATATATATATATATATATATATATATATATATAATGTGTGCGTATATATATTCAGTCTAGCATAACCTGTTTTCAAAAGAGAAAAAGACATGCTACCATCAGTCAGTTAACATCTCAGGAGATAGATCTTAGCACATATCGGAGTTTCAGCTATATAGTAATTAACCACATAAAGTGATACTTGGTCTATATCAGGCTTCTTCAATTCCATCGCTGTGCGGAATCGAGTCCAAAGCTTCTGGGAATCTTGATTCCCAAATGGCTGGAGTCGAGGAATCATTTTTTGGAATCAAGGATCTTTTTGGGATCGACTCATAGCCCTAAAAGTTTGTAGAAGTAAGAACATAAGTGGGAATCATTCTGATTTAAAAAAAAAAAAAAGAAAAAAAAAGTTTATTCCGGAAAAAAATGGACTAAAACGAAATTTCCGAAGTGATGTAATTATCAGCTAGGAGTGATATTCCTGCATCAAGAATTTCCAATTTCAGGCTTGACTCTCTCTGAAAGTGGTTTAGTGAGATTGGGGGTCAGGCGGTAAATTAGTGTGAGGAAACAGCAGGCTTTGTGCAGAAAATGAAGAAATGAAGAGGTGTTCAGCTTGAACAGGACTGTGTTCAAAGTGTTGAATAAATTGTGGAGGATAGAACTGAGGGATCGGATGTATCTAATCACGCTGAGTCGTCTGTAAAGAGCACTTTGACTAATCAGTGATGAGCGATGTTCTGCTGTCCTGAAGCCTTCGAGTTAAACTACTGGAAGTGTGTGTGAGTAAAATAAAAGCACAGGAGTGTATTTCATGCTTACTGATTGCTGTTGGAAAATCTTTGATTCGCTGATTGGATCGTACAACAATGGCAAGAAAAGGGAAAGTGGTGCAGAGAAAGTGCAAGAAAAGAAGCAATGAGAAAACAGCTACTCAGTGACATAGCCTAGCTAACATTAGCTTTGTTTAGCTAATGATTGTTAAACGTTAAATTCCGTTATATAGGATTTGGTTTGTGTTGTGCTACAATCCCATAACGTTTGTTGTTTTGTCTCTCAGAAAATTCACAAAGCTACTGAGCTTACGTCTTGGTGCAACACTCCTTCGACACTAGAAATTGTTTTATTGTGTATAACACAAAAGGTTACTGAGGTGAGTCTGATGCAGAAATACTGCCATCTAGTGAAACACTGCATTATTAATCTGTACAATCAGTGTTGCTTGATCAAAAATGACTAAAGGATGACTAAAATATAAAACGTTGTGAACCACAAAGACAGCAAAAACACCACAGCCCACAGCATGTACATCTTTTTACTAATTTTATTTCAGCTTCTTATGAATTTTCCAACAGGTTTTCCGGACAAATCAGTGTGATCTTGTACTGTTTTTATTTTGCTAAGTTTATTCTGTTCATTGCCATGCAAACAGGTACGTGTAATTATTTAGCACTTGTGAGTGTGTAGGTCATGACACAGTGAGCATGTTGCAAATATAATTGATCTAAAACTTGCTCTTAATTACCCCTAAGATTAGCATTTAAGATTTAATGGTGTAATTCCCCAACCTTTAACAACCTTTAAGAAAAGACAACTCTTAATTCCATGTTTTTCACAGGTATTTGCCTAGTCATAATTGTACCGTTTCACCTTTTTAAAAAAAAAAAAAAAAAAAAAAAAATTCTCTTATAACTGCACAATAGCTTGTAGGAGTCTGCTTAAAAGTATGTCATGGTGGGAATCCCAGCATTCCTCATAATGTAGTGTAAGTGTAAGTGTAAAGACACTCCTTTACCTTTATCTCAGCTGATCCTAATATGAGTAATATAAGCATTTTCTTCACAGCAGTTTTTTCACAGATTTAATATTTCCCACATCTGATCCTATAATTCATTCAACACATGCCAGTCAAAACTGATCCAGAGCAGAACCCACACTCTAAACGTTGCTGGGTTAAAAATAACCCAATGTGGGTCATTTCAGAAACCCAGCGCTGAATACAATATGGATGACCCAACAAGGTTGGGATATGATGTTGACCCAGATGTTTTCAGACATGATTTTTATTTTTTTTTGATAACTACTACATAAAAGTAGTGTCTAAAATATAATTCAAAATATATTACAACACTGAACAATTACTAATAACATAAACACAATAAATTATATTAAATAGACCCCTGAGTGAGACACGTCACCCTGTCAAACCATAGTGGAAGTCTATAGTGATTTTCAAGATGAAGAATTTGTTTTCAAAAACGTCATCTTGTGCTGTTTGGTCAGAATCAGAAAAGAGTTCATAAACACCTTCGTTTTTAGTGCGTACTCTCGAATAGTTCACCTATCCCAGCCAACAGAAGACGGTTGTGCCTGCAGGCAATTAAGGAGGATAATTGATCCAAAGAGCTACATTTCTGCAATCATCTCAGGTAAGTAGCTAAATATCAGTGAAACGGGCTTGCTAACTAGGAATTTAACAGGCATTGCTTGCTAGTTAGCTAACATTCCTAATATACACCAATCAGCCATAACATTAAAACAACTGACAAGTGAATAACATTGATTATCTCGTTACAATGGCATCTGTCAAGGGTGGGATATATTAGGCAGCAAGTGAACAGTCAGTTCTCAAAGTTGATGTGTTGTAAGTAGGAAAAATGGGAAAGCGTAAGGATCTGAGTGACTTTGACAAGGGCCAAATTGTGATGGCTAGACGACTGGATCAGAGCATCTTCAAAGTGGCAGGTCTTGTGGGGTGTTCCCAGTATGCAGTGGTTAGTACCTACCAAAAGTGGTCCAAGGAAGTACAACCAGTGAAGCGGCGACAGGATCATGGACGCCCAGGGCTCATTGATGCACGTGGGGAGCGAAGGCTCGTCTGGTCTGATCTCACAGAAGAGCTACTGTAGCACAAATAGCTTAAAAAGTTAATCTGGTTATGATAGAGAGGTGTCAGAGCTTGCTGTGTATGGGGCTGCGTCGCTGCAGACCGGTCAGAGTGCCCATGCCGACCCCTGTCCACCGCCAAAAGCACCTACAATGCCTCGACAGGTCAGAGCTGTTTTGGCGACACAAGGGGGACCTACACAACATTAGGTGGTTTTAATGTCATGGCTGATCGGTGTATATCGCTTTAACAAACTTACACAGCTCACCTAAAGAGGGGGAGTTGCCGATAATGGACACTACTACTAAACTTTCTTCAGCTTACAAATGAGTTCATGGCATCTGTTTAGGCAGCGCCTCGTCTTTCGCTGCCACGACGACGTCCTCGATGTTGTAATCGTACTTTACATTATGTCTCGAATGTGCCTACACACCACAAAGTTATAGCATCAAGATAGCTGCACGCCTTTAATTTCTCTCTAGTATCAACGCTCAGATTTCTATGAGATGTGTTTATATGTCTGGTCATTACAGACTAGGCCACCACTTAGCCACTGACAGGACGCAAAGCCATAAAGATCTTCTAGAGTTACATCATTTGGAAGTTTTAGCGTAGTTGAATAGCACTTCCTGTCTTTCAACGGACACAATTTTAGCTGATATTAATCCGAGAACTAAATAAAATTCTTGAGAGATTCTCATCAAATAGCGTCAGGATGCTAGGCTACTCATAGCCCGGTTGTGCGAGCAAACACCAGCAGGGTTTTGTTTACAAAACCAATGGAGTCTAAACCAACCAAAGGACAATGTGATAAATCTAACTTGTAGTGAATCTCATCCTAGGGGCTTCCATGGATGCTAATCGTGTCAGGTATTGATTCAACCAGTGTCTTGATTCAGTTCCTGTCGATTTTATCTCTCACTTCCATTGACTGGGTTCAGCTAGAGTATGTTTGTTTTGTCACTTGCTGTTCCAAATAATTCTTCATGTTTTCTAGGAGACTGAGGTCCAGGGATCTTAGGAAATCTCCACAAATGCTGTGTCATGAGCCTGACATGGCACCAGCGTCCACATTTCGAAATCAGAGAAATCAGAAATGTGAAAGTCTACACAGACAGGTGGCAACACTACTCACTTCACCATTCTATTGCATTTTAAATATTTGTGTTTTTTATATCATTATTTATAATATTGTATATTCTGTTATCATTTATGTTGTTGTTACTGTATGATACAGCAGAGAGCGGCCACTAGGGAGAGACAGCGCCCCATCATTTCCACATCCAATCCAACTTTTCTTTCTTTCTTTCTTGTACTTTTGTATTCACTACATTTCTAAACCTTTGAAATGAAGGCTAATTAATCAGTACAAACTGATATCACTGCACAACGATGTAATGAGTGACATGGATTCGTTCATTTTCTTTCCTTTTCTTGCATTTCTGGAGTTTAGAAGCTTTCAAACAAGCATGTAGTGAAACCTCACAGCTTTCTCAATACCATACTGTTCTACACCGTGTACCAAATGTGAAAATCTTATTTCAGATAAACATATTCTCTAACTGCATTATATGATATCATGGTGGTTTGATAGCAGCCTAGGCTGATGCACTGGAGCTCTTTTCATGTAGAACTGCTGTGTGTTTTGCTTTCTGTAACCTGAAGGAAAAAAGAGAAAGTATTACAAAAAAGTATAAAAATGAAGACACTTTGGAAGGAAAAATATTAGCATGTTATTGAACAGATGCTAAATAATTCAGCAAACAGCAGGCAAAGTGGAGCTGAAATGACAAAGGAGAGTAGTGAGAGGGGAAAGGTCATTTACGCCGAAGCTCTTCTAAACAGCAGGAGGTCAGCTGTCAATCAAATGTCCTGCAGTGACATCGCTGATCTACTATGTGTGTGTTTCAGACTATCTGAGCCTACATTATCTCTAATCTAACCTACCCAAATGAATGTAAATTTGGCCATACTTGATAAATGATTCAAAATTCTACTACATTAATATATCCTGCTGCTGAATTCTCAAATCTGATTGGTCAGAAGATGTTGAGTCATTTTCTATAACAGCAGCTCTGACAGTACTTTGCTGCAAGGCAAATCACAGGTTTACATTAATATGTTAAAACTCGATCTAATACGTTGTTGTTTCTATAGTAACAGCATGGATATACAGGGACTTGCATGCTGATGCTCGACATAATCTAAGACTAACAATAAAAATGTTATTTATCAAAGAAAATGGTCTGGTGAAGTCTTCTGTAAGGAGATACATATGTATTTAAAAGTTATGGAAGGAGTCTCCAGTGTCAGTGCTCTGTAACACGCTGTATCAGGCTGTAATTTTCAGTTTTCCACTACAGGAAAGTCTTCAGGTTTTTTGTCTTGTCTACTTCAACAGAGAGAAAAAAAGACCAGCTGGTGAGGAAGCAGCTGTTTATAACTGCAATAATGTAGGTCGTACCAGGAACTAACTTGCTTCACAGATGTTCCACATCATTAAATGTATCTATAAATGGATAAAATGTACAATGTGTTGTTCATTAATAAAAAAAAATGTAACTGCTGGCAAATTGGTGTGGCATCAAAGGAATAAAACTTATCCTGAAACATATTCCTTACATAATTTATCACGATAAGCTAGTGTCTCATGATGCAATATGGCTCTAATGGCCAGAGATTTAGTTAAAGAAATAGTTTTGTGAAAAATTATATCAACAAAACTTGGCCTTTATGCCAAATACAGTGGATCAGCCATGGCATGTTTGGTGTCTGATATTTACTTCTTTAGTTTTTCACTGTAGCTAATGAATAATGTTGCTAACAAGTAACAAAAGTCTCTCATATCCAAACCATGTGCCCAAATATTCTTATATTCTTTTCTCATTTTTAAATAAATGAAATTATAAAACAGCAGAGAGAGAACATAGCTATGTAATTAACTTCACAGCAAAATGATACTGTCTTCTAGCTTTCTGCTGCAATTCCACATCTTGTTTGTTGTGCAGAATGATATCAAACTCTCTGGACGATTCTGGATGTCCAAAATGGCCGCCTCCATAATGTTCAGCTACAGTGTATGTTCTGTTCATGTTTATAGATTACAGTAATGCTGCATCCTAAACCACAACAATTAGGGAGATAGACCCCCATTATTTATTAGGTTATTATACACTTTATGGCCAAATATTTGTGGACACCAGACCATCACACCCATGTGTACCCATTGCAAACCCATGAGCATTAACATAGAGGTAGCTCTTTACTGCTGTAATAACCTCCATTCTTCTGGGAAGGCTTTCCACTAGATTCTGGAGCGTGGCTGTGGGGATTTCTGATCATTCAGCCATAAGAGCATTAAGCGAGTTCAGGCACTGATGTTGTGCGAGAAGGTCTGGGGTGCAGCTTACATTCCAGTTCATCCCAGATGTGTTCAGTGGGGTTGAGTTCAGGACACTCGAGTTCTTCCACAGCAACCTTGGCAAGCCATGTCTTCATGGAGCTTGCTTTGTGCACAGGGGCATTGTCATGCTGGAACAGGTTTGGGTCTTTTAGTTACAGTGAAGTGAAACCTAGACAATTGTGTGCTTCCAACTTTGGGGAAAGAGCACGTGTGGGTGTGATGGTCAGGAGTCCACATACTTTTGGTCATATGGTGTACAACAGCCAAACATGTCTTGGCTGGTTAATAACGTCCTGGTTAGGAGGAAATTCTGTCAATTTGATGTCAGTGGATCAATCTTTTAATGGTTCAGTATATTGGTAACAGAGCATAAAAAAACACCAACCTATTGTTTTTAGTAAAAGTTTATTATATTGATATGTATTTCTTTTTTCTGTATTGTCCATGTCTGAGAAAAGGTTAATAACCACATGGTTGTGAGTTTAAATCCCACTGAAAAGTCCCACTGAATCTTTATTACAATAAAATAAAATAAACATTCACATTTAACCCTCGACTGCTCAGCTCTGTGCCTGGATTGGAACTAATCTAATCTAGTTCTTATATATTTTCTCTTCCATGTTTAACAGCCATCTGATTTTTCACACCTCAGAAACACACTGATTTATTTTTCTGATCCATGCACCTGACAATCCTGGACCGTTTTTTACACGGTCATCACACACACATATTATTTTACCGCCATCAGCTTCAGCTGCTTTGATTTGCACTTAAACAACTTTTTCTGTAAACACTCATCTAATAATGAAATATTCACCACGATTGCCCTCCATTTCACCACCTCATTTCCAAAACACCCCCTCCTTCCCTCTCTCTTTTCCTTTCACGTACCGCTCAGACCTTTTCATCCCAAAAATAGCTTTTTGGAAATTACAGGCCTCTGCGTTTGTTGTGTGACCAAAACAATTATGAGAGTCTAAAGAGTCGGCTAATTAAAAGGTAATTTTGTCTCATCAGATCACCACCATCTCTCTCTCTCTCTCTCTCTTTCTCTCTCTCTTGGGCTGACTGTGGGGTGGGGCGGCCCATCAGGGCCTGATGTTTAAATGGGCCGATGCTGAACACATGCAGAATGACAGGACTTCCTGCTGAGATGATTAGCGCTGCGCTAGGCTAACTGGCTCCATTTGCTCAGGCTGCTGTCATTAGTGCTTATGCAAAGAAGGAGCTGTGCTTCTCACCTGCAAGCACACACACACACACGCACACACATATAGGGGCTGTTTGGGTAAGCAGGAGGGAGGAAAAAGATGGACCGCCACCTGACATGCCCACAAACACACACACACACGTTACTGCATATCAAATCTGTGGTGCACGTGCTTCTCTTTCTGAATACGTATGTGTGTGTTTTCTCCGGAGTCCTGGAGAAGGTCGACCACCTTAGCTTAGCTCACTTTAATAGATGACTTTGCCGCACAGTCCGTTTCCCTGTGTCTCACACACACACACACACACGCACACACACACACACACACATGCACACACACACACACACAGGACATCATGCCCCAGGACACACAGCCCTGAGTGAATGGCCACAGCTGGTGCTGTTACCCTGCAGTGACCTCACACACACACACATGTGGTTTTATTCTTCACACTGGTTTCCAAATCACAAGGATTTTATAGCTGCACAAAAACATCAACACAGTATTTTATAAGAGATTCAGCCACAGAAAAGAGTCACTCCAGTAACTGTGTGTTGGAAATTAACTACTGCCATGTAATATTACTTTTTAGAAAACGTGGGATGTTTGTTTTTAACATTTAATTAGAAAATCGATTATAAATGTGTATTAGAAGATAGGATTTAAAAAAAAATTGGCTTGTTTCATCATGTAATTCAGAAATATTATAAATATTATGAAAGTATTTGAACGGTGAAATTCATATAGTATATGTTCATTCACACCTGGCCTTGTGTGTGTGTGTGTGTGTTTCTGTGAGATTCCCATTTCAAGTGTAAAAACTCCTGTCTGTTCACATTACTGCTGCCTCCTCATCACCACTGTCTAATTACCTTACAAACAGCCTACAGAGCTATGCTTCTCTCTCTCTCTCTCTCTCTCTCTCTCACACACACACACACACACAGGTAGTGGTGTGTGTCCAAACAGCATGTGGCAGCTCAGGACTGATCACCGGGGGTCAGAGAGGCACCAGAGCGGCCGCTCAGCTGAGACCGACACATCAGCACCAGATTGTTTCTGACACAAGAGCTATCCAGTGTGAGGTGACGACAGGAGCACGGGGTGAACCTACACGCTGCAGAAACACTGTGAGAAGAGGACAAGAAAGATGGAGAGACTGTAGTGGTGTCTATTCTCCTGTTATAATGAATAACTCAGTGCATAATAAAATCCATAATAAATCTGAATGGAAAAGTCAAAAATAGACAAAGATGCCTGGAAAAAGTATTTTCACTGGAAAAGTTGGCAGATCAATAAAGAAAACGTTTTAAATGTTAGTTGGCATAAACCATGACATAGCAAAAGCAGAAGACTCGCTAAATATTGAGTAACAAATGAAACAAATGAGAAGCTATTTAGGCAAAATACATTATGTATCAAGATCATGCTCATTAAAATACATTTTATTCTGATCATCTCTTAAAGAAATGGTTAAGTGAATAAACAAAACATATACGCGACTTTTCATTCCTCCAAATGTAGCCACACGTTTTGTCTTTATGTTTGTTTGTTTGTTGAAAAAACAAGGCTAACGTAGCTACCAAGTACACCTAAAAGCTATAAAACCATTCCCAGACCTCGACCTGCTACAAACAACTTCATTAAATATTTCTGCAAAACGCAAGGTATAGTCCCAGTTTTAAAGAGATGACATGATGCTTCATTTTTAGTAAGGTGTGACCATGAACTAAGTTTCTCAAGACCTGTTTTGTGATTTTAAAATGTGTGAGGCAGAAATCTATTCATTTAGACCACTGTGGCTACAGGAATCGAATCATGGAGTTGATTGGTAATATTACACTTCTTGGAATGATGCATAAGGACATCTTGGAATCACCAGTGTTCCGATATGGATATACCATGGATAGCCTGTGCAAACTTAAGAGAATTCCCAAATAGAGTTTTTGCCTGTTCCTGTCAAATAATTAACTGGAGACTGTGTATTAAGTATGATGTGTTACAATATATTAAGTTGTGGGATCAAGTTACAAATTCTGGCCAAAACATAATAATTTGTGGACATGAGATAAGCAGTTTTTGTGGTGATATATTACATAACTAATGGCCTCAATATGTTAATTCATGGTCACGCCTTATTAAAAATAAAAATAGTCAGGCTTCATACATTATATATTAATGTTCATAGAACTACATCATCATCTACATACTGTATCTTTTGGTTTTCCAGGACAACTTCCAGTTTTTCCGGGACAATTTATTACCAAGCTGTGCTTATAAAATATGCTACTAACATTACTAAAGAAGTGGATGTGGTTTGATTCACTCAAAAGGGAGGATTTTGAGTGAGGCTTAGTGGTTAAAGGGTTGCATGGTGCGTGGAGTTTGCATGTTCTCCCTGTGCTTCAGAGGTTTCCTCTGGTTACTCTGGTTTCCTTCCCCAAAGACGTGTTGTAGGCAGATTGACATTTCCAAATTGTCCATAGTAAGTGTGTGTGCGATTGTGCCCTGCAATGGGTTGGCACCCGTCAACAGTGTCCCGGGCCTTTTGCCCGGAGTTTCCTGGGTTCGGCTCCAGGCTTCCCTGCGACCCTCTGTAGGATAAGCGGCACAGAGAATGGATGTATGGATGTTGAGTGAGACAAATTTTGTAGCTTTGGTGCAAAACTAACGAAGCAAAGATCATCTTGTGTAGATGATCGATTATATTTAAGGTAATGTGGTAATGAATTAAATTTGATGTTCGCCAAACTAATCTTTTAAATCATCAGTTTTTAGTTTGTGAAAACATCTGGGAAGACTTCATTTGAAAATATGGAAAGTTAAAGGAAAAAGTTTTGTTTGTCAAAAATGAACAGTAGACTATGTGTATTTATTAATTATGGGCTATGCCAGGTTGGCTGACACAATGATGAGTCCTAAAGTGTGTGTGTGTGTGTGTGTGTAATGGAGGTCAGCGTGTTGCAGACGTGATGGCCAGTGCGGTCCCTTGTTGTTTTTACCTCCATCCTCGGCTCGGCCCTGCACTGCCTAATGCAGCGTTAATGCACCGCTGCTGGCAGCTTAATTACAGAGCCGCGCCAAACAAAATGGCACCAGAAACTTTTTCCATCCTCCCCTACTCGACTCGGAGACGGGCTACGTGACGCCCACCGGCGGGCCAGGGCTTCAGGAGCCCGGTTAATGAAAAACACATTAACATGCATTAGCACTTAGCATAATGCTCAAACAAAGCAGAACCTGAGGGGAATTACTAACTAGTCATATTTAGTCATATTAAGGTAGACCTATCAAAAATGCATGTGAGTGAGAAAACAGTTAAAATTTTAAAGTGGACTAGAAAACAAAGTTAATAACAGCTTTAATAAGTAGGCACCAGAATTATTGGCACCTCAAAACAGATAGATGGAGACAGATAGAATAATTTCCCACTCAATTATAAAACTACTTATCTTTTCTGTAAAAAAAAAAATCATTCTTCTAAAAAAAAAAACTTGTAAATATTTCACACTTTTTACATTTTGGAGCGTGGCTGTGGGGATTTGCCCATTGAGTCACAAGAGCATTAGTGAGATCAGGCACTGATGTTGGTGAGGAGGTCTGGGGTTCAGTCGGTGTTCCAGTTCATCCCAAAGGTGTTCAGTGGGGTTGAGGTCAGGGCTCTGTGCAGGACACTCGAGTTCTTCCACTCCAACCTTCACACACCATGTCTTCATGGAGCTCGCTTTGTGCACAGGAGCATTGTCATGCTGGAACAGGTTTGTGAAGTTCCAGTGAAGGGAAATTGTAATGTTATAGCCTACAAAGACATTCTATACAGTTGTGTGCTTCCAAATTTGTGGCACCAGTTTGGGGAAGGACCACATATGGGTGTGATGGTCAGGTGTCCGCAAACTTTTGGCTGTATAGTGTATATTCAATTAAATTGCTCTCAGTCTCCAGAAATTCTATTATAACTACTTCAAATATTTTACAATTCTACTTCAACTACATGTTAGCTTTTCATCATGTAAAATTTCTTTTTGATCAAACACTATGGGGAAATTGAAAAACTTTCAATATAAAAAGACTGTTCAGTTGCAGTCTGCAGGGGCATGATGAAAAAAGTCTGGAACAGGCTAGAAAAATCTGGTTTTACCAGGAAAAGGGTGCATAAAAATACTGTACCTCCAAAATTTCAAAAACAGCTGTTCAATGCCACCTCCATAACAACTCGACAAAGAAACTCTTTTTTGTGAGCAATATACAACATCTAAACTTCACAAATTGTCATTGATGCTACAATTGGAGTCATGTATTGCAGTCAAATAAGACCAAAATCAAATTTTTTGCCCATAAGTGTGTTGGAAGGCATGAAATTTGGGACATCATACCAGGTAAAGCACAGGATGCCCCACTGTATAACACGCTGGGTGGAAAGTAATGAACCACATGTACTCTCGTTACAGTATTTGAGTTACGTGGAGAGATAATAGATGATATAGCCTAGAGGATCATGTGTAGGGAACATCGCTATTGATATTTCCTATCGATAGCTAGAAAGCTAATTGTGTAGCTAGAAACACGTAACAATTAACATGAGCTAGCTATGTAACTAACAAATCTAGCAAGCTACAAAAACCCCAACAGGATTTGGCAAAGTTAGCTAACCAGCTAATGTTACTTTTGGTGTTCACTTCAACATAGCTCACTTGGTTAGTTAGCAAGTTTAACTGTTCAAAAATGCATTCCTCATGTAGAATATTTTCGGATTAGTTTTCTCGGTTGTAGACGTTTAAAAAAAAAGAATTTGTAAAATAATTACTCATGTAGTTTTTCCCACCAGAGAATCTATTTACGCATGCTTGAGTAATTTTCTTCATCACTTCATTACTTTTACTTTTAATAACTAAGGTGAATTATTAGCACAGTAGCAGAACTTTTACTCAAGTCAGTGTGTTTTGTTTTCTTACCAACACTGAAAATATGGTCTTGGATCAGTGATGCTTTGGGTTTGTTTTGCTGCTTTGGAAGATCGATGGTATCATAAATTCAGCACCAGGATATTTCAGCCCAAAACCTGGATGCCTCTGCCAGGGAGTTACAGCTGTATATAGATCTTTCAACAGGGTAGTGACCACAAAATATTTTCCGTTGCTCATCACAGAATCCAGATTTGAACCCTATGAAAAATTGGGGCCTGAAATATTAATTGGCATTAGTGTTTTATTTCAGATTGTCTGTCAGGTTTTCAGAAACTGATAAATGCTGCTATACAGCCTATTTTATTCAGATTTTCTTCATTGAAAAAGACAACCGACTAAAAAAAAAGACAAACATGGATATTGCATATGAAAAGAGAATCAGAAGCCGAGGCCACGAAATGGCTAATGTTGCAGTGTGCAGAGAGGAAAGAAATGGCACAAGAAATCATCACCATGATTGCGGGAAGTGTTTTGTCCCAGTATATCAAAAATCAGTTAATATTTTGGATGTTAACTACTTCAGTCACTGGCTAACCAAAGTTTAGATTGAATTTCTCTGCCTGTTTATGTGATCCGATGTCGGCTAGCTAGCTACTAAAAGCCAGTACCTTTTCTATTTTTCAAAGCATTAAACTTAGCAGTTCTTAGGTACTATTGAAGACTTTACAGCTGTCAAGCATAGTGCTAGCTAGCTCAGGAAACCAACATAAAAAATACCTGTATGGTGTCACTAAATCATTTTATACCCAAGTTTTATTTAAACCACAACACTTTTGAATTCTCAAATCAGAAGATGTGGATTAATTTTTAATAACAGCAGCTCTGATGCCAGTTCTGGCTGTAAAATAATAGATTTTTCAAATATATATATATTAATGCACTTGTGATACATTGTCATTTCTAGAGTAACAACTCACTGACAGGGACTTTTATGATGGAAGCTGCACATGATAAACAGATTAAGAAAATGTGCTGTGTTTTTTTTTAATAAAGAAGAATGTGTAATCATTGATATGGTATATTATTTAAAGAATATATATAAATTTATGGAAGGAGTCTCCAGTGTCAGTGCTTTGTCATGCACCCCTGGCATGGCTTATAACAGCACATCTCTTCGTGTTTTATTCCTTACTTCTTACAGACCATCTTCGAAGAAATGTTCTACAAGGAAGCTGCTCGAGTCCTGGGCTAGACTATGGTGATTTATTTAGTCTATGTCTCATCATACTCTTTTCAGCTGTTGTCTCTGAACTCCAGCTTGAGTTTGGTATTGGACCATGTGCTCATCAGAGCTCTCAGCAACCACATAAAATAATTAAACAGCTCGCATCTGTTCCCTGAGCCGTGATTATTCCATCATGAACTAATAAGAGCCGAAAATAAATCTTTTGAAGGACAGTTTAATGAGCACTAATCATTAACTAGACAGCACCATTATATTTAATAACCTTTATGAATATTGTGTTTAAATGAGGCTTCGTTGCCATGGACGTTTATGCCTGGATGGGCAGAGTGTTTGAAAAATAATAAGCGTTCGCTGTTTGAAGCCGTGTCTGATCAATTGACGAATGCTCTAATGAAATGTTTGGGTTTTGGCCTACCTTAACTCGAGGTAGAATGCAGTGTATGTGTAAGGAAGTGTGCACAAACACTGCTTCATTTGCAATATGGAGACATGGAAACGGCCCATTAGAGACAGAGCTGTGTACTTCTATGTCAATTAAGGAAATTTTTTAAACCTAATTAAGCATTTGAGTGGACAAATCAGGTTACTGTCAGTCGCACGGAGGTACGAAGGGATACGAAAGTCTGAGTTCATTAATAAGAACTGTTTCATTTCATCAGTTATCTAAAATTACTGCAAAATTTCACTAATTAAATGTCATCTATCAAACAGGTTTGTTTATTAATAAAGGTCCAAAATCGTGTATTCTCATTGCCTGAAAACAGTAGAAATGTTTAAGCAGTAGAACACGAGAGGAAGTGTGTAATCATGTATTCTGTTTCTTTTATACAACAGTACAAATGTAATGACATTAGCAATAATTTCTATCACAGAAAAGCAGTTTCACCATAAGCAGTTTCACTTGTTGCTATGCAACCGAGTATGGTAAACGAGTGAATAAACAGTTTTTGCTGAGACTAAACTAGCGATTAGTCTGTAATTTTCATTAGCCAACTTTTCATAACAGCTAATATACACTCATTGGCCACTCTACGCCTGCTTTTCTGCTCACCACGGATGTAAAGAGTGGTTATTAAAGTTACTGTAGTCTTCCTGTCAGCTCAAACCAGTCTGGCCTCTGACCTCTGTCATTAACAAGACGTTTCTGCTCACAGAACTGCCGCCCACTGCATATTTTTGTTTTTTACACACCGTTCTGTACAAACTCTCCAAACTGTCGTGCGTGAATCTCAGGAGATCATCAGTTTCACAATCATATCACAAACAAAGACACTGAGATCACATTTTTCCCTTATTCTGATGTTTGATGTGAACATTACCTGGAGTTCTTGACCTGTGTGTGCATGATGTTATACCCTGTGCTCCTGCCACGTGATTGGCTGATTGGATAATTGCAGGAATGAGCAGGTGTCCAGGTGTAACTAATAAAGTGGAGGATGAGTGTGTGTATAGTTTCTTACTAAGAATTCTCAAAAGTTAAAAAAAAAGTTATTTTTGGGTTAAAGCTCAGAACATGCACTGTGTTCATGTAGCTAAAGTGGTGAGTACACTGTTGCTAGGCAACTGGGAAATATGACTAAGGCTAAAAATTTAGCTAGCTACCACTTAGCCGTTAAATCTTTTATACAGACAATGCAAAGCAAAATGAAACCGTCAGAATTGTCAACAGTTACCTAAGATGTGAAGGTAAATTATGAAGAAACAACTCCAGAATACTAAAATTATCTTTTAATTACTCTTAGCGTAAACTGCAAACACGGGTTCTACCATTGAGAAACATGTACTCTGTGTCATGACCCGTGACACAGCGTATAGGCTAACCTTGCTAATAACTAGCGCTAACAATATAGCTAGCTTGTGAGCTTTTTTAAAACAATAATATAATGAAACAAAATTTATTATGAGGTGAAGCTAATAATTTTCTATTAGCAGAATGTTTTTGAATGTTACAATTCTTGGATCATTTAGTTACAAAACTAGAGTTTATGTTCTGAGAGTGTGTTTGGACGTAACCTTTATAAATATTTCTACTGGTTTATAGGAACGTTCTAATAACGTTCAGGAACGTTATTTCTATTAAGTTGCTGTCTAACCTTCAAATAACGTGTCGAATACTGAATGTTTTAATAGCGCTATCTTCCATGAGGGTGTAATATTGAAACTAAACACCTTTGTGATTAGATTTAAAATGAATCCCTTAATATTTGAATCATTTTACATTTCCGAATACTTCATTTAAATTCATTCATGTTTAAGTTGCATTTATTTACAGCCATACATCTCCATCACACCACTGCCTGACCCTCTCTTTCAATAAGTGTGTGTCCATGTTGGTGATTGAAATCCGGACATAATTTCAGAAGCTTTCTAGAAAGTCAATTATCTCCGCCCCCCCAATCTTGGATGCTTCATCCATTACCTCTGAGGGAAGAGCATGACAGAAATATCATGGCAGAGAGATGCTAACGTTACTTAAAATAAAAGGCGTCACGCTGTTGGCTGATGGAAATGAAGCCCTGCGCATCTTTAATGGCGCTCGACTGCTGTGACAGGAAGCGGGTGCATCGGCGGCGGCGTCAGTGGTGTGTGAGGCGTGGACAGAGCCCAACCTGAGAGTCTGAGTGCCCCCTCCCCACTTATGCACACACACACTTCCTGTTTCTGTCTTTGGCTCACTACAAGTGTGTGTGTCACTCAGTCTTCCAGCTGGGGCATTTGGGAAATGCCAGTGAGCATGGGCCGCTTGCTTGACTAGGCGCAGTTGCAGAGACACATGCACACACACACACACACACACACACACAGAGTCGGGGAGTGCTTGGGGGGTGGACGATTCAGATATAAATACACACATTCTGTATCATATAGGCACTGCAATCGGGAGACAGATGGAAAGACGAAGTCTCGTGGCATGGACGTGTGCTTCAATGAGTCAATCATTCGAGCAGAAATTGCCCCACCATCGCCCTCCTGCCCTTCATCGATCAGTGTGTGTATGCGAGCACGCGCATGTGTGTGTGTGTGTGTGTGTTTGGTTCTGGCTCTGTAAATTTGCCTCCAGTTTCAGCACTTGTCTTTATTTTTTTGGTAATCTTTTTTGTGCGTGGAGATACATTCATACATTCATACTTAAGGGCATGTGTGTGTGTGTGTGTGTGTGTGTGTGTGTGTGTGTGGGTGGGTGTGGGAGCATCATTGACAGGGTGAAGTCTTAATTAGCTCAGCGCAGGGTGGCCTGGGGATGGAGGCTGCTGCCCACCATGCCATCAGCACACACAGAGCAGAGGGCACAACCCTCTCAGTGCCATGCCACAGGTGTTTCCTCCACACACACACACGCACACACACACACACACACAGAACGTATTGGAACAGCAAGGCCAGTTCTTTTGTTTTTGCTATACACTGAAGACATTTGGGGTTGAGATCAAAAGATGAATATGAGACAATTTCATTTTCCCATCTATTTCATGGTCAGAAATATTGGAACATGTGACTGATAGGTGTTTCCTGTTGCCCAGATGTGCCCTTTTAGATTGTTTGTTTAATTGTTTAAATAATTAAAAGTTCTGAATGTCTATTCTTGGTTTGAACCCTGGGTTTCACCTGTGAAGACTGCATTTGTTGTTCAAAAGGAAAAACCAACATGACGACCAGAGAGCTGTCTTTTGGGGAAAAGCAAGCCATTTTCAAGCTGACACAAGAGAGAAAATCAATCAGAGACATTGCACAAGCATTGGACATGGCCAGTACAGCAAATTGGAATGTCCTGAAAAAGAATGAAACCACTGATGTACTAACAACCAGACATGGAACAGGTCGGCCAAGGAAAACAACAGCAGCTGATGTCAGAAACTTTGTGAGAACTGTGAAGAAAAATCCAAAAACAGCAGTGGCCATACCACAAGATGCAAACTGCATCAGCAGTAAGTATCAGAAGGCCAGATTGGAATTCACAAAGAAATACAGACACGAGCCACAAAGGTTCTGAAACCAAGATTAACCTCTACCACGGTGATGGAAAGGCCAAAGTGTGGAGAAAGAATGACAGAAGCATGGCTCAAGCATGGTGGAGGTAGTGTCATGGCTTGGGCTTGCTTGGCTGTTTCTGGAACAAGCTCACTAATCTTTATTGATGATGGAACTCATGATGGTACCAGCAGAATGAATTCAGAAGTCTACAGAAACATTCTGTCTGCCAATTTACGGAGAAATGCATCCAATCTAATTGGGAGGAATTTCATCATGCAGCAAGACAATGACCCAAAGCACACTGCCAACAACAAAGGACTTCATCAGGGGAAAAAAGTGGCCAAGTCAATCAAAAGACCTTAATCTAAAACAAAGAACAACTGACAAAATCTGCGGTACAAGCCATCAAAGTTTGGTGATGTCAGAGGGTCACCAGCTTGATGCTGTTATGGCAAGAGAGGGATACGCAACCAAATATTAAGTGTTATTTACTTTAAGGCTATCTGTTCCAATACTTATGCTCACCTAAAAATTGGGTGGTCTGCCACCAAAGGTGCCATGTTTGAAGCTGTTTAACACATCTAGATATCAGGAATATCAGGAAGATGAAAGCTGAAATTCTGATCTATCATCTCACATTCATCTCACATCTTCTGATCTCAAACCCAAATGTTCCAATACTTTTGGAGGGAACTGTATTATGGAGCCTCTATAACAGCTTAATCTAGGTCAAATCAGGCTTACGTCTGTAATTCTCTGAGATCTTCCCCTGAGAGTGTGACTTTCACAGTTACGGATCTGAGATCAGGTCATGTGTCACATTGTAACAAGCTACATACATCTTCTGTGACCCTGAACACTAATGTGTGTGCTGAAGACAGCCTGGAGGATTACACAGGAACACACACACACACTCACACACTACCATAGTCTGCTGAAAAGCCTGAAGATGTTTAATATCCCATGAGGGACAAAAATCCCCAATCCAAAATGGCAACTCACATATAAGAAAGCTCAGCTGTAATGTAATGAAAATATACTGAAGCAGCAAAGGAAGTGGTGATAGAGACAGTGATGGAGAGAAAGGACATGGAAATAAAACAGGGAGAGGGAGAAGAGGAGCAAAATAAGAGAAGGGAAAGGAGGGTAATAACAGAGAAAGAGAGAGTGTGGTGGAAAGAAATACAAGGAAACAGAGAGAAAGAAGAAAAACAGGTAAAAGAAAGGGGAGATGGAGAAAAGAGAGTGAATATGAGAGAGAGAGAAATGAAGAAGGAGTGAAAAGGTAACAGGAGAAATGTATGCAGAGAGAGAGAGAGAGAGAGAGAGAGAGAGGAAGGCAGTGAGAGGGAGAGATGAAAAAGCAAGCATTCAAAAAGAAAAGGAAAAAAATTGAAAAGTGACAGACAGAGAAAGAAGAAAGAAGGTGAGGGATAGAGTGAGAGATGAAGAGAAGAGAGAAGGGAGAGAGAGGAAAAGGGGAAGATGGGAGGAAAAAATGATAGAAAGGGGAAAAAAGGAAATTGTAAATGGGCAGAGAGAGAAAGTAAGAGAGAAAGGCTTTGGAAGAGAGAAAACGTGAGAAAGAGGAGAAAAGGAAGAGAAAGGAAAAAGGAGACTGAGTGAGACAGAAATTGAGAGAGAAAACAGAAAGGGAGATGATATGGAGTGAAATAAGAGAATAAAAATGAACAAGAAAGGAAAGGAGAAAGAGAGAGAAAATAGAAAAAGATGAAAATGAAATTTTCATGAAAGCAATTTCCCCCTGGGATTAATAAAGTTCTTTGAATCTTGAATCTTGAAATGGGAGAGAAAAAGGAAAAAGATGGAGAAAAGAGAAGTAAAAATGAAGGAAGAGAATAAAAATGAACAGGAAACAGAGGGAGAGAGAAAAAAGAGGGAAGAGGTAAAATATAGACAAAAGGAGAGTTACTAACTGAGAGGGAGCAAAAGCAAAGAAGAAAGAAAATGGAGAGTTAAAGAAAATGAGAAAGAGAAAACAAAAAGAATTAAGAGACAGACACAGCAAAAGAAGGTGGAAAGAGAAAGAGAAAAAGGAAAGGAGAGGGAGAATGAAGATCGAAAACAAAGATTAGAAATGAGAGAGAGAGAGAGAGAGAGAGGGAGCAAGAGAGAGAGAAAGAGTGAAAGATAAAGAAAAAACAACAAACAGAGAGAAAGAGAGAAAAAGAAATAGAGAGAGAGAGAAGGAGACAGACACAAGGAGTGAGAAAGAGAGGGATGAACAGATGAGAGGCGGAGGACAGGACATCCCCCTGTGTCTCTCTCCAGGCAGAGAGAAATGTGTGTGTGCAAATGCGGTATGTGTGTGTGTGTGTGTGTGTGTGACAGAGAGAGAGAGAGAGAGAGAGAGCACAGCTGTGTCCCACTCTGTCCTGTCACAAACACTCACACTCAGTACCACTCGCTGCTCATTAAGGACCCTGTACAGGTCAGTGGGTGTCGAGGTGTCCACCCCACACACACACACACACACACACACACACACACAGGTTAAAGGTGTCCCCTACCTCATCTGATCAGCTTGTAGCTACAAAGCCATTCTCTGCTCTCGGCAGGCTCTGCGCTTCTAATAAAGTGTTATTCTCACGCTGGGCCTGATGAAGACGTGACCTTTCACACACACACACACACACACACACACACACACACAAACCCTCCTGATAGAGACACTGCATATATATTTTTCCACATTCAAATCTGCCCTGCGATCAGCCAAATATTAATTTGAAATTAAAAGTGTCATATACTATTTGAATTTTTTTTTTTTTACTCTGTGGAATGAAATTAATTTTAAAATCATTTTTACTTTCCCAAAACAGCTGCTGTAGTTCTAAGTTCTTATTGTCACTGAAAACCTTCAGGAAGTGCATTTTTTAATCACACACACGCGCACACACACACACACACACAAAAATCAGTTATATGAAAACAAGCTGCCAAAAGCAAATTTTACAAACACTTTATAATGCACTATTTTCTGCTTTAACATGCACATCATGTTGATACAATTTAATAGTTAGTAGCTATAAAGAAGCTTGATACCAGTTAAAGCATTAGTATATCCATTTTTCTGATTGGTCAGTAGGTGTTGATTCATTTGAATTCTTGAATCTGATTGGTCAGTAGCGGTGCCTTTTTTGTATAACAGAACGACTGGGACAGTAGCTCCAGCTGTATTTATATTAATGCACTTGTTCTAATTTGTTATTGTTCCTATAGTAAGAGCTCAGGGACACACAGAGACTTGTATGGTAGACACTCCACAGAATCTAAGACTAATAATATACAGATTAAAAAATGAGTTGTTTAACAAAGAAAATCATTGATGTATTGACGTATTTTGTTCTGAGACATTTATTTAGCATTTATGGAAGGAGTCTCCAATGTCAGAGCTTTTATCACGCAAGTTTCCCAGCATAGAAAAGTCTTCAGGACAGACGAGTTCATGTTTTCTGGGTTGTTGATGAAATGACAAGCTGTGTTTTTAGAGAGAGAGAGAGAGAGAGAGAGAGAGAGAAAGAGAGAAGTTGAGAGAATGACTGTTGATCGTTAACGTAAGTGAGAACAATAAATAAATTAAGCCTCATAGACGCTCCGCAACATTAGATGTAACTATAAACCAGTAAAAAGTGTGTTGTTCATTAATAAATTAAAAATTGAAATCATTGGGAAATCATGGTATAAGTGGAATAAAACACTTCAGACAATGTGAGTGTTTTGTTATTCAAAAAATAGTACACTCCGCTTCGCGTCAGGCCGTATCAAACCACCCCGGTGTGTATTATTTTCATACAACAGGTGTTATTGCTTACAACGTACAACTTATCTACAGACTTGCATGGTGTACATGAGACAATAAGCTTTTTTTTTAATGTGTGTAATCATGGATATGGAGAAGTTTTCTGTGAGGAGATGATTATTCAACGGTTTTGGAAGGAGTCTCCAGTGTCAGAGCTTTGTAACTGTCAGAGGTAAAGCTATACTTTTTCTGACACAGGACAGAGGGTTTTTGCAGTTTCCCGATAATTGTTTTGTCTTATTAACTTCAAGAGAGAGAAAAATAGAGAGACTGGTGAGGGAATGACCGTTTATGTCTGCTATAATATAAGTGATAACAGGAACTAACTTGTCTCACAGATGTACCACAACAATAAAGGTAAGTATAAATGAATAAAAGGTACAATATGACATTCTTTAATAAATCAGATTTTGTAAGTATTGGCAAATTGCTGTGGTATAAAAGAATTTAAACACATCAGGACATGCTGGTATGGGAAAATAATCAATTTCACGATGGTAACAATAACTCCGTCTTGTGTCAAGCACAAGCACACTTGCATCACACCACCCCATTTGTTGATTATTTTCCTGTAATAGCACACCCAGAGTGTTTTATTCCTTACACAATACATGCACTTGGACATTATGAAGTGTCTTCAAGGCATTGTAAATAACAGCTGTTAAAATATTCGATTTTTTTTATTAATAAAATGTTGACAAATGATAAGTCCTTAATCATCCTACTTAAACTCATTTATGGGATCATCAAGGCCTACTAAAGGCCTAAAAACTCCTCAGGCAGTCAGACTGTGTAAGAAGTGTGTGTGCACATTATTTACAGTCGACAATGCCCAGTGGAGCATAAGAACCCAAATAAAGCGATCAAATGAAACTAGATCTGGACGCAGACGGGACGCACCTCACCTAATGTAGCTCCAGTTAGTGAGTCCAGCAACGGATGTAACTTAACGTTAAGTTACACAGCCACTGAACACGGCGGAAACATGCGGAGCATCTGGGACAGTGCTGGAAAAGCATCATGGGCCTACGTATATAGCGTGGCCTTGTAATGAATCGTGAAGCGCCAAATGCGGCATTGTTAAATTGCATTAAAGAGGTGGACTTTGGAGAGAAACATGGTGTTAAAAGTGTGTGTGTTCCTCAGAGCATGCACACATTCTACATTTGAACACCATTAAAAAAAAACAATGTGGGTCGAAAATGTGCACATACTGCACTTGCACCTGCCCTAATCGGCATAACGCAATTATTGCTGCATATCTACTGTATAATGGATCAGATTCAGTGATGCCTAATGCCTCGAACTGTCTCAAAACCACTCAGTAAGCTCCCTGTTGTTGCTGAACCAAGCCAATCCTGTTTAAGATTACCTGTGGCACCTGAGAGTCTATTTTTTTTATCTGTTCATCTGTTCAAGGTAAGAAAAATAATAAATAAAATGGATTCCTTTATCAGAAATATAGTACATATTATTGAAAAAGGAATGCTGTAGTTTGCAGGGGTAGTTATATTTTATACATCAAGAGGTGTGGGAAAACGTATATTTGCTAAAGCAAGAATTATGCATTCATCATTTATATATTTATTAATTTTTGGAGGAAATTGTGTCTTTCTGACTTTTTGTTGATCACAAAAAGTCAAATTGATGACACAATCTTTTCGGAGAATAATTTCCATTTTCACGTTCAATATTTGACATATTTTTAACTAATATTTTAGAACTAGGATGCAATAAAGCATAAGGCTTAATAAAATTATATTGAGCCTCATATTTGTCATATAATAACCTCATAATCCATCCATTTTTCTGTACTGCTTATGCTACACAGGGTCAGAGGGAGCCTGGAGCCTATCCCAGGGGACTCGAGGAACAACCCCACCAACCCATTGCAGGGCACAATCTCACACACACACACAATTTAGAGATACCAGTCAGCCTGCAGCATATGTCTTTGGACTGGAGGAGGAAACCAGATTACCCAGAGGCAAATATCATTTTTAAATCAGTGTAGATATTGTAGAGAGAGTATTCAGAATGATACTCAGTGCAGATCAATTTAAAACACCAACATAGTGAGACATGTAGTTGAAAGTTAGTGACCAGTTAACATTTTATCATATTCATTTAAACTTTCGTCAGTCACAGACATGACTAAAATTGTCCACATATGCTAATTATGAAGGTTTAAAAAGAAATTAAAAAACACTTTTATGTACTTAATTGGCCCCACAATGATTTACTACTGTAACAACCTTCTCAAATGTCCACTTTTTCCTACTCTCAGAAAGGACAGCTAGCATTACCTCTTATGACGTTCCTGCATTCAAAGCTAACACACTGATCTGCTTGCTACATGAGCCGTATTGTGGCTGAAAATCATCCACTTGACGCTCCTTCACTTGATGGTACTTAGATTCCACGCTTCTCCTCATTAAAGCAATAAAACAACCGAGATCTTGAAGCAAGTTGCCTCCTTCAGCTCCGAGTTCAGTGGAAGAGATCAGATTAGCATTGAGAGGGTTGATGATGATGAAGAGGAAGACTCCAGCCCTAGAGAAGAGCCAGTGAAGAGGAAGATTGTTCAGTCAGATATGTGAGAGCATAAAGTGGAGTTAATCAGTGACCTAGGATATCTGTTATATATCAGAGTCTGAGTCTAACACAAACATACACTGTCTTATAGCACAGAAACAAGCTGTTGGAAATTCCTGATAAGTCCTGATTGTTGCGCTTCAAAGAATGGTGTAAAATATTGCCTATCCAACAAACCATGATGTAAAAACAATTTAATGCAAGCTGAACTCAAAGTGTGTAGGACATTAGAGTTGAGATAATCCATGCGATGCCATGCAATATTGGGCAGAAAAGTGTGAAATTCCCGATGAGGGCGGACAGTGTCACGTCATGCGTGGATCTGTGACTGGTTCAGTGAGCACCCACAGAGAGTCCTGACAGACCAACTGAACCGGAATTCACCTGAAACCCAACAACAGTGACAACATCAGTGATATCTGTCCCCAAAATACAGATGTGGTCCATAATGTCCTGCTGGAAGGGAAACGTTCATAAACATAGATAATAGATCTTGTTGTTGTTATAGTGCTATTTCAGGGCTTGATACTGACCAGTTATCCTTGGCAATAAGGTTTAGGTGATCTGATTTAATCATTTGTGGCCTCTTGTTACTCCAAAACATGGAAATAACAATCACTAGATACAAGGCTGGGAAGTTACACAAATAGAACAAATGTTGGCAAGACTTCGCAATGATTATGAGCTTGAACCAGCTTTATATATGTTGTGATAAGTGTAGAAGAAGTGTTACTATTTTGGGCAGGGAGAGACAACAGTCAGCAAGTCCTTCTTGCTGATTATATTGTTCCAATTTTATTGTTCACAAAACATGTTTTATATTCACATGCATCATTTGTTTCCTGATACTCAGTTATACCTCCCCTCATCTGAATAACACGTCCCAATCCTGTCAGGTGAGAATTCTACCAGTGTCTTGAGGTAGTTCCTGTCAGTTTTAGCTCACTCTTGCACTGGCAGGGTGAAATTCAGCTAGTCCATGGATTCCTACTTTGGTGTTTTATCTTTCTCTCTCACTTGGTTCCCTGTTGGACTAGTGGCTAGCATGCGGCACTCTCATCGCCATGGTCCGGCTTCAATTCCTGGTCAGGGAACCAACCCCAGCCAATGGAGGGTTGCACCAGCCAGTGCACACTCAGTGCCATTCCCCAGCCTGGAAATGGGGAGGGGGGGTCTGACTTACTCACTCAATCATTTTGTGGCCTCTTATCACTTTTCATGGCAACTACATTTTCTTTTAATTTTTTTAAATAATGATAATATTAGTTGCCCTGGGTTGGCACCCCATGGCACTGCATGGGTTGACACCCCATCCACAGTGTCCCGTGCCTTGGGCCCCGAGTCCCCTAGGATAGGCTCCAGGCTACCTTGCAACCCTGTGTAGGATAAGTGGTAAGGAAAATGGATGGATGGATAGATAACAATAGTTGTAAAGTTACATTATTATATTGTAATGGAGAGGATGTAGAAGACATGTGAGGATTCATGTGCAGAAAGTTTAATAACAAATTCAAGCCACAATCCAAAATCAGTGTCAAAACAAGGTCAAACAGGGATGCACGATAAATTCATAAAGACAAAGGGTAAATCTGAGTAGCTGTTACACAAGGCAAGGAGCAAGAAGACAAAAATAGCAATCAGTAGATACAAGACTAAAAACTTACACAAATGGAGATGTTGGCAAGACTTCGCAATGATTTTGAGAGTCGGCTTTATATCATCTGTACACAGGAAGTTGTGATGATATGACCAGGCAACTCAAAACATGGACCGTGCACAGGATGCTCTTGTGTAGAATACTGTAAAACCAACAAAATTGTTCGTCTGTGGAAACAAAATGACAAATATCCCCTCCATGTCACAAAATGAAAACACTTTTGGAAGTGCTTTGGGATGGTAACACACCACTCAGCCATATAACAGCACACCCCAAAGTGATTTATTTCTCTTTTGCCACTTTATCACTATCTGACCTTAAGGAATTACTTAATAAGTGCCTTTTGGATATTGGTCACAATTACATGACAGTCACTTCAATGGTCTTTTGAGTAGTTAAGGGCCTACTTGGATTGCTTTCTGATGGGAAAATATACACTTCCACATAAAACTTTCAAAGGTTTCAAAGAGGGAAAGCCAAAGAAGTGTTCCAGATTGAACTTTTTTTATACAAGTGTACACGCTCCTGCAACAACTTGATTTCAAGTAACAGTTACTTTGATGAAAAACTCCAGGACTGGAAATACCACTCATGCTGTAAGTAAATAAAAGAAGGTGTATAATAACCCACCCATATGTGACGCGTCTTCATCTTGAGATGAGCCTTATCTAATTACATGTTATAAGGACGCTACATTTAAACAGCGCCCTGCTGTCGGCTTAACGTGGGGACTTGCCCGCTTATGACTGTGTCAGGCCTCATCCTGAGACGCACCTATCTAATTAATGCATAACGTGTGGGAAGACATATCATCATTGCGCAAAGGAAACACGGCCAGCTCCAAGTTTCACTCCAGCAAGCTGTAATTATTATCTGAGCTCTTTACATGTATTTATTATTATCATATGCAGGAGACTCAGCAACCCTTTGCCTGCTTCGTTAGGTTGAAGTGGGTGCAGACAGTTGGAGGGAAAATCTCCTACCTTCACTCCTTTAAAACATTTTGAAAGGTAAATAAATGACATCTGGACACTTGGACATGCCTTAGACATTTTTCTAAACTAGTTAGCTAATCTCTCTAAACATTGATCACTTGAAAATAATACTTACATACTCAATTAGACATTGAGAAGAGGGATAAGAAATGAGAAATTCAGCACCAGGTCTTATGCCTACTTTTTTAAGACAATAATTCTATATGAAAATCAGAGAAAACTTTATAAATTGTTTTAATAAATTAGTAAAGGTGCTTCAGCTAAGTCTCACCTAGTTAGTTAATTGTATTAATGGCATTAATTATTGTATTATTATTATTGTACTAATGGTATTATCATATATGTTTTGAAAAGTAAAGTGTGTTAGGTTTTACTTTGAGCCAAGTTACTTAAATAATCTTAATATAACATGGATATCAGATGAACTATACACATTTTAGGAGAATTTAAACAGGGCTTTGGAAAATACTTGAGCAATTGTACTTTGTTATACATAAGTATTATTTTGGGGTATTTATATTTTATTTGAGTGTTATTGAAATTGAATACTTGTACTCTTACCTAATTACGTTTAGGTAAAATAACAAAGCATGACTAACTTAATTTCATCAGTTAAAAATGTTTATCCTTTAATTTTTAATACTTACGTTCATCAATGTTTTGTCTTTCGCTTGAGAACATTTTTGGCTGGATACATCTATTTTTAATTGAGTACGTTTTTGACTCATTATCTATACTTTCATCCAGGTGTGCAACCTATTGACATTTTGCAACAATACGTTGCTATTGGTGGGTGCAACTAATTTATTTTATAAAAAACTTGGTGGTGTGCTCTTATAGGAAAATAATCAACAATGATTATTATCCTATAACAGCACATACCTATACCACAGCAATTTGCCAATGATTGCAATGATTTCTTTATTAAGGTGTGACTTTTTATCTGTTTATAGTTACGTTTAATGGAACATCCACAAAACATTTTCATGCCTGTTATCACTTCGAATATCATAGCAGCTATAAACAGTCATTCCCTCACCAGCCTCTCTCTTTTCTCTCTCTTGAAGTTAATAAGACAATAAATGCAGCTTGTCATGTTACTGAGAAACCACAAAGTGTAAAGTTTGTGAAAAGAATATGCTGAAAGGGCCTATTATATAGCCTCCTGAAGGCTTTCATCTATCTGAAAACGTAAAGCTACAGCTTTACCACTGACTGTTACAAAGCTCTGACACTGGAGACTCCTTCCAAAAAAGTTAAATAAATGTCATAAATAATTGCACAAAAATATTAGCGATGTTGCAATATGCTCAGGTTTGCAAATGGTTGATCAGATTTAATTTAAGCTCTGCCTTTGTTGACTCTCTGGCACAAGGGATTTTGTCACTCAGGCTGTGCGTGTTGCCAGATGTTAAGGGAAAAACCCTCAGAAAGCGCTCCGTGTTAGGCTGGTAGACACTGTAGGTGTTAAATTAACACTGATGCTGTTACTGTGAACTTGATGATCACTGCAGCAGGAAGCGGAGAGTCTTTGTTAACCTGTGTTAGTGAACATAGGGAGTGTGTTATCCCTCGAGGATGGCCTAATCCTGTATTAAAACCTTTCCCATAGTGCACAGCTAAAGAAATAGAGAGAGAGATATTTGCAGAGAGAGAGAGACAGACTGGTGTAAAGATAGAAAGAAAGAGCAAGATGCTCAGAGATAAAGATAGATATATAAAAAGAAGGAGAGTTATAAGGGAGAGATGGAGGAGGGTTTGTGGAGTTTTTGAATCCTGCTGATATGTTACTTTATCTTTCTCCATTGGAGTTGTGTAGAGTGGTTGATAATCCCTTTCTCATCCTCTCCAGCCGTGGTTAATCTCTCCTGCACTGCAGTCGGTTCACCAGAAACCCTGTGGAATATCAGAGACTGGCATCGGATTTTAAATCACAGCTGAACACAACAGACACACGGCACAGAGTTACTTTATTAGAGTGACTGTTAATACAGTACCATGTGGAGAAGCCAGGAGCTGAAGCATATGTCAGTGATGAGTGATATGTGGCACTCTCTATGCTGTTCAGAAGTCATTTAGGCCACAAAACAAGTCTGTGAATTTGCATGTAAGCTCATTACAAGATTAAAATCAAGGTTGAGATATAGACCTGACTGTGGTTTTAATAATAATAGGCCCTTTCAGCATATTCTTTTCACACCTAACCCAGTGTGACTCAAAAACATTGCATACCTGCACTTTACAAAGCTGCATCAGATGCTTTTTATTTATAGAACTCGTTTTGCTGCCAGTATTGCTGCTACACATATTCCTGCTACACTACACAACAGTTTACTGTCTGCATTCTGTATATATATTGACCTGTGTATTTATTGTTCTGCGTATACTGACCTGTGTATTTAAATTTCCTGTGTATTTATTGTTCTGTATATTTATTGTTACATGTATATTGTTCTTGTATTTATTGTCCTGCACTCATCTCACGCTGTTGTGTATTTGCACTTTTTGTAGTCTTGCAGTTATTCAGTTATTGCAATTAGTCTTGCTGTTATGTGTTGCACCATGGTCCTAGAGAAACAACATTTCGTTCCAATGTATACAACCTATATAGAGGAATGACAATAAAAACCCAATTGACTTGACTTTTTTCCTCGGCTAGCTAATGGGTAAACATTACATTAGCCTAAACATCACACTACCCAGCTAACATACTATATAATGGTATCAAAACCTCCCATAATGTATAGCAATTTTTAGCAATTCTAATAGTCCTGGTATGAGGACGGGTTCCCTTTTGTGTCTGGTTCCTCTCAAGGTTTCTTCCTCATATCATCTCGGGGAGTTTTGACTTGCCTCTGACTTGCTCATTAGGGATAAATATATAAATGTAAAATTTATATCTGGAATTTATATATTTCTGTAAAGCTGCTTTGTGACAATGTCCACTGTTAAAAGTGCTATACAAATAAAATTGAATTAAACTGAATTGAATTGAATTAATAAGACTCCAAATCAGCAATGATAAGATGGAAAATGTGGTCACCAACAAATAATTAGAACTGTTAGAGCTGTCTAGTGGTTCTTAATGGATTTTAATGTGTTAGTGGTAGTCTTTAATGGAATATATCATTCATAATGGTTCATGTAGCTTTTCTCATTTTATTCTGATGGTAATCATCTACATATATAAGGAGGTTCGATTTGGTTTTGGTGTTATTTAGTAATAACCAGAAAATCTCCTTTGGAAACTTACAGGAATCTGATGGAATCCATAAAACCAATTCTCAGTATGTGAAGAGATTTTCCTAATGAAATATAATTTGTTGTTGTTGTTGTTGTTGTTGCTGTGGTTGTTGTTTCAGCCGGCCATTGTATTAAAGTCTCTTCAGGAAAGCAACAATTTAATATCCTGTCTTCTCAGTGCACATTCATACGTTTTGTAAGCAACACCTTACGAAACATTAGCATGCTATCTAAGATATTTCTTTTTCTCAACCAGTGCGTGTTTTTCACCGAATCCTAAAGCGATGACATCTGTGCTTTTTTTGGTTACAGCTTCCAAACCTGATAAATGTTAATAAACCTTTCAGAAAACTGACCAATGAAAAACATTTCTTTACATCATAACCAATCAGATTGCATGCTGGGGGAAAAACAAACAAAGTGCAGGAGGAATATTTTCGTTCGTCTTTAATGAGTGAATGTAAGGAAACTTACGCCAGGTTTAATTGAATGGGAGTTTAAGGGATGATGTGACGTTGCCATACAGTCAAGCTGAACGCACTGCACTCTAATCTTCTAGATAGCAACCTAAGCTATGGTAGTTTGTTAGCTGGTAGTAGCTAGGACTGATAAGAGTGTTGTTATGGTTACAGTGTGTGTGTTTTTGAGCTACTTTTTTAATATTAGCACAACAAAATGTGTTCTGGCTTTTTCTTCTGAAAGTAAAAACACCATTAGTTAGATTAGCTTGCTAGGGAGAACACTCATTAAGCTAAATGTAGCTAATATTGAAGCAGGTTATTTTATTTTATTTGAGTCTAACTTGCTCAGTAAGTCCACATGGCCAAGTCACATTCAGCATTCCTGTCAAATAAGCAAAGTGGGGAGAAGATACGAAATCATCAATAAAGATAAAAAAAACACCTTATGAGGACATTTTTATTATTCCAGAGCCCTAGATGGTGACCTCTACAGCCTAATGAACGTGTGCAGATATACTGTATATACTGTGTGAAGTATGACGTATGCAAACCCTGTGTTGCCTGTGTGTGTTGGGGTTGAACTACTGTGTGCTCATTTCAGCTACACAATACCTTTAATTAATCCTTTTACAAACATTCGAGAGAAGCATGTAAAACACACATCTTAAATTGTCCCTAGACCAAAACTGACTTTTCAACTGCGCATACATTTTTTCCTTAATTCAATATTTTCCCCTCGCTGTCAGCTATACAAAATGTTCCTTTAAAAAAAGATTATTAATTAAATTAACCAACTCGAAGCAAAATTAGACTAATTAGCAACCGTGAGACATTCACACTCTTAGATAATAGCTTAATTTAATTAAATACAACATTTCCCCACTCAGAGAAAATATCATATTAATTAGCTGCTTGAAAGGACACCGAACCTCTGTCCTAAATTAGCTTTGATTTCGACTCACTCATGCTCGAAATTCTCAGCGATTCACCGAGACACCTTCACAGCTGATCATCCGTTACACACCCACTGTGGCTCTGACTCGCAGTCCGTGAGTCAACTTCATGAATGCTTTATATAAAAAGCTTCCTTGGTTACTGCCAGGAACCAGCAGGTTTATAGGGTGTGCTTTAAATGTCATATTATTCATTTCATTTTCCATCCAAATATCTATTGTTTGAATTTGCACATTTGATTATTAGTCAGAAATATTTCATATAAAATTGTGCACAAGGTAGCCTATGCAAAAAAAAAAGATATCTTTAAAAGATAAAATATCACGAATATAGGCAAACTGATCTAAATATTATAGCATTATTATAAAACACACATAATTATTAAGCCTATTTTAAGAATTTTAAGAATGAACAATTCAATATTAAAGAATTCAAGTCTTATTAGCAGATCATTTTGCAAAGTTCGACATTTTATTTCTAGAAAGAAGCAATTTTAAAATTATATGCCAATAGAATAAGATCAAGCTTGAAATCAGTAAAAAAAAAAAAAGATAAGAAATCTAAGCTTAATAATCATATAATCATAAATTATCCTTTACTGGACAGAGTTAAGATATTTTCACTTGCTAAGATATTTTTTGCAGTGATAAGGCAAACCTACAGCTGAAATATTCTGTGTATGATGGTTACACACAGCTTACACACAGCTTACACACAGCTTACAGCTTTATACAAGGTTAGAAATGGGACATGATCCATTTTAGAAACATTTACAAACTGCTGAGAAGAATTTTTACTAAAGAATCGGGAATCGTGACGCTAAGATGAAGGGCGGGGATAAACACTGCTTCAGTATGTTTCATGAACGAATTTCAACAGCTGTTGGTTGATAAGATATTTATATGATAAGAGTCTGATAAACTGATAAGTGAAATCACTATGTATGTTGCCATATTGGATTATAAATAAATAAATAAATAAATAAATAAATAAATAAAGGTGCTACTGATTTGACACATCAGATCACAGCCTCACAGCTCCACGGTCCCCGGTTCCATCGTGAGTTCAGGTTACTGTCTGTAAGGAGTTTTACATGTTCTCTCTCTGTCCATTTGGTTTTACTTCAGGTTCTCCACTTTCCTCTCACCTCCCAACATCATGCTGCTGGGTCAATTGGTGACTCTAAATTGCCTCTATGTACGTATTTCTGCCTCATGCCCAGTTTTCCAGGGACAGGCTCGGGATCCACCGTGACCCTGAACAGGATAAAGCGTTTACTGAAGATTATTATTGTGTGATTGTGATGAATGTTGTGTATTAGATCAAACTGTCAGCCAGTGACGCTTGACTTACTCCTCATTCCTCATCTTTCTTGCGATATCACTGTCTGAGTAGTTCATAGTTAGGTCTCAGGTTTCAATGCCAATCATGTGATAGTAACTCCTCACTCATTATTAATGTTATTAATGCACATGGATCACTGATCAATGAAACTGAGTTTAATCCTTTGAACCAGCTTAGAGGTCAAGAGGTATGACCGTTAAGCTGAGTGTTTTTCATTTTCTATACTTAAACCGTCAAATCCATACATCAGAGCAGGTCCTAAAGAGCGATGACGCTGGTTTGATGTTAAATCAGTGAGACTGATGTCCTCTTTAATGACGCTAGCGCTAACAGTCATCATGAATATGAATGTTTTGAGTGACATGACTCACGTGACCATCTACAATGTATACATAAGATAGAGGAGTATAAAAAAGAATTTTTTTTGTATTTGAAAAAAAACATTGTATGGCTCAAGTTTAACTGCTAAGAAACTCTTTATTGCAATCATGATGATTGTCTTGGAATTTTACTCATACACACACACACACACACACACAGATATATATATATATATATATATATATATATATATATATATATATATGAGTAAAATTCCAAGATAATCACCAGGATTGCAATAAAGAGTTTCTTTTATTCACTATATATATTGTGAATAAAAAATAAAAATTAATCAGTTAGTTAAGCAAAAAAGAATTAGAAACATGAATGATCCAAGCAGTATGTGACAGTAAATATTGGTGTAAGAGAGCGGGATTATTTAAACGTTCCTGTCATGTTTGAACAAAGACGTCGACTCAGAAGCGGCTAATGGCTGGGAGTGTAGGCCAACGCTGAGGGACAAACACACACACACACACACACACACACACACACACTCCTGGAGGACATACGCTGATCGTTTCTGCATGGCTGAGCAGTATGACCTGCGGTTGTGGGCCAAAGATGCCCCTCTCGCTGCTCACCGCTCCCTCGCTGGGGAACACTAACCCGGTTCCCAGGGGCTCGAGGCTCGACCTGAGGCCCATTTAGGAAAGAAGCGCACCTTCCACACAATAACACAGCTTCATCTGTCATTCACACAAACTGCTAAAACGGCAGCAGGGTGCGGTGTCAGATACCATCAGATCAAGAATCTTCACATGGCGAGTCTGTTAACGGCTGTGATACTGTACTACAGTAGAGTCTAGGTGAACAATTCTAATCTGCTTTTATTTCAGCAGAGAGAACTCATTTTATTCCCAGCTGTTTGAGAAATCATCGATGAAACATATCAGTGGTGTGACGCCATACATATATTCATTTAAATGACAACATGACAACAACTACCATATTTACTTAATTTACAAAAAATCTGACATGCTTCCCTATACTAAATAACGAATAAATAATCCAGGTTTGAGAATGAAGAATTAAGATTTTATTATTTTATTTTAAGCATTAAATAAATCTTAATTTAAAGTTGATGGCAGTTGATGGGCTGTCTTTAAGTGTTCATGCGAAATTTATATTATTGTAAATTAAGCTGTAAATTTGACCTTTCAGAGATGGGATTAATTTTTCAGAGGGAAGAATTTATGGTTTGTATAGACACTTCATATTTTACTGACAAGTTCATAACTGCCCTCAGACATCCATTATAAGTTAATTTTGAGTAAATGGGATTTCTGTTGTTTTCTCAGCATGAGAGTTTAGTTTGAAAACCTCTACAGTGTTAGTACAGGTTGATTCCAGTGATTCTTATACAAGCCATCATGTATATGTGATATATATGCATAGTACTTGTTTATGTAAGGAATAACACACAACCTACCATGTGGTTATACGAAAATAATCCACGCCGGGTCAGTGTGATGCCCTGATGTGTTAAGATTGTTTAACTGCACAGTCTATTGTGTGTTATTCTGCTTATACCACAGTGATTTACCAACGATTACAATGTTTAATTTATTAATGAATAAAGAGCATGGCATCTCATTGTAGGTCTATGAACCTCATTTGTTTGTTTGTTTGTTTTTTTCAAAAGGACTAAAACAGATTTCTCATTATCTTCATTATCTTCATTATCTTCATTAAATCACAACATATAGTGCCCAAGAGATGATTTGCTCCATGTTAATTATTCAAATTTTCCCTGATTGCAAATTTGTTTTCTTTCACACTTGCATTAGAAATAATCTTGTAAGGTTTTCAGCTGTAAATCTGTTTAAAAATGGGATTTGATTCCGCTAATCCTCGTTTGAACAGACATCTTGTGAAGCAGTGCAGTCTGTGTTTATTAAAGATCTGCCTGAGCGATACATTAATTCCAGTCAATAAGCAGATCTTCATTAATCCTTGTGGAATACTGCTCATCCCTGGGGAGGTCTATCATCACGAATAAACGCCACCCCCCCCAGTCCCCCCAGCCCACACATTCTCAGAAATTATACACAATCTAATACATGAGTGCACAAATGGATGTTCTGCATCGTGCCGTGATTCTAAAAACCGCTCCATCCTATTTGTGGTTGTGCGAAAACTCAACGTCCGTGTGGGCGAAGGAGACTCAGGCGAGTAGACTGCGTATGCAATTTGCCCAAATCTCCTTTTTTCGAATGAGTGTGTGGCAAGGAAGGGCAGATGATGAGGATGAGTGCGAGGAGAGGAAGCAGGTCACGGCAACAATGACAGGGCCTCAAGGCCCCCGGGCCCCCCGCTGATCTCCCATCTGCAGTCATTACAGAGACTAGTCAGACATGAAGAGAAAAAGCCCCGCTCACTGCTCTCACTGTCACACGGCCATCAGGCAGGACAGCAGAGACGGAGAGAGAGAGAGAGAGAGAGAGAAAGAGAGAGAAAGAGAGAGAGATGTCATGTGGTGATTCAAGGGCCCTGCCCCAAACATCCCCTATTAGAAAGAGAAAGAAATACAGAAAGAAGGAAAGAGAGAAGTGCAAAAGGGAAATAGAGAGAAAAATGGTATGTGATGCTTCGTGGGTCTTTCCCGAAGCCATCCCATATAAGAGGCAAAAGAGAGAGAGACAGAGAGACAGAGAGAGAGAAAAAGAGAGACAGACAGACAGACAGACAAGAAAAGAGAGATGGAGTGATGTCATGTGATGATTCAAGGGCCCTGGCTCAAAGAGACAGATATAGAAACAAAGGCTGGGAGAGACAGAAAGGAAACAGAGAGAGAGAGAGAGAGAGAGAGAGATTTCATGTGGTGACTGAGGCCTTCCTCAAAAATCCACATTAACAGGAGCAGAGAGAGAGAAAGGAAACAGAGAAGTAGACAGAAATGAATTGTGGTCCCCTATAAGAGAGAGAAAAGAACAAAAAAAGAGACAGAGGGAGAATGAGAAAGAAATAGAGAGAGAGAAATACAGAGAGACAAGGAAGGAGTATGTGTGTGTGTGTGTGAGAGAGAGAGAGAGAGAGAGCTGAAGAGGAAAAGAGATAGAAATATAGAGAAACGGATAAATAGACATGAAAAAGGCTACAGGTTTCTTTATGGGTCTTTCTCCAAGCCATCTGAGGGGAAGAAAGGGGGATACTGAAGGACGGAGAGAGATAGAGAAAAGGAAAGAGAAAGGGGAGAGATAAAGAGGAGGACAGAGAGAGATGGAAGAACAGAATGTTTGGGAAAAAGTTCATGGAAAACTACACACGTTCCTTCTTCACTAAAGGACAGAAAAAATGAGAGGCAGAGAGAACGACAGAGATTGAAAGAGAGAAATTATGAAAACAGTGCGTCCTGCTTCATTTGCTTTTCCTCAAACCATCCACTATGAGACAGACAGACTGAGACTGCTTCACGTCGGGCCACATCACACCATGCCATCATCGATTATTTTCCTATATCCGCATGCCACTAAGGGTTTTATTCCTTGCTTTTACATCTGATCATATTATATCTGATTTTTTTTTAATTGTGGGAACAAGGAATTCCTTGTCATATTAATTCATTAGTAATAAAGCATAGCACATTATTTATTTCACATATTTACTACACAATTACTACATGCTCGTGGTTTTCTCTCTAGTTACTGACCTGAAGAACCTTATTTTAAAGTGTTACCAAAAAAAAAAAAAAAAATCCCCTCACCCTGCTCATCAAGTAATGGTCATGATGGACACGGCCTGCTGCTGAGCTCACCTTTGATGGATTAACTCCAGATGCCGGTGAACGCGACAACTTAAGCTGGGAAAGAAATGGAGTTTCCAAAGCCTCCCAGCAGGAGCCGTGATCCACAGGACAGTCCTCCCAGCTGAACGCCTCTGCAGTGTATTTCCACCACCAGTAGGGGGCGAGAGAGGATAAGTAATCAGGCCGTGACCTTTTGAGTGTGAACGCTCTGGAGCTCTCCAACATGTGAATGTTAGAATTGCAGGGAGCAAGCAGGTCGAGCGTGAGAAAGGCCGAATAGCTGATCAATTTCAGTTCAAACCGCAATCGTGAGAAGCTTTTATTAGACCTTAACATTGCGCACATTTTCCAGATCTTTTTGAGCTGCATGAATACTGGACAGTCACCGATATCACTGCACACACACTCGCTGGGTTGGATAAGAGATGAGAAAAAGCGACGCCAGAGTTCAGCAATGAAATGTTCGCTATATGAAAATGTCAAGGTCTCACCCAGTGTGATTATGCCGTTCCCTTTGCAAAAGCAGTACTACGTTTTTAGCATTTCATTGTCCAGGAAGTTGTTTTCGAGATTCTTTGCATTAAGAAGTTGCATTAGAACTCTCTTTTAGTTTTGTGCCACAGACTAAAAACAAACTACAAACTTTCTCAATTCAGCAAATGCGAACCTTTACTCTATTTCTCTACTCTCTGTTTGTTTTGAGCTGCTAATGCTACATCAGTTGGCCTTGATCATTTTTGCTTTAATACTATAACATAAGGGAATGGTTCAATGAAAAATCAAATGTACACTATTTTCCACTAACCCCAAATCAAATCAATCAGCCAAAACGCATTTGAGCTGCTGCGTTTGATGTTCGATGTGAGCTTTATCAGTTTTGCACTGAACTCATGACGCTAATGTAGCTAATAGAAAAGTAAAGTAAAATAATCTAAGTTGATTTCACCCAAAAACCCAGTGATGTCACTGATGCGGTTTAGGAAGCAGCTAACTGAAATCTATAATCACGAACAAAACTTCACAGTGTAGTTAAAGGCTGTAGTGTTATGGGGGGCGGCCATCTTGGACAGCCATAATTACTTTTTTTTTTTCCTTCGAGCAATTTGGTGTCAGTTAAAAGGAACAAGTGGTTACTTAGTGGTTGTGTTTAAACTAAAGGAGTTTTACAAAATGCTTTTCAGTGTAGGCAGAAAGTGTGTACCATCAAGACTGAAGTTGTGAAGATGATAATATATCTCCACTTTCAACTTAGATATGTAAATATAGCCTATTCCTATATAGCCTATTGATTTAAATATAGCATATTTTACAAAACTGTTTATTTTAAGAGATTAAGAAGCTTATCAATGCAATCTGAAGCAACTATGTGAAGATTTTGGCCTTGCATAAGTATTGACCCCCTTGAACTTTTCCACATTTTACCATGTTACAACCTGGAATTGAAATGAACTGATTACGGAGTTAAAGGTTATGAATTTGCACAAATATACCATGATATTGACGTGGAGGCGGAAACAAGATAGTTCGCAAAATTATTTACAAAAAAAAAAAAGTTGTGATTGCATAAGTATTCACCCCCTGTGAATCTGCTAAATTAGTTTTGGTGCAACCAGTTACCATCAGAAATCACATAATTAGTTGAATGGAATCAACCTGTGCAATTTTGTTTAGATTCATGACATAAAACTCTTAATTAAGTCCATTTCAGATCCAGGTTATAACACTACAAAATGTGGAAAAGTTCAAGGGGTGAATACTTATTTCATTAATTTTACTTGAAGTGTGCAAATGTGATTTTTTTTGTGAGTTGTTTCTTTAAATATCATATTTCTAAATATAGAAATTATATAAATATCTATTATATATGCAAGGAGACTGCAAAGAATAATAGTCAGTACTATTATTCTGATGTATGTAAGGAGTATAATATTAAACTTCTTAAGTCCATTTCACACCAGCTAAACCTTGCCCGGTGCAACCTGGTGTGTGAAGCAGCAGCTGTCGGCAAAAACAGTAAGCGGAACAAATATTAACCCCTGTGGCAGTCATCAGGCCAGATGAAAACGACAGGGTGAGCCTAACGCTAGGAAAGGCTAGCACAGGGCGGGCAGGGAGAATCCGCCGCGCTCAGGCTTTAATTTAGAGGTGAGAAGCAAATGAGGCCAGACGCAGCCGAGCTCCTGCTCTGCTTCAGCCGAGAAGCTGAGGTCACTGCTCACTTCACACCCTCTCAGCACAGGGTGAGGAAGAGCCGCCTGGCAGGGGTGAGGATGGCAGAGTGTGTGTGTGTGTGTTTGTGTGTGTCTTTAAGAGTCACTGAACCCAAATTGCTCACTGAGCGTATTGCTGAGCCAGGACAACTCAATATCACAAGGTGTTAGAACAAGTAACAGAGATTTCATTGGATTTTCTATGAATGAAGAAATAAGAAAACAAAACAATCCTCATTTAAACTGTGTAAGTCACACAAATTTGTAGAAAAACAAGTGGAGTAGGATAAATTCACTTGAGTAAATATGTATGCAAACCCTAAAAATCCCTCAATTCACATAATTTTCATTTCTTAAAATGTAGTTCACTTTAATTTAATTAGTTTTTTCATGATGTGAAGATATTTATGTCATTTATGCCAGCAAAAAAACACTCAATCCCTCAGAGGATATCCCTTATTCTTTTGACTCCTTATCGCCTATCTTTCAAGGAAAGAAACCCTGCCAACTTTTCTTCTTGGTTGTAAATAATGGCGTAACCAGAGAGGTGTTCATGATTGGAGATTGGTGTTGATCAGACTCTGATCAAGGTGAAATATTTCCATATCATCAGGTGCCAGAAGCATCAAGGTGCTTTGGAGTGTGCTACATTTAAACAAGCATGTTTTCTTTTGTCAAATAAAGTCAATAGGAAGTAGAGATTTTTGTTTCTCTGGTTGTTGGACAAGTGGAGTAAAAAAAAAACTCTGGTGATGGTTATTTCAACAGCCTATTGAACCTGTTTTTCCTCTGGGCAATTGTGAATGAACAACTGATAGCCTGGATTTGTAATCGGCTTGTCCTGGGTGATCAGGTTACTAATTTCTCAACCATTTAATTATAGAATTATATAGTCATCATACAATTCCAGAGATAACTTTTAAAAATTGTGATTCACAATATCACCATGTAGATCATCTGCCTACGTTCTTAGTTTCCAGCCCTGATATTAGCCACGCCCCCTGTTGGAACAGAGCTGCTTCATTCTCCTTCATTTCCTTAAAAGGAAATTCTCAAGTCATAAAAACACAAGGGGTGGAGTTGGTGCGATTTCTTTTACTGAAATTGCAATTCACCTCACACCCAGCTAAATATGACAAGCTGCTCCTTTAACATATTTATATCTACTACTACATTTCATTTACCTGGATGACCCATTAGCACCGAGGCTTTTCTGTGAGCGCATTACAGTCCTTGCTCTCCGTCTCAGAGCAGTCACAAAGCATCATGGGGGTTTGATGATGGTGCAGGGGCTGGCAGGCAGGGGGTCAGAGAGACTTTACCGTCTTCACTACAGCTCAATCACAGAGACCCCCCCCGGGCTGTGAACTCTACAAGTACGAGTCACAGCACAGAGGCACGAGTAAATAACCGCAAGGTTTAAGTGCAGTGGATGGATCACTTTTCTAATATTCCAGTGAAGGTGTGTGATGAGGTTTAAAAAAAAAAGGTTGCTGAGGAAAATCAGGATCTCAAAGTATCCTACAAGTAATCTATCCTTTTATTCACAAAAAGTATTGTCAGGGAATGAACTTTGCACTTTACAGGTGATCAACATATGCACACGAGTACAAAGAAAATCAGCGTTTTTCAAGATTCAAGATTCAAGATTTTTATATGTCACATACATAGTTATATATAGTATATAACTTGCAGTGTAATGAAAACCTGGCCTACTCCTCTTTAGACTGTTCATTTAAATAGTAAACTGAAAAAAAATCAGAAATGCATAAGAAATAAGATAATAAGAAATATGAAATATCTGTTCAGAAATGTACAAAAAGGGGAATAAAAAAGAAGCGGGAGAAATGGATGTACATGCCTTGCTTATTTTGCGTTTTCCAAAACTCATAAATCCGTCGGAAAATTTTATAAATTTATAAATAAATGAGGCCCAATGTCCAAGTAAATTACAATATGTTTGGTATTCTGAGGAAACACATGATGAACCCTGTTGAGCATTATGGACTTCACACACTGTGTGTGTGTGTGTGTGTGTGATGGATAAAAAGCATGATGTTTCATACATTAATAAATAAAACCACAATTATTGGCAAACTGCTGTAGTATAAGAGGAAAAAAACTTTGGAATGTGCTGTTCTAGGAAAATAATCAACTTCAGGGTAGTTAGAGTAGCTCTGCTTCATGTCAGGCTGCATCACACCACCCTGTCATTGATTATTTTTCTATAACAACATGTCCCAAAGTGTTTACGTATTAAATTATATTATATCTGAGTATCCTGTGCATGCATACACACACACACACACACACACACACACACACACACTGTGATAGAATCTTGTTTGGGAAATATTGGATGTTTTTGTAAGGACATCATGTTACCTTTGACAAACATACACACACTCAGCCTTACCACTGCATGCTTGCTCAGATACACACTCACAACACACACACACACACACACACACACACACACAGACAACGACAGAATCTTGTTTGGGAAATACTGGATTTTTGTAAGGGCATCATGTTACCTTTGATGAACATACACACACACTCAGCCTTACCACTGCATGCATGCTCAGATACACATTCACAACACACACACACACACACACAATGACAGAATCTTGTTTGGGAAATACTGGATTTTTGTAAGGGCATCATGTTACCTTTGATGAATATACACACACACTCAGCCTTACCACTGCATGCATGCTCAGATACACACTCACAACACACACACACGCACACACACACACACACACACACACACACACACATTCAGTGTTTGGAGCCATGTTTGAAGACAACAGGAGCAGCGGCCTGCAGGAAAATGGCACGGCGCAGCACGAGAGCCTCACTGTTGTCCAACACGCTCCCAGCTGAATCCCGTCGAAACTTAACACACTGTGGCTCGTCTGAACCTGGAGCTCTCCTCTGGAGTGTGTTGTTGTGACCGTGAGCCCTGGTGTGTTCGCCCAGCGGTGGGGGAGCCAAAACCCCCGCCAGCCTTCATTCAGCCCTCGCCTCCATATCCAACCTGACATAAAGGTGATGTGAAGGTTCACAAGGACTTCAAAGGCCAGGCCGAGCCTCCTGCGCAGTCAAAACTCCCGTCCTGTTTTAGATCTCCTCCTGACTACACAGTGTGCTAATGCGCTAAGGGCTAACATGCTTTCTAATAATCCTTTTTGTTATGCAGTGAAAAAAAATCTAAGACTGTTTGAGGAAATGGCATATATGGCATATTATAATACTTTGTTGATCATTCTAAGATGCTAGTCACTGGAATACTGAGGTTGAGTTAGCTGCTAGCAGATAAAAAGTGGCTTGCTAATTTCCCACTAGTGTTTGGTTTAATTAATAACATTTGTGAATTAATGCCTAGTGTTTGGATTTGTTACTATTTGGTTTTTTTACTTTTACAGTGTATGCAATTAGCTGCTAGGGCCAGTTTGGGCTAATCACTAGCGTTAGCGATTTATCACCAATAAATGAGGAAGAGGCAGAACTAAATCTCCATGTAATTAAACTGAGTGAACTAGATTAACCAATATAGATGAAATGATACAATTTAAATTAATTTGATGAAACGCTAAAAATATAAACCAAAGCACAAACAACAGTTTGTGTTGATTCTGATTACCAAGAAGTATCGTTATCGTAAAAAATGTCACAGCTACAGGCTGCATAATCATGACATTATTATATATTATGATTCTAAATTCATTTCAAGCGTTGCTGCCTTACAGCTCCAGAGTCTCCGGTTCGATCCTGAGCACAACAGCGCCATCATGAGAGACACACACATAATGGTATGAAATAGTGAGGTGCGAGGCTGGGGCTGATTTCTTTCTAGCCCAAACTGTAGACTCATGTAGCGAATCAGTGAAAATCATGTCAGGTGATTACGCAGAGTGACACGCCCCCAAGATTTGATCTCTATTTGAGCTGATATTTTTCATCCTGCTTCACTGATGCATCAGTAACATGTCATCAGCAGTGATTAAGAGGGTGAGTGTGAAACACATGGGTGTAGTGAACATGAACGAGGTGGATTATTTACTCCGTCTTAGTTTTTTTCCCGGACTTGTCTTGGAGGAGAAACTAAGTAGATCGATGAAACACACATTGGGCCTCATTTATCAAGCTGTACATGAACGGAATTAATCCTAAAACATCCCTATGAGTGTTTACACAAGAAATTTGGTATTCATGAAAATCACGTAAATTTGGAAAAACATTCGTATCCTACTCATGCTCCTAAATTTACATATAAAAAGATTAACTAATGTAGACCATGACTTGATCAACTTCAGATCATATAATTTGCATGGACTTGGATTTACTGCACTGTTATATATGGAATATGGAATATGTTGAGTTTAATTTGCTTATTTTTATTAAAAATACAGCGTTTCGCAGACACCTTTATCCAGAGCGACTTATAGAAGTGCTTTGTATTCTCTGTCAAAAACACATCGTCATGCTAGTTCAATAGGTCAAGGACTAAGAATAACATTGAACAAAATTTTGTGAAAACCAGCCATTTCATATTAGTGACTATCTAATTAATGAATATGAAAAATAAAAAAAGCAAGCCAACACAAAACCATGAATTAAGACAACTAATCATTCAATAACGACAAAAGAAATGGCACATAAACATAATGGTGTATAAACAGAGGACGAGCCGATCTATCCGTGCATAGCCATAAGCAGTAAACAAATGCCTAATAAAATTTTAATAATATTATATATAATTAAATAGTTTTATTGGCATAGTAAAATCTTCATCAAAATAACTTCCACTTCTGTCTTTCAGCTTTTACCCTCAATGTTCATTTCATGCTCACAGCTGTCAGTGCACTTTTACATTTTTTTGGACTTTTGTGGACTTCACTTCTTGCAAATGACTTGTGTCAGAGAATGAGCTTTGCACTTTACAGGTGATCAACATTTGCACACAAGTACAAAAAAGTCAGCGTTTTTCAAGATTCAAGATTCAAGATTTTTATTTGTCACATACATAGTTACAGTATATAACTTGCAGTGAAATGAAAACCTGGCCTACTCCTCTTTAGACTGTGCATTTAAATACTAAATTGAAAAAAAAAAAATCAGAAATGAATAAGAAATCAGAAATAATAAGAAATAAAATAATAAGAAATATGAAATGTGAAATATATGTACAGGAATGTGCAAAAAGGGGAATACAAAATAAGCAGAGAATGTGCAAAAATGGATGTACATTCCTTGCTTATTTTGTGTTTTCCAAAACTCATAAATCCAACGGAAAAATTTATAAATTTATAAATAAATGAGGCCCAATGTCCAAGTAAATTACAATATGTTTGGTATTCTGAGGAAACACATGATGAACCCTGTTGAGCGTTATGGACTCGACACACCGTGTGTGTGTGTGTGTGTGTGTGTGTGCGCGAGATAGTTCCCCCTCAGATCAATACATATTGGATTTTAGCATCACTGTGCACTTATAATATGATACAAAACTGAACATTTGTAGTTTATGGCCCTTCAAAAATGGCTCACAAAGATGCCACAGAAGTTGGGTCGACATTGCTGGTGTAAAGAAACAAAAATAAAAGGATTCAGGAAACCACAGCATCCCCACTGCCTTAAGTGGAGCTCACACGAAGAACTATTTCTACTTGATACACTGCTTCGACATGTGCCATTCATCTGTAACACCCACACACAGTGTGTGTGTGTGTGTGTGTGTGTGTGTGTGTATGTGAGAAAGAGAGAGAGAAAGTGAGAGAGAGAAAGAGGGAGAGGTGCATTCTGTCTGTCGCACCTATTACCCTCGAAAGCTCATTAAGAGCAACATATCAGAGGTGTGTATGAAGGGGTGTGGAATGTGTGTGGAGGGGTCTGGAGGGTGTGTGTGTGTGTGTGTGTGTGTGTAAATGGAGGTGGAAAGAGTGTGTGAGAGTGTGTGTGAGGGCTGAAGATATTGACTGTCACTTGTCACAGTATAATCAGAACCTGATGGCAAGCTTAAAACAAGAACAACTCTGGTTTTATCTTCATGTCAGGCACTCCACTGGAGTCTCATCCTCTTCTTCTGTGTTTTATATCAGTTTTATTATGGATAGAAAAAAATGCTAATGGTTTCATTATTTGATAATTATGTTATTTTGTTAGGAAATCTAATATAAGATGCTAATTCAGAGTTTGAGCTAGCAGCAAGTGTGTGCTAGCCCACTTGATTAGCTGGCACTGAATAGACGCTAACAGAAGCAAGTTTGTCACGTTCTCTAGCGTTTTGAGTTAGTAACATTTGCAAGTGTGTCATTTGTGTTAGCATTGTGAATTTGTCATTAGCATTTGGGTTTGTAATGGATCTGTTTGTGAATTTGTTTGCTAGTGAATTTGTTTGCTAGCATTTGGGTTCGTTAGTAGTGTTTGTGAATTTGTTTGCTGGTATTTGGGTTAGTAATGTTTGTAAATTTGTTTGGTAGTATTTGGGTTACTAGTGTTTGTAAATTAGTTTGCTAGCATTTTGGTTAGTAGTGATTGTGAATTTGTTTGCTAGTATTTGGGTTAGTAGTGTTTGTAAATTAGTTTGCTAGCATTTCGGTTAGTAGTGATTGTGAATTTGTTTGCTAGCATTTGGGTTAGTAGTGTTTGTGAATTTGTTTGCTAGTGTTTTATTTAGTAGTGTTTGTGAATTTGTCATTAGCATTTGGGTTAGTAGTGTTTGTGAATTTGTTTGCTAGCATTTTGGTTAGTAGTGATTGTGAATTTGTTTGCTAGTATTTGGGTTAGTAGTGTTTGTGAATTTGTTTGCTAGTGTTTTAGTTAGTAGTGTTTGTAAATTTGTCATTAGCATTTTGGTTAATAATGTTTCTGAATCCGTTGCTAGCGTTTGGGTGCATTAGTAGTGTTTGTGAATTTGTTTGCTAGCATTTTGTGACTTTATCATTAGCATTTGGGTTATTAGTGTTACTGAATCTATTGCTAGCATTTGGGTTAGTAGTGATCGTGAATTTGTTTGCTAGTATTTGGGTTAGTTGGTAGTGTTTTTGAATTTGTCATTAGCATTTGGGTTAGTAGTGTTTGTGAATTTGTTTGCTAGTGTTTTAGTTAGTAGTATTTGTGAATTTGTCATTAGTATTTGGGTTAGTAATGTTTCTGAATCCATTGCTAGCATTTGGGCTCATTAGTAGTGATTGTGAATTTGTTTGCTAGAATTTGAGTTAGTAGTGTTTGTGAATTTGTCATTAGTATTTGGGTTAGTAATGTTTCTGAACCCATTGCTAGCATTTGGGTTTATTTTTAGTGTTTGTGAATTTGTTTGCTAGCACTTGGGTTAGTTAGTAGTGTTTGTGAATTTGTTTGCTAGATATTTGGGTTAGTTAGTAGTGTTTGTGAATCTGTTTGCTAGATATTTTGATTAGTTAGTAGTGTTTGTGAATCTGTTTGTGAATTTTTCACCTTTTTCCTCCTCAGCTGGATCAGTTATTCGCTGGGAGTGAAGTGATGAGGGCGGCATCATGAAATGACAGAGATACACTCGGGTCAATAACTCATTGGAAGCCCATTGTTTTTGGAGAGGAGCTGCCAAGAGGGAAGAGGGAAGGCTATGATTGTAAAGACTGCTGAATGTGAGAAATTCCTTCATCAAACCCAAAGCCTATTCGCTGTATGGGCAGAAATAAACCATCGATATGAACTCTTGCAACTTTTTAAGCCAGGTTGTAGTCACAAAATGGTAGTTTTTTTTCCTAAGGATTTCAAAATAAACAGCTTATTTAAGCATTTCCAATTTTCTAATGTCAATGCTAACAACATGACACACCAGACTCAAAGGCTTGATGCTGAGATGGTTTTGAACCTCAGCATGAACAGAGAATCTCTATCATTTCAGAGGCGTTGAGTTGTTATGCATCAGTGACCATGTGCCATTTCCAGCTGCTCACTGCTCGCTCCATCTTTTTCTGTCTTTTCTCTCACACAGGGAGAAGCTTGCGACCTGCTAAACTGAGGGTGTGACTTCACAGTTTGTATGAGATGCTCTCGGAAAAAGACAGTGAGAGGTGAAGTAGGGTGGCATGAAGTGGAGTAGCATGTATTGTAAACGAAGAATTCTTAACCCAAATGGAAGATTGTATGAACAGTGTTAGCTTAGCGGTTAAGGATACCAGAAGGTTGTGAGTTCAAACCCCAGGAATGTCCTATAGCCACTGCTGATGCTTAAATATATTGGATTCCGCTTCACTTGAGAGTTGATTTACCTAAAATCATCTGACAAATGAATGAACGTCAACAGTTCTTACAGACAGGGAGATGGACTGTATATGAATGAATTCTTATTATAATCTTATCTAAGAGTCATTCTTTAAGAATCCTAATTGATTAAGGATGATCTATTTTTATTAGTTTTATAGACTTGTGCATTGTTTTGTTCATGAAAACATACTGTAGCAGTGTTCGACCCCGCCCTCCATCTTTGTGAATCTGTTAGCATTTGCTAATTACTCAGTAAACCTTTGTAATTATGTTGATAGAATTTGTAATAGCCAGTAAAGTTTACTAGCTTGAGTTCATAATGTTTGCAATCCTGTAGCTCACATTTAGCTCGCTTACTAGCATTTGTGAACTAGTCCCTGTTATTTTTTTAAGTTAGAAGTGTTTGCAAATTGTTTGCTACCATTTGGTTAAGTTAGTAAACATTCCCTAATTAACAACAAATGTTTATTAGCATTATGGTTTAGATGGTAGTGTTTATTAAAATGTCCCTAGATTTTTAGATATTTAATAGCATTTGTTAATTGTTACTAGCATTTTGAGAAAGCTAATAGATTTTGTTGATTTATTGCTAGCATTTTGATTAGTTACCAGCATTTGTAAATTTGTGCCTAGCATTAAGATTAGTAATGTTTAAAGTTAGTCTATAAAACTATCTTACCGTATAGATTCCTATGATTCTCCTGTCAACAGTTTGTGGAAGAACCTTTTAGCTAGCAACTTTCAGGAGAACTTTTATTTGTAAGAGGAGATCTGAGCTGAGTAAAAGGAACTAATTAGTAATGGTGTTGTCACTTCGGAGGCCTAAAACGGCATGAAGAGTGAACTGAAGGACAGGGAGGTGGTTTAGCAGCTTAGCGGTGGCCTGGCTGACCTGCGCTGTGAGAAAAGGGCCAGACAGCTGTGATTGCAGTAGAGATTTCACACAGTGTAATTACCACACTGACACCATGGACTGAAAGGTGGTGCTGGGAGTGTGTGTGCGTGTGTCTGTCTGTGTGTGCATCTTTGTAGGTGTTCCGGTTTGTTTAGAGGTCTGAGCATGCACATTTGTGTGCGTGCATGTGTATGTAGCTATATACTGTATGTATGTGTTTGTGAGTGTGTATGACTCATTTTGTGTGTGTGTGGTGACACGGAAGAGGCGAGAATAAGAGGGCTCTACAGGTTATTAGCCCTAAACACTGAGGGAGATGAACCGGCGGAGCCTGCGCGTAATTTGAAGGCCCATCAAGCCTCATCAGGAACAGCAGGGAGGAGAGTGTCTGACTTCATCAGCTCATTCTCCCGACTTGGGCAGAAAATTACAGTAATTAAAAAGCCAGATAAGTACCGTGTCTCGCTCCCGAGGCTTGGTGTGTGTGTGTGTGTATGTGTAGGGGGGAGATTCTCTCTCCGTCCCCTCATCCCTCCGTCGCCTTCGGAGGGTCCGGCCTCTCTTTCGTGACCCCCTGGCTCCTTTGTGTGCACTCAGCGCCGGGGTAATTACCGCCTCGCTGCCTCGATGGCGTATTGATCAGATGAGAAAGGTGGCGAGGCGAAATGAGACTGAGCCGGGGCCAAATCGAAAGGTAATTCAACAGCTCGGCCCCCTCAGCTCCGGCGTACCCTTTCATTAGGAGACAGCTGTGATATTGCCCGATCGATAGTCAACGTCAGATTGATCGAGGAGGCTGTCCACGAGGCTTTCTTCACCAAGCTCGATCAGTGAACACTGAACGCTGAACACTGAGCACTGAGCTCTGAACGGCGGCCTCTTGATCCTAATCCTCTCCAACGCTGCCATTCAGGGAGGACAGGGAGGAAAATAGCAGGCGTCTCAGCCCTACTCAGGTCTCGGTCATACTGTCATTGTCCTGATGATATTTCAGTTAAATAGCTGGTGGATTGGCTGTAATCATGTCTCTTTTGAGAGCTGACCGAATGAGAGCTGTCAAATTTGGTAAACAAATAAAAGCATAAAACCAGCATGTCCGCCCAACCCGAGGCAAACGGATCAATGCCAGGGTGAAACAGCGAGTCCTTCTGTTTTGTCAAGGAAAAAAAAAGAAAAGAAACATAAGCTCCACTAAGGCGAGGAGAGAAGATTGGTCTAAGCAGCTCTGTCAAAACAGTGGAAAGGTTTACAGAAAGCAGGGAATATTAATTATGCTGTTACAAACACAGTCCACTCCTTGGTAATTAGGATCACTGTCATGGAGTTTCATCAGTCGCCTGGAGCCCAAATTACATGTCCAACATATACTCACACACACACACACACACACGCACGCACGCACACGCAACATTTAATGTCAGAAGAATCCAAACTCAATCTTTCAAACTCAGCTGACAAAAAGAGCAAAGTTTTGAAGCCTAAATGAAGGAGTGAAGCGTTTAGACACCAAAATGACAAGCAGGAGTTGTTTTGATAAGGCAATGTTTTTTTTTTTGTTTTTTTTGTTTTTTTGTGGTAATCGGCAGTCTCAGCAGACGCAGACTCAAATTAATCCTTTCAGCTCATCAAAATCGAGTCATGTGGCGTCAGAGAGAAACATTCAGCACACTGACTGATTTCATTTATCAGCTCTCTGTAATCTGTTAAGATGCCAACAAAATGCCAAAAAAAAATAAAAAAAAACTCAATCCTGTCTGTTCTCATATAGGTACTAAACTATGGATTTCCTATAGCTTCCTACCTTCCTACCTTCCTGTAGCTCATACAGAATGGTCTTAAAGTCCTGGCTCTGTAACTATTTTAACAGTGATGGAAAAAGTAATGCACACTTTTGTCTAATTTTAATAAAAGGTTGTCTATAATATATCTGTTCTTACTGACTGAAGGCAGTAGGGATGATGATTTGTAACACACAGGAGACTGTACTAGTAAAGTTAATGTCACAATTAGCAATTAATGTGTTATAAGCGCACTGTATTGCCCTTTGAATACAAGATGCATCATGCGTATATACAGCATACTATACTATACATTTGAAGAAAAAAGGTTACTAGGGTTTTTCAAACATCTTGTGAAAGTGATTTGTCTCAGTTTTACATCATGTATTATCAAATAAACCTGTCCTAAAACCTGTCCTCTGTTAACCTAATAGTGTCAACAGAGTATTTTTAAGTGATTTTATTGATAACTTGTATTAAAACAGGCTTTGTTATTGAACACTTGAGCTCAGGCACACAAAACATTTACAGTAATGTGAGTTTTACAGATTAATTATCAGGTAAAGGAAAAAATGATTGAGTAATGAAATGTTTAAAAAGTGTTTTATGACCATCAGTCTATCAAAATGGTATTTCTGACTATGATATAAATTTGGGTTTTTCATGCTGTTTGTTTTAAATTTTGTGATTCTCTTTGTTTTGTAGGTTTGGTTTTTTTTTTTAACTGTTTTTGTGTCCGAGTTTTTTCCATTTCTGAATGGTGGTATCTTTTACTCCCCTTCTTAAGCTTGGTTAGAGGTCAATTTTTTGTTTTAGGTCTAATGATAACTTTTTTCTTGATCCATTTGACATTCCAGAGTTAAAACTGCTAAAGAGTTAAAACAGGAAAAAAAAAATCTGCTGATTGTTTTCACTATTTGGACACACGTCTTGAGAAATATTTAGAATATAAAGAAATATAAAAGATATATAAAGAAATATAAAGAATGTCAGGAGGGGTGCAGAGTTTAGATTTTGCTAATGAAGTAAACTGCTGATTTAGCTGTAAGAGTTATATGGTGTTATATGGTGATCTGTAAAATGCACACTTTTTGTATAGATTAGCACTTAAACATATTGTAAGGAATATAAAAGTATTATGAAACTATTAACATAGCACAATTTATACTTTAAAAGTATCACATAACATTTAGACAATATAAAATAGTAGGTGAATGAACAATATGAAATCAGTACACATACAGTAAGTGTATGAGTGAAATAAAAGGAAGTAAAATATAAGAAAATTAAAATGATAAAATGAGAAACACGGGATATTAAAACTGATCAAAATCATAATAAAATCTAAAATAGCATAATTCAAGAAGCAGGTAAAACATACAAATACATAAAGCTATGTTTATAAAAGATATAAAAATTATTATGTAATATATTAGTAATATAATATAATAATAAAATAAAATCTAATATTTGAATTATATTTCACTAGTTTTTTTTATTTATTTAAAATGATCAAAATTTTGAGCATTGATTAGTAAATTATTTCCTAATTTTAAAGCTTTGCATGCAACATATCTTGCTTTAATTTTTCCACTCATAGATTTTTTTTTTACTCTTTTATTTCTTGGTGGATTTTTAGACTAGACCCTAATTATCCAGAAAAGACAATTATGTGAAGCTGTGTTACATGATGCTAAATCTGTGCTCTTACTTTCTGCTATTTGATAAAGCATATTTGCTAACTATTTAATTATTTTCATCCCATATATAATAAGTATATAACTTCTGGGGCAAAACCTGGCCAAAAACAAACAAACAAAAAAAATTGTGTGATTTTTTTTTTCACTGAAAATGTTTAATTTAGCAATGAATAAAAAGTTAACAAACAAATAAATACTGATGCAACATGCAACATAAGTTAATGTCAAATATCATTTTTTTTTCTTCAAGAAAGTCTTGGAGGTTAAACTTGGGGTAAAGGCAGCTTTTTACTGTGTTAGGTGTTAACATGAAGTGAATCCTCACTTTGAATGATCTGCAAAAGTGTAACTCTGTTTCACACTTTATTACATTCAGTAGCACAAAACTGACCTGAGATCAGCAGTATAGCATTAAGAAGTTAGAATGATTCTCTAAAAGAGGAAATTTGACCAAGTTGAGTGCTGTAATTAACGCTAACTAAAAAAAAAAATACATGAAAAAGTGAGAAGTGTCAAGTACTTGACTCAGGTCACGAGCTGAACAAAACCCTTCATTTCTTTTTTCCCTACTCTTCTTTCCGAACAAAAGAAACACACGGCCTGTCCGTCCTGTCTGCGCTGAGTGAAGACTCTTATTCATGCACTTCATCTGAATGCTAGCTAGGGTTCAGAGAAGTGTACCTAGTGTCCAGGTCACGATGAGATGAGCGTTAATGACGGACAGAGGGTTTTCTAAAGAAAAATCCAGGTTAAGGGAAAGATAATGAGAGGAGAATGGGGAGATGATCTTCAGCGAAGGTCTGACGTTCCCCTTGACAAGGAACAAACTGTTGTCAGAAGATTTATTATGTTGGAGAAACTTGACTTAATAATAGCAATTGTGAAATGCTCAAGCAAGGAGTCAAGCTGTTATGCACGAGAGGTGATATGATCCCACTTTTTCACTTCAATGGATCATTATTTCGAGAGACAATTCAAATAACCACATAATAGGCCATTGATTATACTGGAGCTATCAGAGATAGACAGCTTTGAGCCCAATTACAGAAAAGGATGGATCCCTGTGCACGCGGTCCGGCCAAGATGAAAGAATTCCCGCAATTTCAAAGCATTGTCATAAAATCAAAAAAGGAGCTACAATATAAATGCAGTCTTATTCAAAACATCTTTACAATGGAGATGTGTGAGAGGCTAATATCTGTTCAGTCTCCTATTCATTTAAGCTGTCAAAGGAAAGGAATGCTTGTTTGAGATGAAAGGCTGAGATGAAAATGAAACACGAACAGGCGCACGCATGCTCAAATAAAAAAATTTGGCCTACAGCCCTTGCACAGTCCATTGGGCACAATGTGATTTATGTTGGAGTGGCGCCGGTTTCACTTAATCAGCTTCTGTTGACTTCAGCCTGTAACATGCACACGTGGTGGTATGGTATGTCCATTATGATTATCTGATACTTTAAAAAAAATTTTTTTACATTTTATACAAAAAAAGAAAAAAATAGTATTTTTGTCAATTTCTCACACCAGATTATATTGGTTTTTGTCTTAGGGATGATTCAGTTCAATTAAATTTGATTAATATAGCGCTTTTAAGCAACAGACATTGTCAAATCCCAAGACAAATTCCTCGTCTGTATAACATACTTGGCGAAATAAAGTGATTCTGATTCTGAAAAGCAGCTTGACAGAAATCTAGATGTTGATTTAGATCCCTAATGAGTAAATCAGAGGTGACAGTGGCAAGGAAAAACTCCCTGAGAGGACATGAGGAAGAAACCTTGTAAACAGAAGAGTCAAGACAAACATTATCCTGTATCCTCTGTATCCTCTAACCTCAGCTAGAGATGCGCATGGGACTGTTTTTTAATCCCGTTCACACAGTTAGCATTTTTGTTTGTACCTCCCTAAGATATTTTCTGCCTGACTGCGACCCTGACCAGGTAGTTACTAAGGATGAACGAATGAACACTATACTTTCATGTTCATAAATTTGGTCTTTGTTTGTCCTGTGAACTTAATGAAAGTAAAAACCTCCTGTGGTATAAGACTATCCCAGTCCCAAGGCACACTTCTAGTCCTAACTTGTGCCTTGTGAACCTACATATTTGTATTTGTATCTGTTTAGAACACATTATCTGTTATAATTGTTGAATAGTATCATCTGAGTGATAAAACAAAATCAGTTTTTGGTAAAGGCAATTGAGAGCATTCTGCTCTCTCTCTCTCTCTCTCTCTCTCTCTGCCCCCAGCCTCTCCGCCCTGAACAGAGGCATGCTGGGAGTGATTGCCATGATTTTCCTGCTCTCTATTGACACCATGGCAGGTGTTCTCTCCACTTCCTCTCTGTACATGCTGGGAGATGCTAATCCCCTTCAGGAGGTCTGGATCCACTGCACCCCTCCCTCCAATTCCCCTCAACACACCATCCCTCCATCTACCCCAGTGTCTGACCAACACATGGGCCAGGTGCATGATACGTCTTTCAAAAAAAAAAAAAAACACACACACACACAAAGCGTCTGCTTCAACCTCCCGTATCTTTAAACCATTCTGGGATCTGTGTATTTCTCTTTTCCTGAATGTAGTTGATCATGAACATGTTTGGTGTCTGAAGTTTAGTTTTGTACTTCAACAAGGCAAGCAGGTCTACATGGGGATTTTCTTTGCTCTGTTGCTACTTTCTGGAACATTTCATCGTGGAAGTTTTATTAATTTACAATACAACATCAGAAATAAAAACTCGTCTCACTGCAAGCAAGTCTGACCTGATACTGTGCTAGCATATTGACTAAGTGCTAGTCAGGTTTCCAGTAGTGCCTTTAAAAGTTTGGAGATGGAATTGTTCTGTAAAACTGGAAGTGAAAATTTGTTAATACAGACTCCACATGCTGTTTAACAAAATCGTTTATTATGTAGCTTAATCATGGCATCAGAAGCAAGTGTATAAAGACTTGAGTGTGTAGTTAACACTCCACAGCAGTCTCCTGGTAGTTGCCCTGACGTTATAGATACTGTTCTATTGGCTAAAATCACTTAATTGGTTACACACACTGCTTACACAAAGGTAATGTGGTATTTGTGCACAGGTTGAAATAAATAAAACATATTTTGTAATTAGCAAAGACACCAGAAAATTGTTTTCATAATGCTAATTGGAATATTTTAAGTAAAGATAAATAGCTATATAGCTAATAGTTCTAATATTAAGTGTCCTAACATTGCATATTGATTGGACTATTGTAATAGATAGCTAGCTAATAGGACTAGCATTATGTGAGCTAAAATTACATATTGGAGTATTGTAAGTAAACACAGATAGATAGATAGATAGATAGATAGATAGATAGTGTTATGGTAGCTATTTGGTTCACAGTACAGCATGGAGTTATCACTGGGAGTAAACATTAACCGCATCTAAACATAGCTAGCTAGCTAACTAGCTTACTCAGATAGCTTAGTTAGCTGGATAGCTCAATGCTGTAACCTGGATGGAGTCCTAAGCATTCTTTTATTAGCATTACATCATGGAGGACAAGCTCAGTCACCACAGCAGAAATGATTTTAGATGACATATACTGTACCTCATTACAAGCTACAAGCACAAATACATCTCGGTTGATTAAGTAATTTTGAGTTACATGGAAAATTGGGTAAATTTGTTAACTTAAATATTCCTTTCCCTTCCAGAAATTCCAACTACAAGCTTGCTTGTATATCGAGTATTGTGTATTATAGTGAAGTAGATGAAGTAAATTGTTCAAACTTAAATCATCCCGCATTGTTCTTCTTCACATTTAGAAATCCAGCCTTTGTGTACAGACACACACATGGCCGCTGTTAGCCCAACACGGAGCAGGTCACGCAGGAATGCCGGCCGGCTCTGACCTCACAGCTTGAGCGTGTTTCTGCATGACATTAGCGTGTGCGTACCTTTAGCCTAACACAAACACAACGTGTCTCTATTAACTCACTGCAAGCCCTGCTCTTCCAAGTCATTTAACCCAAAATGGATATTATGGAGCACAAACAATTACGCCGAATGCTGTTTGAGCGCGGGACAGAAATGGGCTATGACACACTTCATTGCGTTTAGATTATTGATCAGCTGGTGCTGTATCTGATCAGCTGTATGATTTCTATAGTAGTAGACACGAATCAGGCATTTAAAATGCCTATATTTAGAGATGCACACAAACACAATCTAAGTCTGTGTTATCCAGAGAAATTACTAGACTACTAGCTGCTACATGCTAATTTCTTCAGTCCCTTTAGCTACTGCAAATATCCAGGATGACAAGGATAAAAGAGGCCGCATGAAAGGACACAGGTAAAAAGATAAAAGTCGATGATCTCTGAGGATGGTGGCCATGTGTATAACACACACACACGTCTACTAGAAATGCTACAACTGAAGCTAGCAGTGAGACAACTGTTTTCCTCGTTTCGTATTGATGATGGGCTAAAAGTTGAGTCCAGCCATCTGGTCAAAAGAATTCCAAATCAAGCGCTAATTTCACATTTCAGGAAAATATTTTAGGTAGTATTTTAGCAATTTTGAAGCTTCGGAATATTTTCAATTTTCCACTACGCCAAATTTAGTAGATTAGCCAAAACATTTTGAAATTGAGCTAATCATCCAAACTCATCCAAAAATCTTGAACTAGCTACGTTCTTCAGGTGCTGTTTAGCTGCTAGTGAAAAACACATTTTGTAAAGGCAACTTATTTAATAACTTATTTTATTTCACACATAATTTTATATTGTGATGCTAACTAACACACACACTAGCCAGCTATTTAGCTATTTATGTTTAGCTACTCCAGTGACAATGCTTAGGTTGTTTTCATAGTTAGCTTCTTACTGTTAGCTATAGCTTCTGTGGTGAATTTATCATAGTTTTTTTCATTTAAGAGATTTTTTTCATTTAAGAGAGGCAGAGATTAAGAGACTTTTTTTCTGTGTATTTTGAGTTTGGGGCAAAATAGAAAGAAAATAAGACTTGTTAACTCTTAGACTTTTAAATTGTAGTTAGGGATATATATACTGTCATCTGTAAACAAATTTGAATTGTGTTGTAAGCTATTGTAAGCTAGCATGAATGTAAATTGCTACTATGAATACTTAAAAAGATATTAATGTAATGTACCTAGTAATGTAGCTTTAAAATAGCTTAAAGTTATGTTGCACCACGTAGTCAGCTGTAAAAAAAAAAACTACTCTAATTCTTAAAAAGTATGAGAGTTAAAAAGTATGTTTACCACCTTTAAATGTGTTTTCTTTTTATTTTGTGAGGAGCATAAAGATTTCTTTATATAGGAAGTATTTTTGTGGTCTATGTTCACTGGACATGGACATGGCAACCTTGCTGTGTAATGGCACATATACAGTAAATATAAGGGATCATAGGATTAACTAGAAAGACTATTTCTATATCAGGCAGCATAAAGATCAAATGTCAAAGGTCAAATTGAGATTATTGGCAAGTTACATCACAAAATCTTTAAAACATTTTATTGTTAAATGCAGATTAAAGCTCATAACGTGGAATTTCTGAGCCCCAACTTGGAAAAAACAAAGAAAACGCCCCGCCAATTTGGAATTCTTACCCAAGAGGGTGTCCTCAGCCCCGCGTTTAGTAAACGAACCAACACTTATTTACTTTTAAATGAGTTATACTGTATATACTGTATACACTTTGCTTTAGATCAATCAACATACAGACATATTAGTGTGTTAACCCTATAACATCGACCATACAGTTTGTTTCAGCTTTAAGAAGGAAAATAGATCACTTATATAACTAATAATAATATGGAAACATCTGTGTTTTTCCCATTTTGTGGCTCGAATGCACGAAGCTCAAAAATGACGTCATTCTAAGTTCCAACTTCCCCCTTCCAAGTTTTCGTAAGTTTGCAGCCATTTTGTGATCTTTTATTGCTATTGTTTGTTACTAAAATTCCATTCTTCAGAACAAGCATTTAAAGTCCAAACACAAGAGGTTTGAGTCACCATTTTTTTTGTAAATCACGGTCTATCTGGGTGTTTTCTAGAGGCAGACTTTGCTTGAAGTAAATGTTACACTTAGAAAGACAAACGGTAACATTATGGCGCAGCCATCTTGGAAATCTTGTTTTTCCCCCCCCCAAGTTTCAAGGTAGAACTGTACCAGAACGCTAGAAGTCATGCTAAAAATTGTTTCCAATTTCTGAACACAGTCTCTTCCTGTTGTTTTATAAAATTATTAATTTATTTAAAAAACAATTCCATAGGAAGCCAGTATATGAAGATTTGAGCATGTCTTGACTGACGAGCTCCTCCATTAACATAAAGTCAACATTACGCTAAGTGAAAATGTGTTCTCCGTCTTGTATCTAGAGGAATGTTGTGTTAATAATGATCCCAGACATGAGACTGGATGTACTATTCACTCAGACAAAGTTTTTTCATCCTGTGTTGATGTTTTGAGTCAGTATGAGTGGTATGAGCTTTAGCTTTTTTTTTTGGACTCTATCAAGCAAGCCTAGTGAGAGATGTCACATGGTGGATGCTAATTGTCAGATTTCGGGTCATGTGCACTACCCCCTACCTTCGCTTTGAGAAGCAGACATCTGCGTCCAGCTGGAATTCCAGCCCATCTCCATTCCTCTCTGATGTTCCTCCAGAGCCTAATGGATTGTGAAAAGTCTGGCAGGATATAATCTACAGAAGAGAGAATGTTTGCACTGTGAATTGCAGAGCAGCGTGGTATAGAGTATAGAGTAAAGAAAATGTTTGCTAAGTTTTACATGTCATAAGTGGCAGAGTGGTTTAAGGTAAAAGACCTGGTTCTGAAAGCAGAGGTCATAAACCAGTAGCAAGAGGAAGTGAAATAGGATGCTTAAAAAATAAAATAAAATAACATGTAAGTCTAATTATCCTTTTTAAAAAAAAAAAAAGATCAACACTTTCACTCCTTTGAAATGGTATGAATAATTCTCATATAATTTATACGATCTGAATTTAACATCACATTAAAAAAAAGAGAGAGCGAGATAACATTAAACACTGTAGGGTTAACTTTTGTTTAAAACTACTAAAATATTTTTAAAAAGATTTGCTAAAAGGATCAGTGGTTATTTTTTGATTTTCACTTTAAATGTTTTTAAAGTATTTTCAAAAGATTACATTTTCTATACTGATTTCAAATTAACAAATTACCATTATAACAATTTTGGGTACCACAATAATTGTACATTCCAAAGCCATTTATTATTTTGTTATCATGTAATACCATCATTTGTAGTTATTTAAACCTAGATCCACTCTAATATACCAATTTATTCTTTCCCAGTATTGACACTGATACCAAAACCTTGAGTATCAGCCAACGATAATGATAACCATCCAATATTTTTTACTTAGTTTTAAAATGCTTTTTATGACTGAAGCACTTGAAAATTACACACAAAAAAATACATATAAAACATGACTTACACAAAACTCCAGCTCACTTACATTGCAAATATAATAAATATAATAAAGTATAAATATAATAAAAATCAATCCTAACAAAAATACTATCATGTCTCATTTTTATATGTAGACATTTTCCAGTTCCAAATCTTTTCCAAATCCAATTCCAAAATATTCCATTTGTTACAGGATCTTATGTAGCAGATTTTTGCCATCTCTACCGAATATATCTGAACGTCTGGTAACAGTTTAAAAAACCAATACAAAAATTGAATGAAAAAAATAAATAATTGAAACAATATTCCATGATTGACAGCAATCATCTACTCTAATCTTAATAAATTCAGAATCTTATTATTTAATCAATGCATTATTTAAGCTACAACCACAACGGTACCTGAGCGACTATCCTCATGTTCTCTGCACCAACGTTAGTGTAAAAAAAAATATTTAAGTCATAAGAATTGCACATCCCACATAGTTAGCAGTTAGACATTTAAAATAGCCTGCAGCTAACATCTGCTATCTGCCGACGTTTCTTTATCCCAACTGTGCATTTCACATCCATTAGTTCGCAGCTAATTGATCTGCCACGACAGTGGCTCTGCTGTGTTTAATTGTTCTTTCATCCTTCACTTTTCACCTAGTCAAAGTGTGGGACAGAAAACAGCACCTTAATGAGAAATATTACTACTGATGACCTTTAATAACCTGATCAGAGAGTGTACTCCAGTACTCCTATGCTTTAAGGGTTAAGGATAACAGTGGAATTCTGGCAATTCAGGAATTGTGTTTGAATGCAGCAACGATCAATTATTATCAATCATTATAAATATTTGCCCCCAAAATGGTTGTACGCCAAATGGTTGTATATATATACATATATATATACATATATAGTATACTGTTATATATATATATATATATATATATATATATATATATATATATATATATATATATATACATATAATACTTTATTTTTGATCTTTTCATGGTATGTTAGAATAATAATGGCACCTTGTTTGTGTCTTCTACATGTTTACAACTGATTTCTTTGGCAAGAATGTCCCTTTAATGCATGATACCCTAGACAGGTGCCTAGACAATTTACGCCTAAATTGTTAATGAATATAAATTCCATGGACCCCCTAAGCAGAGATTTATTTTATGAATATAATCTAAGTATATTAAATATTACACTCATTACTTAAATATGTACAGTACATATTATGGCTACTTATTGGATCTACAGAGCTGTTTTTTCCAGAACTTTCCAACCACAGAACACATTAGGTCCAAGAGGATATTGTTATAGAGTACTTGTGTCTGAGTTATTGGAGTTTGGATTAAACCCATTCAATTCAAGTGAGCAGTCCAACAGGCCGATAATCTGATAATAAATATGACATAGATAATGGTGATTTGTGATTTCCACCACTGTAACAAAATTTAAAAAATAAATAATTCACAGACCCCCTGTCCCTGGCTATGCTTCACAGACCTCACTTTGAGTTTTATGGAGACAGATTTATATCCTAAATCTACGACTTTACATTTCTGGCCAGCACTGAGTCTGTTTAAGACATGGAAGATCTCAGACAGCCTGGAACAACAGTGTCATTGCGAGTCAAGGAACCACAGTGGAGGATCAGGGGACAGAAGGAATCCTCAGGCTAAGCTACGCAAACGACAGGAGGATTATTTGGACGTAAACTGCTGCGGGCTTATGCCACGGCTGGCCAGCGTTTATTTGTTCCCGACGTCCGACTGAAAGACTGGTGCTCCCTCAGGTACTACAGAGCGCAGTCGTAATAACAGCGAGTGACAGCGAGCAGACGGCCCACTTCTCCCCTCGTGCCGTTCCGCCCAGGACAGCGCCGCTTAAATGGCTCTCTGCTAAATTGGGCGTTGGGAAACGGGGGAAGAAAACAGCAAACATCAGCCCTTTCGTCTTTATCTTGGGTGACTCGCACTGCAACGCTGGCAGCTGGAGGGCCTGCACAAACACTCGGGTTCGGGCGATAGTTTAACACACTGGAGACAGATGGGAAGATGTGTTTTAGGGCATAGCATGCCATGGTAGATAAGGAAACGGAGATTGGAATTGTTATTTATAACGTTTTTATCTTGTCCCTGGTAAAAATGCGATGCTGTCATATGTACAGCTGCTTGCTTACCATTGGGTCTTTTAGGCTGTAAGATGTTCACCATGTAGCATCACTACAATTAGCAAAGCCATTAGTTTAACTACATTTTCCAGTAGTGACCTGGTGAAAGGAGTAACAGTTAAGTAAGGAATAAAACGTTTATGGTGTTGAAAATAATCAACAACATGGTGAATCAGTTTCTGTCACCACCGCAAAGTTGATTAGTTTTCAATAACTTGTAGTGTTTTATACCTCTTACACTACAGCAATTTGCCAATGATTACAATTTTTATTCATTAAATAATGACAAGTTGTACTTTTTATTCATATTTATATTCACGTATAACATTTTCGGGCCTCCCCAAAGCAAGTTAGTTCATGTTATCACTTATCTACGTCGTTATCACATAGCTAAAGTTAAAGCAGCTAGAAACATTTTTTCCTCATCAGCCTCCCTTTGTTTCTCTTTCTTGAAGTTAATAAGAAGAAAAACGATGCAGATTGTCATGCTACTGAAGACGTATGAAGATTTTCCTGTGTGGGAAAAATGAAAGAAACTGCTTTGACTGTTACAATGTGCTGGCACTGGAGTCTCCTTCCATAAAAGCTTAAAATCTGTTCATGTGGAGCGTCCATCACAGAAGTCCACTTAGACGAGAAAGTTGTTAATATAGAAACGATAACATATGAGAACATTAACATAAACCTTGCAGCAATAAATACTGTCAGAGCTGCTGTTATAGACTTTCTAACCAATCCCGATTTGAGAATTCAACAGCGCTATGGTATAAGCTATTTTATTGGCCGATATGCAGAGTAGTCTTGATAAGCACTACTAAAAACTATTGCAAACTTGGCAATTCTAATATTCTTATGTATTTTATGAAGACAGCGGGGGCAACAATAACAGTGCTAGTGTTTCACCACAGTTCTCCTTCTAAGACAATGTCATGATGGTTCTTATGGAGTTTCTCATGGAGGCAAACTGGACCAATATTAGTTAAATATTAGTTAATTTCCCTTTAACTTAAAATTATGCTTTTAAAATGGTCACCTACTCTTGAATATTTAGTTCCAATAATATGGATTAGTGTTTGGGACAAATTTGTTAATTAAGACAGTGCCAAATTAATATTATTTTTCCATTTAAAACAAAGACTTTCTCAGAACCTCTGTATAAAACTGATTCATGCAAATCTGAATGAAAATCTGAAATCATGCAAAGACTCCAGTACTGAAAACCCACTCATGTATACATTTGACAAATCTGAGCCTACTAGGTAACTAGCTGGCTAGCTAGTTGTGATTGCAAGAGGCCATAGAGGCATTTTAACTTTGGATGCTTATTAATAAAACATTCCAGTTTTATTAGGATAAAAGTGTTGGGATTTTTCTAGGCTATCTTTAGTTGTTTCTCTGGCATTCATTTGGCATAAATGATTGGTAAATGTTTAGGATGATATGTTCTTCAGAAGTACTATAATTTTTTTATTTATTATTATTGTTATTTTTTAATAGGAAAAGAGATGAAATTGATAGTAGATGGTATAGCTTGGATTGTATTTACAACTTTTCTCTGGAACATAGCTTTAATGAAGCTAAACTACATTTTCATAGAGTAACTATGAAAGCCTAGTTGTCTGGATTTATATTTCACTGAACACCCAAATAAGCGTATTAATAGAAAGTATTTTCTGTGCTAGATCACAGCTGGTGTAAAGAGAACCAGTAGAACGTGCAATATGCCTCAACCAATGGGGGGAAAAACCAGAACAAACTGGCAATAATGTCACTTATCAGTGACAACTCAGCTAGTGAAAGTCCCAAAGTCCCAAAGCTGAATGTCTTTTGTGCCGTTTTCCTTTTTTTTCAGCGGGTTTGAGCTGAATGAACTGCACTTAAAGCCTCAGCCAGGTCCCCCACTTGAAAACACACTGGTCGTAGAAGCCTTGTCTTTTAAGACAATATATCGTCTTGTTTTGGGGCATGCAGCTGCGAATCAAATGACCAGTGAAATCTACCGGCTGGTGTGTTATTTCACGCCGAGGGCGGCGACTGTATGTATTTATTTTCGCACAATGGAAACACAGCCAGGCCAGGAGCTCTTTCATTTCCGTCCACAGGGGTGGTGGCTCTCCGCAGAGCGCAATTAGAAGGCCCGACACCTCCTCAGCCATTGCGGCCCCTGCCACTCGTGACACTGATCCTATGGAGAGCCCCTCCTCGTGCTGGAGCTTCAATTACAGCCTCACACTGACTCCATTTACTCCCGTTTTTATACATAGGCTAGTGATCCAAGAGCAAGTAGATTATAGAAAAATACTCTTAGAACAGTACGCTTAAGGTATCAGCACTGTATTTATCTTTCTGCAGGAATCTTCTCTACATTACATACTAACATACTGACTGCTGGAACTGAAATTTCCATTATGGGGTTAATATTAAAATGTATATATTATCTTTCTGTTTGTTTATCTGTTTATTTGTCTGTCTGTGACATTATCTATCTGTATCCATCCATTCATCCAACTATCCATGCATCTATCCATTAACTGAAACATAAAGCTTATGTCCATCTGTCCAACTGGCTAACATTTGTCTATCCATTTTTATCATCCACCCATCCATCCATCCACCCATCCATCCATCCAAATATGCATCTGTTCATCCATCCACCTATATATCCTTCCATCCATTCATCTATCTTTCTCTCCACCCATTCAATCTTCCATCCATCCATCCGTCCATCCATCCACCCATCCATCTATCCATCCAGCCATTCACGTGGTGAGAACTGTTGGATCTGTTCATCCATCCACCTATATATCCTTCCATCCATTCATCTATCTTTCTCTCCACCCACCCATTCAATCTTCCATCCATCCATCCATCCATCCACCTATATATCCTTCCATCCAGTCATCTATCTTTCTCTCCACCCACCCATTCAATCTTCCATCCATCCATCCATCCACCCATCCATCTATCCATCCAGCCATTCACGTGGTGAGAACTGTTGGATCTGTTCATCCATCCACCTATATATCCTTCCATCCATTCATCTATCGTTCTCTCCACCCACCCATTCAATCTTCCATCCATCCATCCATCCATCCATCCACCTATATATCCTTCCATCCAGTCATCTATCTTTCTCTCCACCCACCCATTCAATCTTCCATCCATCCATCCATCCACCCATCCATCTATCCATCCAGCCATTCACGTGGTGAGAACTGTTGGATCCATCCATCCAGTACATACATACACACATACATACATACATAGTCCTTATTGTTTGTCCATCCATCTATATAATATTCCATCTATCCACTCATCCATCTATGCATTCTTCTGTCCATATATTTTTTCCTCCTTCCATTTGTCCATCTTCCATTCATCCATCTATGCATTAATCATCCATGAAACTGGTAAGATGAAATATAAAGTGACCTTTGTCCATACATCCACACTTCCTCCCATTCATCCACACATCCTTCCTTTCACTCATCCATTCATCCAACCATCCATCCATCCCACATTTGTCCATCAGTTGGTTTGTCCATCCATTAAGCCAGCCATTCTTCCTTCCATCCCTCTAAATGTATACATCTTAACTGCTGAGATGAAATTAATAATGCTTGTCCATCCATCCATCCACCAAGCCATCCAGCCATCCATAATTTGTCTATCAGATTGACTGTCCATCCATTCAGCTAGTGATTCATCCATCTACCCATCCATCCAACTGTACATACATCTGTACTGCTGAGAAGAAACTTAATATAATTGTTGTCCATCCACTCATCCAGTCAGCAATTCATCCACTCTTCTTTCAATCCATCCCCTCAACAATTGCCTATCTATTCATCCACCCTCCATCCATCATTCATGTAATCCGCCACCTATTTAAAAAGCTTGGAAGCAGTAAAATAGAATGTAGTTTGTTCATTGTGATATTATTTTACATTATATTTTACATAATCAGTAATGCTGTCTATAGGTTTACAGAGGCTTCTAAGGAGGTCTTCCCAACATGAATTTCCCCCTGAAACAGTGTCTACTGCTTTCTGACAGGTGCCAGTTGGGATTGGGGAATATCAAGATGTAGGGCTTTATCTTCTATGAGTTGTGTATGTGTGTGTTTGCTAAAACCATTGATTTGTCTATCTATTCTCTGATTCTCTCATTTTTCCACCCATTTTCCAACCATCCATCCATCCAGTACATACATACACACATACATACATACATACATACATAGTCCTTATTATTTTTCCATATATCTGATTGTCCATCCATATAATCTTCCATCTATCCATTCATCCATCTAAGCATTCTTCTATCCATATATTTGTTCTTCTTTCCATTTGTCCATTCTCCATTCATCCCTCTATGCATTAATCTTTCATGAAACAGGTAAGATGAAACTTAAAGTGACCTTTGTCCATATATCCACATCTACTCCTATCCATTCTTCCTTTAACTCATCCATTCATCCAACCATCCATCCATCCATCCATCCATCCCACATTTGTCCATCAGTTTGTTTGTCCATCCATTAAGCCAGCCTTCCTTCCATCCTTCCATCCCTCCAAATGTATACATCTCAACTGCTGAGATGAAATTAATAATGTTTGTCCATCAATCCATCCATCCATCCATCATTTATCTATCAAATTGACTGTCCATCCATTAAGCCTGTCCATTGACTGTCCATCCAACTGTACATACCTCTGTCCTGCTGAGAAGAAACTTAACATAATTGTTGTCCATTCACTCATGCAGCCATCAATCCATCCATCCCCATTCATCCACTCTTCTTTCAATCCATCCACTCAACAGTTGTCTATCTAATCATCCACCCTCTGTCTGTCTATCAATCCATCCATCCGTCCATCCATCCATCCATCCATCATCCATGTAATCCGCCACCTATTTAAAAAGCTTGGAAGCAGTAAAATTAAATTTGAAGTTTGTCCATTGATATTGATATTATTTTACATTATATTTTACATAATCAGTAATGCTGTCTATAGGTTTACAGAGGCTTCTTAGGAAGTCTTCCCAGCATGAGTTTCCCCCTGAAACAGTGTCTACTGCTTTCTGACAGGTGCCAGTTGGGATTGGGGAATATCAAGATGTAGGGCTTTATCTTCTATGAGTTGTGTATGTGTGTGTTTGCTGAACCGCAGGCCTTGCCATACCAAAGAAAATATTTTGGCCTGAAACTTATAGAACAACAATCACACAAACTTAGAATGATTCTTTGTTTCTGTCTAAGTCAAGATGATGGACATGCACGACTTTTTCCAATATCTCAATATAACCTTATTCACACTGAATACTGTTTGTTGTTCCACTTTCTTTGTAATTCATCAAAAGAATGTTGTGCTAGCTTTATGACACATTGCCATCCACTGTACACACATTTGTATTTACTTGTTTGCTCCTTCACTGCCCACCAATCAGTCTTGAAGGCTTGATCACACCCAAATAGCCACTTGTCAGTTTTGTGGACACAGATTAAACCTAGTCTTGCACTAAATTACACTGTCAAAGGGGATTCTTGAGTTGATGATGCTTTTTAGTCTGAAACGTAGCCTAATAGCCCTTGCTCTGGTATTGGATTTGGGTGGACCATGCCAAAAGCTCGGGTCAGTTCCCATTTTATGCTTTGTGTTTGTTTAAGCCGGTAACAATACCAGCATTTTTTAAAAATAAAACTACATTATGATCAAATGCTGGCATCTACTGCCTTAACCATGTTCGTTAAAGAAATAACAACTAGTGTAATGCTAGTAATATTTTGCAGACTAAGCTAAAAAGTCGTGTCACCCTCTGAGACAGAAAGTATACTTTCCAATATGAATAGTTTCCATAGCTTATAAAATATTACACACTATCATTCCGAATAATATTATTCCAAGCATCTGCACTTTCACCCCTGGGATGGTAAAGCAGCCCATCTCAGCCACCTGGAGCCATGATTCAGCCAGTAGAATCACTCTGATCTCTTTCGACACTGGGGGAATATTCGGCAGCTCTGCACGTCTCGTGTGCAGTGACATTTCAGCTCGCTGCTGCAGATACGGCACTGAGCACGGGTTCATATGAAGCCAGATACAGAGAGAAATGGAGAAAGGAAGAGAAAGAGGACTGGACAGGTCAAGGGTCAAATTTAGACAAATTTATTGTCAACTTAGCACATTACCTCCCATACTGTCAACAGTTGTCATCTTTATCAACATTTCTGTCTTCATTTTTGTCCATCCATCCAACTTTATATCCATACATCCATCTAAACAACTGGTGAGATTTAACAGTATGTTTTCCATTAAATTTCATTATACAACTATCCATTCATCCATCCTTGCATTCTTCCATCCATCTATTGGTTTGTCCATTCTCTGTCCATCTATCTATCCATCCTTACTCCAATGAGCTGGTGAGATGAAACCTAAAGTGACCTTTGTCCATCCAGCCATGCATTGTTTGAATACCTATCCCTCCACCAATCTACCATTACTCTAACAACTCATCAATCTATCCATCATTTTCACATCCATTTGTGTTTCTGTCCATCCATCACAAGTGAAAACATAAACCTTAAAGTAACGTTTGTTATTCCAGCTGTCTAATTGTCCAACATTTGTCCATTCATCCATTTTGAGTCTGGTTTCTTCCTCATGTCGTCTCAGGGAGCTTTTTCTCACCACAACTCTGGCTTACGGTTTATTAGGGATCTAAATCTACATCTGGATTTCTAGGAAGCTGCTTTGTGGTAATGTCTATTGTTAAAAGTGCTATACAAGTTAAATAAATGATATAGATGACTATCATAAAAAAAATTGTGACAAAACACTTTTCAGAGCATGTGAGATGCAAATGGATATTGTCCAGATTCACTGTGAAAATAGTTACAAATGGATACTACATTGGAAAAACAAACATTTCCCATTTCAGGTCAAATCATTACTTTTTACTTTTAAAACTGTGAATACAGGTGGTTGATCTTCACTCCTCTACCTCTACCTATGTGCTGTTTGTCTTTAGAGAAGATTTTATAAATCAAAATCTAACAAAGCAACCATTTTATGAAATATATGCAATTTCAAATCACAAATAAATACAAAAATCTGCTGAAATATTGGATTTGCTTCAGTTTTAAACAAAGTGCTTTCGAATAATAAGTATCAGCAGGTGAAACTTTGCATTATTTTCTGATAACTGTTGAAATACAGCACTTGCTACCTTTTTCATGCCGCTATGACTGCTCATCACAGCACACACACACACACACACACACAGATACACACACATTAAAGCTTCACATGATTCCCATACACATCCCACAGCTTCATCAGGCACCCTGTAGTGAGAATATTCCCGCCTGTACCCTGTGCTCCATCTTCAAAGTCTGAACACAGCCTCATTGAGGGCCAAGCTGAGCTTTGATCGCTACATGGACACTAGGTTTGTGCCCAAATCGTTCACCTGGGGTCGGCAGGGTGCAGCTGGGATGGATTAATTTGGAAAGTAAGTGTACCTTCTGTAGATGGATGGCTAAACACATATGACACACACTTCCTGTTGTTTTGTGGCTAAATCATATGATGCAAGTGTCCATTCTGGCCTCAGGTCCTGTTTTTATTAGCATCACAATTTGCATTGGATGTTTTTCTGAGTTGGGGTGAAGTTTGAACCTGATGGATGCATCATCAGGATTGGAAAGATTTAAAATTTCCAAATTTCCATAATTTCACTTATAGTCTAAAAGTACATATTTATCATGCAAAAAGTGCATACTATTCTGTTCAAAATGCGATCAAGATGTACAGAAAAAAATATGGTATGTATGACTGGCTTTTGTAACTACATTATTAGAAACCAGGCAACACAGCAAGTCAGAAAAAAACAGTTAAATTAAGGGACAATTTCTCCTTTTTAAGTTCTAATATATATATATGTTTTTGTGTTGTTCTCTTTGCAGGACTCTATATATTTCCTCTGGTGTTGTGGGAAAGAAAGAACAGGAGCTTGTCCAGGAGATTTTGGCTCAGGAAATTAGTTCTTCACAATGTTCAGCTACATATCTGTGCAGTTGAGGGTCAAGGTTCTAACCTGGGATTTGAACTCACAACATTCTATTAATTATTACATACTTTTAACCACTGCCCTTTCTGTATAAATAACTATTGCATAAAAAAACAGATCAAATTGAATTAAACTTAAGATGTGTGACAGTGAGGTGATGTGATTGAACAGAAACAGTCAGTCACACTTTTTGCAGCCTTTTTGTTAAAAAAAATGTACACACCCCTTCAGTAAAGATTTATTTTATAGCTTCATAACCAAATTATTTCAAGTATTAAAATAGTAGGCACATTCAATGTATACAATAATATTTTGGCTATTTATTGGAGCCATAGAGCTTTTCAAGTTTCTGACCTTTCCTCTCTCACAGAGCACATTTTTTTTTTTTATTAAAAATTGCCAAATTTCAAGTGACCAGTCAATAATAACTAATGATATGTATATAAATAACATGGCTGACTCATAAGACAGAAGGGACACAAAGTAAGGAATAGTGTCGACACAATGATGAACACACCTAAATATGTGAGAAGATAGGGGCCCAAGAACATACACAAGGTCACCAGAAGAGGCATGAGAACATAAGACTTCTAAATACTAATATCTAACATATATTAAAAATGTAAAAATGTAAAACCTCCTTTAAAAAATACTTCCAGGAACCCACTTGGGGAACCGTGGGTCTAAATAACAACATTTCATCAGAGCTATTCAAAGGGTCCTCCATGTTGTCCAGTTGTTTTCTCTTTGTTCTGATGGTGCATGATTATTTTATTTGAATCCGTGTTGTTTGCTGCACTTCATTGTGTGAAACGGTGAGTGAAGTGCTGCAGTGGCAAAATGAGCAGCAACCGAAGGGGCTGAAGGTCACACAGGGGTGAGAAAGAGGTGAGGAGCTGAGGTGAACAAGTAAAGTATCGAAGAAATCACAACTTAAAATCTTAGATTTTAAATGATTAATATCCTGCATTTAAAGTTAAAGTTAACGATTTATTTATAAATTAACACTTTTTTAGAAACAAATTTTAACCATACGCCCTTATGACAATGACTTTAAGACACTGAAAATATATATTCATCTACCTAGTATGCACAAAATTCTATGTCTATGCATGCACAAATATGCACAGATACAGCATACTGTATGCACTGAGCAGTACATACATGCACACACACACACACACACACACACACACAAACACAAACCTCATGATCACCACAGCTCAAATGGACATGCTAACATGAGAGGACACTGCTAAAAGTGTTAACAGAAATGCATGTATATACAGTATATACAGTGCATATAGACACACACACAAAACACAAATAAATGCATACATGTACAGTATATATATAGTACATACTGTATATATGCACACATATATGCACACACACAAACATGTGGACCCACACAAAATCATACAAATAAAGTACATATAGGTACACACACATACACACACATACACGTGAACACACAGAAAAGCATACATATACAGTACATATAAGCACACACACACATGCATGCACATTTGAGCACAGAATTGCATACATACTGTATACAGTACAGATGCAAAAACGCCCACAACCACAAACATTTGCACAAATGCACACATTAACAGTACTTACACACACACACACAAAATGCATACATATACAGTATATATATACAGTAAATATGCACACACAAACACATGTTAACACAACATCACACACAAACACACACACACACACAGAGAGAGAGAGAGAGAGAGAGAGAGAGAGAGAGAGAGAGAGAGAGATTGATTCCTCTAGGTGGCAGTGTTGTCCTGTCCCCGACAGCGCGCGCTCACCCTCAGGCTCCACTCCGCTTCTCTTATTATAAATCCAGTGAAGCGCGAGGCAATGAAGTCTTTCATTGATCACGCGCATAACACTTTTTTTTTTCCTCCACTCTCTCTCTCCGTCTCTTCTTTCTCTCGAAACCTTTTCTTCTCCTGCTGTCACGGCTAATATTCACCTTACTCAGTGAAGCAAATTGCTGACACCTTTTTAAGAAGTGACAACTGTGTATATTTCATGAACGCATATTCCATTTTCATATCAAGCGCGAGGAGAATGCAATTTTCACTTCATTAAGTCGACACGGGGACTTAGGGCACTTAGAGCCGAGAGAGAGGTTTAGGACGCACTAATGCTGTCAATCTGGCGTCGCGCGCGCGGAGTTCATTCAAAAAACTTTCTAATTAGGCTTAAAATGGGAGAGAGTGAAGCGTGGGGCTATTAGAAAGTCTAATTGCACAAAGACAAGGATTAAAGATAAAGCTTTTTTCCTGATTCCTCTTCACGCGCGTATGTGTGCATTCGTGCGTGCTTACGCGTGCGTGCGCGCGCGGGCTTAAGTACTTCCTTAAAGTTAGTCAGAGTTGGAAAATGTTCACTACTTAACGTTAAAGCTAATGGAAAGCGACGCGGGACACGTTGAGCTGCTGAGTTTGTCCTTTTTTTGGACACTTACAGACAACTTGGACAATGTGAAAGGCGTGTTTTGAATAAACAGAAGTAGCACAAAACATAATTAGCCGTTAAACGCTAACAGATTGTAAGAATCCACTGTCACACATTTGTCAAAACACATCTGTCCATCTGTTGACAAGGAAAATACTGTCTCTCACTCGCTCTCTCTTCTTCTCTCTTTCCGAAAACAGTGAGTGACAGGCCGCTAGTCTGAGAGGGGAGCTCCAGTCGGCCCCTCCATTCAGGACGAGGCCCTGCGCCCTTTCACACCTCCCCCACTTCAGGCCTGTTTGTGCCTAAACACTGACAACCAACCAACACAATACCATTCTGTTGGCCTCCCCCATACCCCTGTGCACACACACACGCACACACACACACCACATTGACACCGCAACCCAAATGGAAACGCTAATGTGAGAGGACACTCCACGGAAAGTGTTAACTGATTTTATTTGCTCTTAAACGCACACTCATATGCTAACTCGGAGTCTCAAACACATGCACGCAGATACGATAGATGAGAGAAGAGACAGAGAAATAAATCTGAGACATTATCAAAGTTAAAGACATTACTGACAATCACCCATATATCTTGCAGCATTTAGGATAACCCACATACGTTTGATAATTGTTAGAATTAAAACTGCTGAAAATGTAGCTGAAATAAAAGAAGCTATAGCGTTTACCAGGCCCTTGTATAATCATGTGACCTGTCACCCACTAGCACAGCTAAGGACCACAAGCCAGGTTGATCTTAACATACTTTATTCATAAAGCAAATTAAATGATGCTTGGACCCCAATAGTGCTTGGACCCCTAGAATCCCTTATTTTGACCTGTAGAGTGACCCTTAAAGAGGCATCATTCAGCAGGGTGAGGTATTCCGAAGTGCTGGTACATGCTATGGGCGGAGTTAAACATTTGGTGACGCTAGTCTGAAATCATTTCAGTTGTGTTCGGCACTAAACTGACCTTCCAGTGACCTGTACCTAACCTGGCCTCGCTTAGCATGTTTAAAAGCTAATAAGATGGAAATTAAAATAGCTAAAGGTGGTTGTAAAGATGCTTCCCTTTCACATACCTGTGTCAGATGTTCCTCTTCCTTCTTTGCCGCAGAGACTCCTGGGAGAAGATCATATCCAGGAACCAGGGATCCTTCCAAGTCCACTTCTTCAAGAATGCAAGTATCCATCCGTCAAGCTATGGCACAGTTCAGAAACATGTACCAAACCTCTTTCACCGAACACATGGCATTTATAGAAGCTTCTGGTTGCTGCATGTCTATCTGATCTGCTCAGAGCCAGAAGTTTAGCTGAGGAAGGCTGCCGGCGCTCCTGCAGGAGCAGTAGCCATGCACCATCGGGACTTGGGCACATATATATAACAGGCCCCCCCGACGGCAGGACGCACCGGCACACCTGAATGGGCTCGAAGTGTGCCTAACTAACTGCACCGAGTGTCACGGTGTGCTCTGATTGCCTTATCGTCTCATTTATCACAGATGAATTGGAACCAGCCTTGCTGAAAAGCTCCTTTCATTGTTGGGGATGAAAAACGGTGCGCGAAGCAGCAGAACAAGGGGCCTCCAGGCAAGCGAGGGTGAGAGCAGCAAGGTGAGTGAAGAGAGAGAGAGAGAAATAACAGATATAAAAAAGTGAAAAAAGCAAGATTATGTCAGCTTCACAAGTCACCGAGCAACAGAGTCACAGTGAACCGTAACGCTTAACCAGCATGCTAACCAAGCGCAGGACCGAGCATGCAAGCTCAGCTAGGCAAACCCCCTGCCTGGGCCGTGAGCTGCAGACTCCTCTGGCGTAAAAAGTGTGAGGTGTGTGTTTGATTTTTTTTCTGCCCCAGGAAACTCGATTTACTCGCTAATCACAGATGGATCCCTCCACACACTGTGTTAACGGCCTTCCAAGCAGTCATGTGGCTAACGGTGCGGCGCACTGATGCACAATGGCGTCCAAAAACTGCTGCGATGGAGGCATTCAGAATCACACTGATAATTACACATTCAGTGAAAATACAAACACAGCCCAATAACCTCAGACGCTTTGTTTTGTGTGTGTGTGTGTGTGTGTGTGTGTGTGTGGTTTTCAGTATTACATTTACCTCAGGCTGTTTATATTACTTTTGTGTTTATTTTTTGGTGAAGCTTCCTGGAGCTTGCACTTTACAAATGAAGCTTAGGATGATTATAATGACAATGATAACGAGGATCATTACTGTGCACGCAAAGCAAACACTGCATTCTTCCGCATATCTCTTCTTCTTCTTCTTCGCATAGCAATTTTCTTGAAATATTATAGTTTGGCCATTTGAAATGATTTGGTTTTATTAAAAATTTTTTTTAGTTTAAAACATTCTTTCTTTCTTTCTTTCTTTACTCATCAGGCCTTTCTTTTCTTTTTGCAGTTCAACTTTCTTTCTTTCTTTCTTTCTTTCTTTACTCATCAGGCCTTTCTTTTCTTTTTGCAGTTCAACTTTCTTTCTTTCTTTCTTTCTTTACTCATCAGGCTTTTATTTTCTTTTTGCACTTCAACTTTCATTCTTTTAAATTATTATTATTATTATTACCCAGTACCCTTTTGCAGCTGGTGGTGTGTGACGGCTCTCCCTGCTCGTGCTGACAGAGGTTTTCTCATCATGGCCCTGTAACTGTCCCTCAGGATCCTAGAGCTTGTTTTCTTAAATCCTGATGCTAAACTGAATAGCTGTGACGCGGAGGGCTATTTGCGAATGACACGTGAGAACAGTGAGTTCTCTCTGCCAGCTGTTTTTCCCTCGCCTGATTCCACTAAAGTGACACGTCTCACCTGAGGGGGCCTGATGGAACCTCTGGTTTACACACTAAAGCCTAAAAGTGCGGTATAGAAAAGCAGATGCAGGAGAGCGGAGGAGGGACCTGTGAGATCCGGCATGGGATAAACGGGTTTGAGTGACGCACCTGAAACACGCTGTAATTGTGCGCAAACGAGGTGAAGCGTCAGTAAAGTGGACCAAGCGGCCACTGCTCTGCGTCCCTCACCTGTTTCCCTGCGCTCCTGGGGGTCCACAGAAACCGAACGCAGGCACGTTAAATATATTCTTCTGCTCGGGCAAGTGGATTGAGAGTGGATGTGAATCGTTAATGCCTTGCTGCTCCGGTTCACGCCTGCTGATTGATCAGCTCCTGACTATATCTACTCTTTCTCCCATGAAATCTGGTGTTAGTGTCATTATGTGTGTGCGTCTGAGAGAGAGAGAGAGCTGTTTCTGTGTGTGTGTGTGTGTGTGTGTGTGTGAGCGACAAGGCAGGGTGGGCTCATCCGATTTCTGGTTAAATTGAGAGTGAAGGGGGTTTGCTATATGTGCATAACGTGTGTGTGTTTGTGTGTGTGTGTGTGTGTGTGTGGGGTGCATCACGACCCTGCCTACAAGCAGCACGGCTTCTAAAGGAGCACATTCAGATGCACTCGGCTGATCATACGCTCCCTGAACTCCAATGGCGCCCAAATTGCACGGGCCGCGCCGGTCTCTCCCCCAACATATTCATATCCTTTACCATGCACATATCCACTCGAGCGGACAGAGAGTGGGTGGACAAGGGCCGCGCTAAAAAACACACACATGGGCCTGTTTGATTTCACACAGAAAGCCTCATGAATAATGCACACTACTGTACAAAGACACAAGATGCTGCAGAGACGGGATGCTTTTGTGTGCCTTCTACAGAAGACTGAAGATTCATTGAGTGAGAGTTTGTTGCTTTTCATCGTCCCGTGATCAGAAATGTCCACGGATTATTAGCCTAGCATGTCCTGATTAAATTGACCCATATAAAGCAATCATGTGGGTGTATTATAAGTCTGTCATTGTCCATGTTGCTCTGTACTACGAGTGTAACGTATCTGTACCTATATCTGTTTAGTGTTCCAGATATCTGTATCGCTACCTGTATTTCACAGATACAGAGCTTTTGCATCTGTATTTGGATTTAAACCTGAATTCTGAAGTGGGTGAAGCTTATACACTGGGAAAAATGGAAAAAAAAATACCCAAAGGTAGAAATGCCAGCACCAACTATAGATTTTTTTTAAATCTTGCATTTATAATTTTTGTTTGTACCTGCCTGTGATATTTTCTGATGAATTTAGGGAATTCTATGAAAGTCTCACCCCAAATGAAACCACCACAACTTCTGTCCTGGGGAAGTGATGCTCAGTGGTTAATGGTCTCAGCTAGTGAGCAGAACGTTGTGAGTTCAAATCCAGTACTTCCAGAGAGTCACTATTCCTTAAGAGAGATGTTTAATTCTCAAATCCTCAATGGCTCATCTGTATTCTTGGATTGTATCCTGTCTCCATTGTAAGTCACCTTGGATAAAAATGACTTCCTGATAAACAAACTGGATATGTAACAAAAATGTCTTTTTTTGTTCTGTTTTATATTCTTTATACGTCTTTGTTCTCACTGGATGTCATTTTTCTCTGTCACTTTCATTGTGGACCCAGAATGCACCATTTTGGCTCGTCTTCACTGATTAATTTTCAAGAGACGAGCGTGTAAAGGGAAGGCCGAGAAACGTGAAGCGGTCTCGAGCAGGTGATAGCCAAAGAATGCACAGAGGATTTGGATCAGGGGTGTAAGTGTGTGAGTGCACATATGTGAAAGAAAAAAAAAATGGAGAGTGGAAATGAGAAACATATAGTCTATAATCAGCTTCACACTCGGAACAGGACAGTTTTCCGAGATGGTGCGTCCCTTGTGTTTGGTGCCTTGGCAGCAAAGGGATGAGGTGAGAGGAGGAGAAAAACGCCAGGGCCAAGGGAGGAAAAGAAAATTAGCACAAGTACCACGAAGTCTAATATTTTATTACTAAAATATACAGTAATTGACCTAGCCTATTTCAGAAACATGATTTCAGAATGGAGCTTGAATCGTTCTGACAGCAGAACAAAACCTACAGTGTATTACACTTCTGTTAATGCTTCTGAGCCTTTCATTCGGATTCTCAGTGTTTTGAGAGGTGCCGTCACTGCCTACGCTCACATCACACATCTCATGTTTACAGAAATTACTCTCTCCGCATTTGATCATTTTTCATTTCTGTATTTGAAGAAGACAAAGAGCTAAGTGGCATGAAAGCAGCCAAGGATTAATAATCCATAGTGCTTTAACATCACATTAATTACAACATACTGCACTCGATCTTTAATTAGAAGCTTAATTAACATATAGTGCAACACAATGAAAACCTTGTCGGGCAAAGAGGTTTAATTAAGAGACTCAGAGTAGTGCAGACAGACAGAATACTGTGATGGGAGACGGCGTCACGGATGACTGACAAACATTACAGCGGATCTCAGATATGACCTTCTGCCATGTGGAGGATGGCCACTCCTGTGCCATGTTTCATTTCCAGTGGTTTTATTTAGAATGTAAGGAATAAAACACTTGGGGGAGTGCTGGTTTAGGAAAATAATCAATGGCAGGGTGGTGTCATGAAGCTGTCAGACTTGAAGCAGAGTTACTATTACCACGCTGAAGTCGATTATTTTCCTATAACGAGATGTCCCAAAGTGTTTTATTCCTCCTATACCACTGCAATTTGCAATTTGATTAAGTTTTTTTAATTTATTAAAGAACGACACATCAAACTTTTTAGCCAGTTATAGTTACATTTAATGTTTGCCAATTTCTAAAATACAATTCTCTCTCTAGAAGTTAGTTACAAAAAAAACATGGAGATTGTGTCCAAGAAATCTGACAGAAAAGACTTGCAGAAGACTTGGTGGAAAACTTACTAACTGTTACGAAGCACTGAAACTGGAGACTCCTTCCTTAAATGTTACATAAACATCTTCTTAGAGAAAACGTCACCCTATCAACTATAAATGTTTTTGATTGTTAAATAACAATAGATTTTAAAAACCCATTTACAGTATTATTAAGCTTATGTGGAACATCCGCCATATGAAATGATTTTTAAATAATTTTTCATAATTCTGTGAGTTCTTGTTAGTGGACTGTTCGACACCTAAAAAAAAAAGAGGATCCATTTGGACACCAGTGATCTGAGTGCTTTTTTAAATCTCTGCATCTGCTTTATTCATCTAACGTCAGACATCTTGGTGCCAAAATCAGCATGTTATTGTAGAGTACATGCATAGGTTATATCTGGGATGAGAACCCAATAACGCAGTGTTCTCTGCTCCACACACAAAGGAAGTGAGAGAGAAGCATGAAGGGTTTAATGGTGCACGGTTATCAGAGACTGCTGAGATACCAAGCCCGTTCTGTAATTAACCACCGCAAGTTCTCGCTGCCCTCAAGGCCTGGTGGAGATGGAAGTGACATGTCGGTGTCAGCAGCAAGACTCCCGTTCCTTTGAACGGCTCTTCCTTCCATAAAATACCTAATTCAGCCCTCACCATGTGGCTGCACAGAAAATTGCACAAGTGATCTTTTGAAATTCATGAATAAGATATCAGAGGAGAGGAGGAATAGCTAACCCAGACAGGCGGGAATTAAAACCAGCTAGTGTTGCAGAAAGAATTCGGTGTACCACATGATCAGGTGTCGGAGTTGCATTTTCTGCTCGATTTTAACTTGTGGAGGAACGGATGGATCCTCATAGGAGCGTGTAGAAGTTCTTGGGGCCGAATGGACCTGAAAATTGACTGGAAATGGAAAGAAGTCAAATACAGGAGCTAAAACTGGCTCAGTCTGATGTTTGATCATTCTTTGCCATGACCCTTGCAGTGATGTAGTACTCAAGTCCTGGACTGAGACTAAAGTCTGAATGTAAGTCATGAATTTCAACTCGCCTTAGACTGGCTCATCTTTTACCTGACTTTGTAAATGATTATTTGATTATTACTAAGCGTATTTATATTTACTGCAGTATCCAGAGTCCACCCGAGAAACTTCAATGAAATCATCAATTATAGAAAATCTATCTATCTATCTATCTATCTAACTAAGAACTCGACTTGCATTTGATTCATTAGTTTAAGGACTGTGCAAGTAACTTAGACTTAAGGCTGAGATTTAGACTGGATTTTTTTTGATAGACTGGATTTTGACGGAGGCATGGCTATGTATCTATTAGCCCCAGTAAAGGAGGTGTGGTCTCCGTGCCTATCAATCCATTTGATGGATGTATAGCTATGTACCTGTCAGTCTCATTGAAGGAGGCATGCCTGTCAGTTCAAGTAAAGGAGGCGTGGCTTCTGTACCTGTCAGTCTCAGTGAAGTAGGCATAGCGTCAACGCTCAATTAAGAAGGCGTGGCCTTGTGCCTGTTACTCCCAGTGTAAACATGTAGCTACTTATGATATTAGTCCTAGTAAAGGAGGTGTGGCCTCTATGTCTGTCAATCCAAGTTAAACGAAGGCTATGTAACGTTTAGTCCAAGTAAACGAAGGCGTGTTCTCTGTGCCTGTCAATCCAAGTGAAGGAGGCGTGGCCTTAATAATTCCCTGTAATTATGTGCCTGTTAGTCCCTCAAAGGTAAACACTTTAAATGTATCTTATGTACATGGGCTTGATGATGATGTATGAAGTTGTGCATTGTGTCATCATTCATTCATTCATTCATTCATTCACACATTCATTCATCTTCAGTAATAATCATTTACACAAAAAAAGGTAAAATGACAGGCAGGAGAATGATCCTTATATGTGTAAAAAAAATTGTCTCTCTATTCTTGTCTTACTCTCTCTTACTCACACACATATGCACTTTCTTAGTTCCAGCTGGATTCCCCTGGTTGGTTCTTGGCCCCGATTAGGCTCAGATATGATTAGTGAACAGGACATGAATCGTTTCACCCAAACACAGCGAGGCAGAGCGGCTGAGCCCAGACCAAACAGATCCACTCCAGTGATCAAAGCTCCCTGTTCCTCTCAGCTCACCTGAATCCTTCACACACTCTCCTGCTGCCTAACACCATTAATCAGAGTGAGCAGGCTGGAGGAATATGACAGAAAAAGGCTCATTTTAAATACTCTATTTGTAATACAGCAAATTGGAAAGTGTATTTATACATTTAAATTGGAACTATATTATCTTCCACTTAGAGTACACTGCTGCTGAATGAAGGAACCTGACTGGTCAGAAGGTGTTGATTCATTTTCAACAGCACCTCTGACAATAGTTACAGCTGCAAGGTTTATATTAATGCACTAATATAATTCTAATACATTATTGTTTCTATAGTAACAACTTACCCAGAGACTTGTATGATGGACGCTCCACATAAACTGATTTTTAAAATGGAACTGTTGACATTGTGAAGTTTTTTGCAAAATTTATTTAGCACTTATGGAAGGAGTCTCCAGTGTCAGCACTTTGTAACAGTCAGAGGTAAAGCTGTAACTTCAAGTTTTCTTGGATCTGTTTATCCATTTAATGTTGTGAAACCTCCAAAAAACAAATTAACCTACCAATTATAGCAGCTATAAACAGTCATTCCTTCACCACCCTCACTTTCTGTCTCTTTCTTGAAATTAATATGACCAAAAACAAAACAAAACATAAAAAAACACACCTTGTCGTGTTACTGAGTAATTGCGAAGCACAAAGTCCTCTGGCTTGAAGACTTCCTTATGTCGGAAAACTATATATTATTCATAAATTAATTTTAAAAAATGTTGATTATTTTGCTATAACAGCATGCCCTGTCATCTTTTATTCATTACATAGCTTCTAGTTTCCTGACATAATTGTCACATTGTCATGAGGACATAATATCTACCATGTGCATGGATGTATCTGTACATATTTATGTCAGTTCATGTATGTGGGTGCATCAGCTACAGCATGTGAGGGTGTGTGTGTGTGTGTGTGTGTGTATGCACCTTTCTGTCACACAGCCATAACTGCAGCCTGTGTGTCTGAGAGCAGAAGCTGTAGCAGTCTGCCCTGCCTGATAGAGATCATAAATCAACACTCCTGAAGGGAGCAGATGCCAGGGGGGTGTAAGAGCAACTAATCCCACAATTTAGCCATCATTAAAACTCACCTTAGCACGCCACTGTGACTAATCAAGCCACTATTCCCTTCTTGTTCAGTACGGCAGATCTTATAGGGCTCTTCATCATCGGGTATATCAAGATAACACCTTTATTTTACATTAGATCTGTTTTCATTTGGCAGGTGCTTTTAATTAATTAGCGACTTACAAGTGAGGTGGAACGCAATCCAAGCGCAAAGCTGTTAAAATATCGTCATGAATACGAGTTTTTCCACCAACTGACCAGGCGTTACTCCATTACGTGCTCATTAGATTTAATAAAAACATTTTCCTTTCAATCAAAAGGACATGGATAAGCAGGGTATGTGCAGCTCTTTTGGAGAACATGGAAGGAATAAAACACTTGCGATCGTGGTGTTAATAGGAAATAATCAGTGACGAGGTGGTGTGATGCAGTCTGACGTGAAACCGAGTTACTGTCACCACTCTGAAAAGCACGTCCCGAAGTATTTTATTCCTCTTATTCCACAGCAATTTGCCAACTTTCCTGCTTCAGAAAACTTCAAGTCACAGATTTACAGCTTTAGAGCTGACACTGGAGACTCCTTCCATAAATGTTAAATAACTCACAGAGTTTCTTCCCAAATAACAATGCTATTGCCCACCATATACATTTCTGTGTATTAGCTGTTACTATAGAAACAATAATGTATTAAAATTAACATTTTTATATAAAGCTGTGATTTGCCTTGCAGACAAAACTACTGTCAGAGCTGCCATTGTTGAAAATTAATCAACACCTTCTGACCAATCAGATTTGAGAATTCAACAGCGCTGTGATGTAAGCATATGTTAGAACACTGACCTATGTGAGTGTGTTTTAAATGAAGCTGTTATTTTGATAACCTATAAACACAGGAACTCAGGTGTGTGTTATGAAAGTGTCTGAGCTTGCAATAGGGAGGAATGCAATAACTTGGCACGGATGTCATGTGACAGACAGCGCCCTCGGACCTGAATTATGAAAGGCCCATTAACTGTGCCAGTCAGGCTGTCAGACACACACACGCAACACACACATACAAATTCGTCAACGGCTTTCCCTGGTGATCCTGACCAGCCCTGTGCAAGCTATAAGACAGGTGTGTGGGCCTCAGCTTTAGGCCTGTTTTCTCTTTCACACACACTCACACACACACACACTCAAAGACATGAAGTCCCTAAAGCCTCTGTACAGCTGTTCACACTTTTAAGTGAACTCTATTGTGTACTGTGTTAACTGTATGTCAGGAATAATGTGTGTCGATGACGAATATTGTTGTCGATGTTGAATGTGGTTGTGGCTGTTCTATGTTGTATAACATTCCCTGTTGTCTGGGTGTGTCAACAGTATAATGACATAATGAAATCCAAAAACAACACAATGGACAAAAGAAATGACACAAACAAACAAAGCCCCACAACAGACAGGAATGTATTTATTCCATTTATTTTTGATGATTTTTTTGGTGATTCTCATTGGTAAGATTTCTTTATTAAATGTCTTTTTTCATGTTGAATAGTTTAGCCGGGTCGTGGCTAATAAAACTGCTTCCTAGCATCTTAATCTTAACCAAACCCTAGATTTTAAATATCATGTTTTTTTTCTTCCTTTTTCCAGTAAAATGTTGTCCTGCCAGGAGTGGATAAATCATTCGCCTGGATACCCAGGTCAAGCACACCTTGTATCCAGGCTATAATTTTTTTAATTTAGAGTTTCCCAGTAGACAAGAAGGTTCAACAATCAGGAAAATGGCTTCCTGTAGACTTCTGTAGCTATGTCTAAATCTAATGCGCTTCATGGATCCCATTGAATCCCACTGCCTGTTTTTACTAGATGATTTAATTAGCGTGCATAAATGACTGGCGATCTTTTCTGATCAGCTTTTGACTATTCTAAATAAATCAAGCCAACTTGTTTCATGTTAGAGACCAGGGTTGAAAAGACTTGAGTAATTCTACTTCTTTGTTACTATACTTATTATACTTATATACTTATTATTACTATACGCATTATTTTGCTGCATTTATACTTGAGTATTATTCAAACTGAATACTTGTACTATTATGTAATTTCATTTTCCAAGAAAAAAAAATTCTACAGTTTTAATTAGACCTTCAACTTACTCATTACAAATCACAGAGGTCTTTTATTCTCTTATCCCGTCAATGGCTAGATTTACATGCGCATCAAATTCCATTTAAGGTCTATATTCATATTTTAGCCATATTTCCAATACGATGTTTATATGTGTACAAGCATCGGAATATTCCTGTATACATGGTTGTTGTAAGTATGCCTGAGTTGCCATTCCTAAATACCTGTCTTACAGCTACGCACCTGTTAGCACCCACAATTCCTTGCGGACTGAGCATGCACATATATCTTCTTTCAGTGGATTTTCTTAATAAGGTGTTTACATGCAACAGATTTCCGATTAAAACACGCATATTCTAGGAGTGGGAATCGGAATTTAGGGAATCAGAATGTTGTCTTAATCTGAACCGGGCAATCAGATTGCGGCGTTTGCATGACTCAGGACTAATTAGAATATTGCCAAATTCTGATTAATATTGGAATATTGATGTGCATGTAAACCTAGCCCATGACTGTATGCTATATATCGACAAAATGGGTTCAGTTTAGCATCCAGTTATTGCAGTTTAGCATCCAGTCAAGTTCATCAATGTAGAAAAAACTATCAAGAATCATGCAAATTTGTCATCTGTGGTAAACTTCTCATGCTACACAATGCAGTTAGTGTTATAGCTGTCTGTGTGTGTCTGAAGATGGATAAGCCACTGGACTGCAGTGTTGAACTCTCCTGGCCCTACCTCAGTAAAATGTTTCAGTATAGACGTAGGTAGCCGTCCCCTTTGCCTCCCTAGAAGGCATGAACTTCATCCAATCCGAAAAAGCATGTTGGGGTAAGTTTCATTAATTTACTAAAATTAACTGGCTATATTTACCTAGCGTGATTTCTTTGCTAATACCAGGTTTGACTAGCACTGATTCCAGTAGCTAACAAAAATTGGCTGGACAGCAAGTCAAATTCTAGCTAATCCTAGCCTAGCTGCAGGTTATTTACATATTTTACTTCTGATTAATTCATTATCAAACTACGCAGCGTTAGCCGTTCATATGAGCAGCAAACTTACAGAGACTGAATGATGTTTCAATTTCACAAGAAAACACGACATTACTTAATTTCATCAGTTAAAACATTTACCTTTTACTTTTGTTAATACTTGTGTACATTTGAAACTAGCAACATTGCGACATTCACTTGAGTACATTTTATTTTCACTTTTAATCGAGTACAAGTTTGACACATCATCTACTATACACTCCTGGGCAAAAAAGCTCCAAATGGCAAAATATTAAGCTTTTAATGGTCTTAACAACAAATCACTGGTTAGGAAATTAGCAAGAATGAAACATATAGATAAAGAAACCTAGTATGGGAGAGCTTCTTGTGGGTTCTGATGGGCTGCATCAGGTGTGGCAGATAACCAAAAAATGACAAATCTTTTAATAAAAAAAAAGTTCCAGAAGATATTTTTGGAAACTTTTGCACACCCAGGCTCCATCCGTATATCTCTACTACCCTACTATATAGTAGGTGTAAACGCATTATGCTAACGGAGTAGTATGTCCGAATTCTCAGTATTCCTAAAACAGAAGGTGAGGAATACCCTGATGACCTCCTGCTTCCACCGAGATTCTGCACTTTGGAACCAATGGACACTACGGTATCCCATAAGGCAACGGGACTGGCGCGGAAGAGCGGTCAGAGTCAAAAAAGCCAGAAGGCAGCCTGTCGGCTCATGTTAAGTGTAAGTGCTATAGGAAATAGACACTGACCTGAGTTAATTGTTAATTGTTGAATTGCTGGTTTAAACAAGAACAATAAGGTGTGCTCTTTAAGTTTTTGTGGTTACTATGACATTGTAAGTCACATGACAATGCCAACATGGCGGCTGTAGTATGTCCGGATTGTATTCATATTACACACATATACAGTACGTACTGTATCAACGACCGAAGCAGTAGGTACTGAATCGAATGCAGTACGTACTGTCGCAGTACATGATTTCAGAAGCAGCCCCAGACGTGTTAGTTTGAATTTTACATTAAACATTTTAATCATTATCCTGATTTTTCCTTTGCGTACAAGAAGACTAGATAAGTGAATTTCCCAGTTTCTAGCTTTAACCAGCAAATGGTGGCACAGGAGCTCTCAGGAGTGCATTTGTTTCATTCTTGCTACTTTCCTGACCAATGATTTGTTCTTAAGACCATTAATCTTAATATTTGCCATTTTGGGCCTGGCCCATTTTTGCACAGGAGTGTATACTTTTGGTTGAAGTATAATTTCTTAGTACTTTTTGCACCCCTGCTAGAGGCAACTGTGTGGTGAAAGTAGAATTAATGAGTGATAACAAAACCAGTAAGCTGATAATGTCGTGACAGGTTGTGGTGATGCTAATGAGGTACACCACCAGATTTGGGTGAGGTTCTGAGCCCAGAATTCCTACAGACTCCTTTGTATTGGGCCAAACAGTCGACAGATTTTAGCAGCTAATAAAGCAAGATTTTGTTTATTAGCTAATTAGGCTAACAGACTATTGTACAAGGATGCTTACATTAATTGTTTTTCTTTCTTTTTTTTTTTTTTTTTACCTCCATATTAAACGCTCTTTAATTGAGACAGAAGTGCCACACATTTCTAATAAAACTGATTAATTAACAGCAAATCCAGAGAATTAATTGTTGCCTTCTGTTGTGAAAGCAGGTCATGACCTTTCCAGTGCAGCTCGCGAGCACGTGCGCGCGCTCATGGATCAGCCACAATGAGAACGTTCTTCCAGTATATACATGTTTTTGGTTTTTTTTGGGTTTTTTTTTTTTCCTGCAGCACGAGGACCCAGCTCGGCAACGCTTTATTTAACTAGAGGCTCAGGGTTGCTCGTGAAATGCCGAAAAACGACAGCGCAATTAAGCGCTTCAGAGCGCGAGTGTTAGCGCGCTACCTGTCCGCGCGAGGAGTCAGCAATTAGAGCGACGTAAACACGGCGCCGCCGCCTACCCGACATCCCCCGCGCCTCTCCCATCACACCTCCCCCGTGTCAATCATCGGCCGTCACAACACATCGGCTGCGCGAGGCAAACCGTGGAAAACTCGCGCCGACAGCTCGCGCTGTTCTCACACCTCAGCCCTCGCACCTGTGGCGGGCGCGCTCCCGCGTCCTTACCTGAGCGCGTGAGAAAGTAAAGAGGCGCGTCTCGTGCTGATGAGCTCGCGGCTGACAGCGGTTAGCGCGTGACGGGTTCGTGGTTGACAGGCATTGTCTGAAAGAATGTTTAATCCGGATATGATTAGTTCACGATGTGGACTAACTGGATCTGAGTTGCTGGCATGAAGTACAGCTCCTCTGGCGTTTACTGGTCAGCAGCGTTCAACATGTGAGTGTGTGATGTGTGCAAGTTTCTGCCAAACCTGGGCAAACCTTACACATGCAGGTTTCCTGTGAATATGTGATCACATCTGAGAAAGGATTATTCTTGTGAGAGATATATAAAAAAGGAAAACCACGTGCCTTACATCCAAAAAATAACGTGTGAAAATATAAAAAAATCATATATCAAAACATGAATCACGTGAAAATAAGTTAACTGTGAATATTAAAGCATGCATTACATGTGAAAATAAGTTAATTGTGAATATTAAAGCATGCATTACATGTGAAAATAAGTTAACCATGAAAATTAAAGCATGCATTACATGTGAAAATAAGTTAATTGTGAAAATTAAAGCATGCATTACATGGGAAAATAAGTTAATTGTGAAAATTAAAGCATGCATTACATGTGAAAATAAGTTAACTGTGAAAATTAAAGCATGCATTACATGTGAAAATAAGTTAACCGTGGAAATTAAAGCATGCATTACATGTGAAAATAAGTTAATTGTGAAAATTAAAGCATGCATTACATGTGAAAATAAGTTAACCGTGGAAATTAAAGCATGCATTACATGTGAAAATAAGTTAATTGTGAAAATTAAAGCATGCATTACATGGGAAAATAAGTTAATTGTGAAAATTAAAGCATGCATTACATGTGAAAATAAGTTAATTGTGAAAATTAAAGCATGCATTACATGGGAAAATAAGTTAATTGTGAAAATTAAAGCATGCATTACATGTGAAAATAAGTTAACCGTGGAAATTAAAGCATGCATTGCATGTGAAAATAAGTTAATTGTGAAAATTAAAGCATGCATTACATGTGAAAATAAGTTAACCGTGAAAATTAAAGCATGCATTACATGTGAAAATAAGTTAATTGTGAAAATTAAAGCATGCATTACATGTGAAAATAAGTTAACCGTGGAAATTAAAGTATGCATTACATGTGAAAATAAGTTAACCGTGGAAAATAGATGGATCATGTTGCAACATGTGGTATGTGAAAATAAATGAATCATGTGAAAAAAAATCACATGAAAATGAATAATGTAAAAAAATCACATGTGCAAATGAATCATTTGAAAAAATCACATGTAAATAAATAACTTGTGAAAAAATCACGTGTAAATGAATCATGTGGGGGGAAAATCGAGTGTAAATGCATGAATCATGTGAAAAAAATCACATGAAATAAAATGTATATACATCTATAAACATGTACTACTGAAAAATCACAAATGAAAAAAAAAATTAATTGTGAAAAAAAAATCACATATGAAAATAATCATGTGTATAATTCATGAAGTAAAAATATAAAAATGCTCTACATGTGGAACAATCACATGAAAAGAAATGAATCGTGTGAAAAATCACATGTTAGGGCATAAACATGCCTAATGTGAAAAATCACATTTGAAAACAAATCAATGTGAAAATAAGTTTGTGTGCGTTATATGAACTATCGCAAGTGAAAATAAAAACACATGCAATACTATGTGTGGAAAAATCACGTAGGAGTATAAATAAATAATGTGGAGAAAAAATAATGTGAAAACGTGTCTAAAAAAACGAGTCATGTCATTATTCACGTGTGAAGGTCATGTGCATTCCTTTTCTGTAAGGATAGTTCAAGGATAGTTCAGCTGTTAGTTTTCCTTCTGCAGCAGGAAATGCACGACTGCCACAGAGCCACTGTTGGGCTTTAAGCGTCTGCTTAGTGCTGAGTTTGGATTTCAACAGAAAAATCTGCCAAATGAAAGTATATTAGGTTTAAATGTGAAGCCACACCTTCTAAAATGGTGGACTGAAATTTGATGAGTTACTGAAATCTGGAATTGTGTCCTCATCAGAAATATTTGTGTGTATTTCAGTGTATTTCGCTGACTTTCCTACTTACCACAGTCATCTCTGGCATCTTGGTCAATAAAGATTTAGATTTCCCAGCTTTCTTAACGTTGCTTTGTGACAATGTTAAACGCAATACACTTGAACTTCTTTTTGGTTCTGTTTATAAAACGTGTTTAAAAGCATCTGTGAGGAGCATTAATACGAAGTTTAGCTCAATGGTTTGGTTTTTACATTTAGCTAGATAACGTAAACATTAGGTAATAGCCCTTTGATTAAACATGGGTCAGACAGGATTCATTCATTCATTCCTTCATTCATTCATGTATTCATTCATTCATGCATTCATCTTCAGTAACGTCTCTATCCTGGTCAACAAGTGAATCTGTACACTGTAAGCAGAGCTCAGCTCCATGGTCCCCGGTTCAACCTGAGCTCAGGTCACTGTCTGCCTGGAGTGTCACATTTCCTCTCACCTCCCAAAAGCAAGCCAGTGGGTGACTTGGCTATGCAGAAATTGCCTTGTGATGGACTGGGGTCCCACCCAGTGTGTATTTCCACCTCATGTCCAGTGTTCCCAGGATAGGCTCTGGATTCGCCGACACCTAAACCAGATTTAAGATAAAGCCCTAGTTGTTGTTCCTCTTTCAGCTGCTCCCGTTAGGGGTCGCCACCACGGATCATTGGTCTGCATATTTGATTTGGCACAGTTTTTACGCCGGATGCCCTTCCTGATGTAATCCTCCCCAGTTTTTCCGGGCTTGGGACCGGCACTGAGAACACACTGTGGCCTAACCACTAGTCCTCCAAGGACCCAAGATAAAGCCCTAGTATGTTATCAAAAAAAATAGTAATAGTAATACTTTTGGTCAAAACCATAGTTTTGTCCTATTTGACAGTTTTACAGAATTCAGCAGCAGTGACATCTGATGGGTTATCCAGACCGCCGCATATATTGTATGTTGATCTAGACTTGGTATAGTCAAAACAGATTCTGTTGTCTTGTACACATGTGTATATACATATATACACTCATTTGCAGTTTTTCGGTACACTTATCGTGTGCCAATTTGTAAGTCATTGGCCGTTTTATTAAGTACTCACATAGTACCACGTAGGTCAGTTCATCGTAACTCATCTGTTGTTGTATACAGTGTATCAGTCCTCCTTTACCATGTTTGTTAGCGAAAAGGGACTACCATAGGACCACCACTGAGGAGATATCAGGGACTTTAAGCAACAATGGCTGGATAACCGGAACTAAATCTGTGTTCACGCCGTAGCCGTGGAAGTCACTAAGCAACAACTGTAACATTACGACAGAATGGAGTGTGTGATAATCTTTATTGATTAAGAAAATTTCATTTAACTAAGCAAGAGAAGAATTGCTTTGTACATTAGAAGATAATTTTAGAGATAAATTAGAACATTAACATTATTAGTCAGTGGGGTTACCAATGCATTTAAATAATAACGGAAATCCCACTACTATTACTCAGGAAAATTTGAAAATTCTTTTCATCATTGTCCAATCATGAGGATTGTCAGTGTCATGCAGGAAGAAGCAAGGTTAGCTAGCTAACACAAAAGCAAACTATTCCCTTGCCCCACTGAGCACAATGAACAAACAGGTGAGCAAACATTGGTCAAACTTTTTGACGTTAATGATACTGAAAGGGATTTTAGCAACCATTAGGTAATTATATTGAAATTGTTATGCCAGTGTTCTTCATAAGATGTAGTCTAATGTTATGTTAGCTATGAAAAAATGTTGCTTAAGTGTGTGCAGAAATTATTACTTTTATCGCACAAATTATTACGCACATTATGTCATTTTCTGTGGATGGGGATTAGTATTTTGCCCCACCCTAGATTGCCACCCCAGTGAAATTATTGGGTCTAACCTGGCCACCCCAGTCTGGCTACGCTTCTGCTACAAGTCCATTAACTTCATCTGTTAATAACAATCTGACATGTCTTCAGAAAAATGATTAAATTGTGTGTGTGAGACCAAATTTGACCAATTTTTTCTGAATTCATTGAAGGAACAGTGTCATTTTCTAGTTTAAATATAATTCTAATTCAGCACACATTAAAAATTTGAAATTAACTGATTTAAACCTCACACTTTTGTGAGTATGCCATACCAGCATTTTTTTTTACCGCAGTAGAATCGCAGGCTACGCTGACAGGAAGCAGCAAGTACGGCTTTTTTTCTGGCCACATAGCCATTTCCGCCATCATCGTCACTTAAAGGTGCATTAGGTAAGATTTGTTTTTCAAGATTAAGTCTGTAACACTTTGGTGGGCTTGACATTTGAATGATTTTTTTTTACTCTTTGAGCTCACTCCCCCATTCCTGCCATGTTCATAAGGCTCCGCCCCCAGGATCTTAGGTGGCCTGTAGAATGTCTATAAAATGATTGACAGGAAGCCCATTCCAAACACAAACAAGCATTCCAGACCGGAAGACAGTTTTCCAAATGGGTTTTTTCACTGACTTAATAAACATTAGCTAAGGCCACAGTTTAATTTTGTTCATTTTGTTTTAATCATGTTGTACATATATTGCAGGTTATTTGTACAAGTAGGGAATAAAAAAATTGACTATCGCGAATTAAATTTGCTCTTATTTGCTCATATTCTTAGCTGAGCAAAGACACTGACATGATAGCAGTGTTCCCAAGGTTTTTATGCCAGGATGTGGAAGAGGAAGGTGGATAGTATATGTTGAAGACAACACATATCCACATACACACACACACACACACATACACATAAACACCTCTCTTGGCATGTGGGCAAACGTCGAGGAAGCAAAAGCAAACACACACACACACACACACAAACACACACTTCTTTCTGCAAATGGGGCAGGCCTGGTGCACCTAGTGGCTCCTCTCTCAGGCGACAGGCCCCATCTGCCACCTGCTCCTCCTTCTCCTGTGTGTGTGTGTGTGTGTGTGTGTCCCAGTCCCGGTGACAACTGTCGAGCAGCCCACGCAAGATTGATTATCAGTCAAAGCCCATGGCACTAGCGGCAGATTTCACTGGGTTAAGCTTGCTGATCCAGCAAAGAGCGAGAACGCACGGCTACGCCAGGCCGTGCCAACCGCGCACGATGCTCACAGAACAGCCATGCGTGTCACCATGAAAGCGAGCCAAGGAAACACAGCTGCGGCACAGAAGTTCCGGCCTGCAAAACTTGGCGCTCAGCAACGGGCTCATAAATAAACATGGCTGCTGGATGGCACCGTTTTCCACCGTCTCCCGGGCCAGGATAAATAGCATGTGAACTCTTGCACTGCCCTTTCCAAGAGGGACATCTCAATACAGAGCACACTCAGAAGGAAGCGGTGAAAGCAGGCACACTTAGAGTTGGGCTTTAATATAATTTCCTTATACCTCTTTTGATTTTAAGGTTCATTCGTTGTTTGCTGAAAAAGTTGACAGAATGTAGCGACAAGCATCTTCTTACTCAAGCACAGTTTTTCATATATATATATATATATATATATATATATATATATATATATATATACATATATAAAATCTTAATATGTCATATTCTCCACAACGATATGGACAGAAAATCATTTGCATAAATGGAAAATAAGAATGGACACATTGGACACAGATCTCTCTAACAAAAATCTTTGGAAACCTTTCCATTGTGCTAAATATTTAGGTTTACATATGACTTGAAGATGTACTAAATATTTTCATTTTCATGTACATGGTCACTCTTTGGAAGAGGAGACAAGTCACACCAGTATCTTCTTCAATAATAGAGTTCATCCTATATGTCTCAATCAATTTCCATCATCTATCATCTGACCTTTTAGTAATTATTATGAATATTTCATGTTTCAGTGTCACAACCATGACTTGGCTTGACCCAAAATCCAAATAGGGCCTTTGAAAAATATATAGCTGATATATATGACAAAATATGAAGCTGTCAATCAGTTCTTTTTCGGATATCTGATTCCTTGAAAGAACCAGTTAGGGCGTTTGTGTTTGACAGCAGTGTGTTTAAAGCAGTGTGTAACACTATACAATATCATTTACCCAAACTAGCTCAAAACAGAATAAGGCCAGAAACAAATTTATTTTAGATCATATTTTTTATGATCTTTTGGGAATGTTTTGGGAATGATTCCCAAAACTAGTAGCTAACCCTGTTACTTGTCTGAGTTTTCAGGTACGTTTCTCTCACTACAGACACCATGAGCTCTGCAAAGACATGCGGTAACTAAAATAAACAAAGAAACAAATTTATTTTAGATCATATTTTTTATGATCTTTTGGGAACGTTTTGGGAATGATTCCCAAAACTAGTAGCTAACCCTGTTACTTGTCTGAGTTTTCAGGTACGTTTCTCTCACTACAGACACCATGAGCTCTGCAAAGACATGCAGTAACTAAAATGACCACATTATTTGTTTCTTTGTTTATTTTAGTTACCGCATGTTAGACAATGTGTCAGCTTTCACGGTCACCTATAGTCTGGTTTTCTAATACATAACTCTGGCAAGTCGTGTTAGATGTTGATAAACTGATACATTTCTTTACACTCATGGCTAGTAAAAGCTGAGTCTTTCTGAGGTGTGTTCAGTGCCTTTATTCAAGGTCGCTAACCAAAGCGTACTTGGCAGTTTATCAGCTGGTTCTGGTAAAAAAAAATTTGTTCTACCAGATATCACCCACACTTTTTTGTTCGGGAGTCAGTTACCAAACACATGACTTCCTGTTTGAATCCCAGCAACGATTTGTTAGACAAAAACAGTTGATGCCAAGCACTGCCTGGAGTTTCAGACCTCGCTGGCAACCACCTATAAATACCACATAAGCTGTCAAGTTCAGTTTAAGTTCATCTCAAAGCTGCAACAGCAGATTAGCGACTGAGATTAGCATCTCACAAAGCAGAGGTCATGATTACTCGACATGGTAGCTATTTAAAGAAAGTCTATTAGAAGTCCTAAAAATTCCAGTAATACTGTATAAACTATACAGTATTTTTGAACTCCATTGGAGCTTGAAAGCTGAATAGTTGAATTACATATATTTGAGTTATGTACATGTTATATACATTTTATTGGTAGTGTATTTAATTTATAAATGTACATTTTTATTTCTTGGTTTTGAACTTGCTAGGGGTAAGACTTGCCCTTAAATCCGTATAATTATTTCTGAGATTTAAAAAAAATCAGAACCCTAAATGCAAATCTCAAAAATTTTGAAATCTCCAGAAATACAAATATTATGTAAATTAGGGCAAAAGTGTAGCCTCTGAAATTCCCTGGGAAAAGTAGACGCTTTCAGAGTGGACAAACAAATAAAAAAATGTTTTTATGTTCTACTCAAATAGCTAGTTTTCCACAGTGATGTTAAACACTCAATGCCTACTGTAGCTATTTAGGTATCATTCAAGCTAGTGTCAAGCTAGCTTCCTGGCAGTCATTAATGAGTTCGCAGCCAAATTTAACTTCTTAATAGGAATTTATCTATTTCAGTAGAACAAAAGTTTTAGTTGCACTCACCTCATTACGGTTTACATCTTCGATTTTGATTCCACATATCTTATGCTCCACATCTCTTCATGTCAAGATCCAGGCACGTGACCTTTGGCCTAATTTATATACAGTTTTTATTTTTGAGATTTATATACAGGGTTCTGGGGTTTTTTTAATCTCAAAACTGTAACCCATAATTTCAAATGATGTTCTTAAAGGCAAATCTTACTCCAAAAAAAAACATGTGACATATATAATTAAAATATACAAAATTCATATTCTACTAGTGGCAGCTTTCAAGCTCATTTCTTTGGTTGACATCTTGACAGTATGAATCTTTGGACCAAAACAACGTGAGATGCTTTAATGCCAGCCTCAGGCCTGTGTGTTAAATGAAGGATAAACCTATGTGCAGTCAGTCTGATTTAAACCAGTGATTAAGTTTTGTCTATCTTAGGAAAATATTCACCTATATTAGCATTTAGCTCAGCTCGAATTCCTTCCACTTGCTTGATTCAGCTCAATTAAGAGACCCTGAGTCGAAGAGAAATAAAGGGGTTATTTGGTCTTGCTTGCTCTTAATTGAATGGAAAACACCCTCTCTTTGGCCGAGTTTCTAAACACATGGAACACTCTCAAATGTCTGGGCCTTGTGAAGCTCTTTGACGACGGTCCCCATGTGGTTGGCATTCCCGTCGGAAAACAAACGCTATCGGTTAGCACTCGATGCTCGAGGAGAGACGGGCACTGGAGGAGGGGAATTCACCCCGAGGATAATGCTGGTTAGCAGGGGAGCTGGCGTAAACCATGGCACCCTGCCAATTAACTGTCCATCAAAACGCTCTCCTACCCTTTTTCATGGCGGAGACCATTGTGAGAGATTTGCATTGGCTGGTGAGTACAGTGTGCGTGTCGTGCTGAGATGTAACTCTTTAATCCGTGATTAAACATACTCTCTTTTCTCTAGGCCATGCTCTCTGTCTCGTTGTAGTCCCAGGTACGAGACAGTGGTGGCGCAAGTGTCCTGCTGCAAAGCAAACATTCGGCGCGTTCAAAAATGTTTCACAGAACTGTAACAGCGAACCAGAGGACCCCCCATGTAGGCTGAGACAGCAGGGCGAAGCTTGGCAGAGGTTCAGGGCCTCGAATTCCTCCGTCCTCCTGCAGCGGGGGCCGAGACACGGAGACTGTTTTCTCCTTTCTTCCCCTGAGTCTTCTTTCTCCTCCTTGTCTTCATGCCATGCTTTCTTTCTCTCATCTCCGCGCTGGTGTCAGCGGGGTCACTCTGTTTGCCGAGGGCACGAATGGCGAGGCGGAACAATGGCGCGACATCAGGGACAAAGCTGCCCACTCTACTTGAATTACAAGTGGTTGGTACTCGTGGAGAATAAAGCGTGTTTCAATGGACCATTCAGGGGGCACTGTGGATCCTCACCCAGGGTAAAGGCAATGGGCAAACATACACACAGACACACTCTCACGCATACACACACAGCCTGAGTGAAGCACTGAAGTGTACTGCAAACAGTATTCTGAGCGAATTTCATACTAATTACCGCCTCAGTTCTGTACACTTCACACACAATGTGTGCCAACTCTTTTTGTTAGACATTATATAATAAAATGTAAGCATTATTCATGTTAGACAACAGACACCAGACAACAGACAAGAGCATGAGGATGTCATAGTTTCCAAAGGAATAGCTCTCAGTAGGAAACATTTCCTTAAATGTACAATTTTTATGAAGTCATTATGGAAAATTAACATGCAGTACGTTCGCATCTGACGAGAGCTACTGACTTTGTGTGAATTTACATTTAACGGGACACACTAATGTGAACCTCTTCAAAATGTATAAATGGGGATGAGTTACTGCAGTTTTATATACAGATTACACTGTCAGGTTTAAACCACTTATTTATTTCAGTGACCTGCAGTTTAATTGATTTTTTTCTGAAACCCAGTCATTTCATAATAGTGGCATTCATTAAACAAATATTAAATATGTGGGGAAAAAAATGAAAGAAAGCAAGTCAACACGGATGGTGCTGTATAAAAGGAGGATGTGCTGCAATGGCTGAACTGGCGTAATAATGTCACTTTTAATGGTCAGCATTAAGTGACTGATAAGTGACCGATCTGGTAGGCTATGTCTCAACCTATAATGAACCTACACTCCCTAGTGTGCTACGTACCATCGTCAACTTCTTCTTGCCGAATGCCTACATTGCAACACATTAACTCTTGCTTGTCCAGCACGGTATCAGGGAGGGTGCATTGATGCATGTGAGAGACTTTCGGACACTTACAACAATTAAACATAGCAGTTTCTCTGTATGATGTGCTCAGCATCCATGATCACCTGGGTACAGTGTAGTTTTTTCTCTCCATTTCCATATCTTACAATTTTCTCCCATCTAATTCATCTATTCTGTAATTTGTCTCCAGATTTTAGTCATTCAAGTCCTTTATACTCTGTTGAATAATTGTTGTCGACAATGATTTTTGGATTTGCGCTAACACAACGTCCTGCCTCATCTCACAGCATGTTACAGATTTACTTAAAGATAAATACTTTAAAATGGCAAAGCAAACACTACGATAAGCTTTTAAGCTCTTTTGTTACTATGCTAGCTAGCTGGTTAACTAACTGGTTCATGTCGGTTTGGGAATTTTCAAGATTTTTGATGCCTGGCAGTATAATTTTAGCTTCCTTATCCTTCTGAAATGGGTTTTAGGATATTTCCAGAGTGATTTCATGACATTTAAAAAAAAAAAAAAATCCCTTGCTAAGTCATGTAACTGTTTTTGGACAAATATAGACATGCATTAAAAACAAACCAACAAACAAAAAAAAATATTGTAACAATCCAGTGCAAAAGTTAAAAAGATTAGGTCAAGGGTCTGGGTTGGGAAAGCATTTGTGGTATTTCTTACGATTTCCAGTTGTATATAATCAATCAAAAGTCAACATTTTCATAACCCTGCCATCCCTTCTGATTTTTTTTTTTTTTTTTGGGAACAGTTTGACCACTGGATATTTTCCACATCATAACAGCAAAAGTGTTATAATGTTTTAATGTGTTATTCATCATTATTCATCCCTCAACAAAAGACTGGTGCGGATCGTCTTTAATTAGTGGCTTGGCATCGCTGGTCTCCAGCTACCCACGCACTCGCTGGCGAAGAAGTTTGGAGAGAGCAACGGAGACGTTCACTCTGGGGAGAGGGTCACATTGAGCTGCACCTGATGTCTCTCTCTCTCTCTCTCTCTCTCTCTCTCTCACATACACACACACACACACACACACACACACACACACACATCCTTAAGCACTTCTCCAGGTCTTGGGAGCTGTGAACTGAAATATACAGAACATGTGTTGTTATTTAAAAGACTGTTTTCTGTGTTTTGTAGTTAATTTGTTCTATCAAGACAACATCTGTGTGTTGAATGTTCCATGTCTTACTTTTAGATTCACATTCAAAAATACTGTACCTACACATTCTTTCACAGTTCAGCAACTAAACCAGCAACTATATCTAATTTGGTGTGAGCACACGTGTCATTTTCAAAGAGTTTTAACTAAACACTATAGTAGTGTTGCATGACTGAGTATGTGAAAGTGCGTGTGTGTGTGTGTGTGTGTGTGTGTGTGTGTGTGTTGACTGGCATTCCATCCAGGGTGTATTTCCACGTCATGCCCAGTGTTCTTGGCGTAGACTCCAGATCCATCACAACCCTGACCAGGATAAACTGCTTATTGAGCATAAATGAATATGATAGTACAAAAAATATTTAATTTTCTCCTGACTGATATAAGGTTAATTTGACAACGAGTAGTGCATACCTTATTCCCACACAAAAACCCACTTCTCCCAGCACCACCTCTGACCCAAGACATTAACAAATGAACCCTTGGGAGGTTAAGAAACCCCAGGGAGACCAGGTAAAGCTTTCAAGAGCCAAATTTCCAGGAGAAAAACCATCACTCATATAATCTGGCTTACGCAGTATTGTATGAACATCAGCCAAGTGCCTACTGAATAAAAACTACAGCTTGACCTAGACTATTTACCTATATTATCTGAACTTGGTGTAAAATATATTTTTTTCAATATTTGACATTTTATTAATTATAACAAACATTATAATGTTTGTGAATAAAGCTACAAAATCCCATTTGTACTTAAAAAAAAATGCCTAGATGAAAGAAATAAATTCAATTCAATTCAATTCAATTCATTTTTATTTGTATAGCGCTTTTTACAAAGGACATTGTCTCAAAGCAGCTTTACACAAACAAAAGTAAAGTGAAGTGTGTGTGTGTGCCGTCTCTGATGAGCAAGCAGGGCGACGGTGGCAAGGAAAAACTCCCTGAGATGGTGATAGGAAGAAACCTTGAGAGGAACCAGGCTCAACAGAGAACCCATCCTCATATGGGTTTACACTGTAGTGTGCGTGTGTGTGAGCACAATGTGTGTTGGTGTAGTCCATGGAAAACAGCTGAAGCGTTTTCGTGGCAGTATGAAGCATTGCCGGTGGACAGGTCCAGAGTGAAGGGGGGGAGGTCTGGATCACCGGCAGCTCAGGAGTGTAGCTCGGCAGAAGGAGAAGGAAAGTGAATAGAAATAGTATGTGTGAATGTGACAGCGCAGCAATGGAGCTTACTTTAGCTTCTGAAAGGGATCCATAGCCATCAATGCTGCATCAGAATAAATGAGTGAATAGCAGCAGTATGCCCATATCCTGCATGGCATGCTTTACACGTCACTATTGGTATTATGCTGAAGCTAGGGGAAAGGTTTGTCCAATATGTGCTGGTCCCAAGCAAGTTGATCACTGATAATGTCCATCATTCAACTCCAGAGCAAACAGCTCACCAACCTGCCCTGAAATACAAAAAAAGTAAGTGGGAAAGTTGAAAAAAAGAAGTTCAACAATTCACAATGTTATGAAATTCTGAATTTATAAAATTAGGAAATTGTGCAATTTCCCCATTCATTCATTCATGTTCACTAGAAGCCCACTCACACATCCACCCACACACATGCTCACCTACATCGCCTACCCACTCACTCACCCACACACGCACACGCACACACAGAAAACATGGTGCTTTTAATCACTTTGGAATTTGTTAATTAGCATGTTGAATTTGATGCTAGTTCCTCATCAGTAATTAACACGTAGATATTTATAGACTGGCACTACTCGTGTGTTTGCTTTATGTCTCAGGTTATCATTTGCGGAGCTCGAGGTGGGCCAGGAGTGTCACGGAAAAACGATTCGGCTGTTTGTGCTTTTGAGAACGAAGCCTGATTAACACCTACTGTGTTTCAACAAACATCATGAGAAATGTGCTAATAGAATCCGACTAGCATTTCAAAAAGTTGGCATGGTTGAGACAAACAGCTTCATGTCAAAAAAAGCAACCTTCCAGCAAAGCTAAATTAAATGTTAATTGGCAGAATTAGGCACCATTTCAGGACGGCCTCAGCTAGACAAGGAACGACTCCCTAAAAAATTCCTATAAAGCGAGGACTTGAAGAATGTCCATGTCAAAAAAGTGGCTAGTCGCGACACAAAAGGGAGTGTAATGTGGAAGCATGTCATAAACACTTGACCTTGACGGAACACTGGAAGATTTGATCAAGTACCCCTCGCTGCAAAACAAAAAGTCCATGGAGTGGAGTCGGACCTGATCCAGCTCCTCCTACCAGGGCGGAGTCAAGCCAAAATTCCAGAGTGTTGGAACAGTTCAGTGTGTTTCAGGCTGGATAAGTGTGTTGTTTTGAGTTGTGCAGAGTTGCTGGGTTAAGGTTAGGGGTTAGGTTTAGGTTTAGGCTTATAGGAGGAGTTATATAAAATCCACCTCCTTTTTGTCATCCACTTTTGGTCCTGCAACGAGAACCATCACGATTTGCTTGGTAGAGTCGTACTGGCTTGCTAACTAGCTACTGTACTAACTACCTGGCTTGCTAATTAGCTAGCAGAATAAGATCGAAGTTACTTTATGTAGAGACCTAAATAGAATAAAGGGTATTGAAATTACACTTAAAATTAACTATATTGCTTCTGTTTTCATTTAATCCTATTTGTCTTCTTCTACTACTTCTTCATCTATTTTATTATTGTTGTGTAAAATTAATAATTAGTATAATAATTATATACAATATAATTATATAAAAAAAATAAGATCGAAGTGACAAAAACAAAGTAAGTAAAAACAAAAGCTGAATAATAAAAGAAAGTAAAAACAGAAGCTGATTACTTATTTATAATAAAGCCCAAAGGTAAACAATATGTTTCTTGTGTCACATGTGTCATTTATCAATATGCTCATTAAAACATTTCGATAATTAGCAGCAGGAGGCATGAGCGGCTGTGGTGTGTTCAGGGCGATGTGTTTTCTTCAAGACCCATTGGTGTGATTATTTATTTTGGAATAATTCTCACAATTAACAAAAAAAAAAATAAAAAAACACCTGACAGCATTTCACACCATTCGCTTTAATCTCACACTAGAAAATGGTCTATCTATCTATCTATCTATCTGTCTGTCTGTCTGTCTTTTAGTCAATAATGATGAAAGTCATAATTATCATAAATACACCCTTCCTCATGGAAAGCTAAATAAAGAAAATGAATCCCTCTCAGGTTAAAATTGTTTTGCTTTCCTTTTTTTCTCTTAATATTACACTCTGTGAACTGAAACCAGTATGAGCTCATGAGTTTTTAGTTAATATTTGCATGAAATCAAGGCCAATCAGTGACGGTTACGTTTTATTTTATGATTTCCTGATCTTTTATTTTTAGGTGGACCAGTGTAAGATTATAAATATTTATATATCAGTTTGGGAAAACCCTTCACATGGTGAAATTTAGACATTTTCTACTACAGACTACGGACTTTCCTGAACTGTAATTCGTTTCTCTGTTCCATATACAATATATGGCCAAAAGTATGTGGACACCTGATCATCACACCAATATGTGGTTCTTCAGCAAACTATTGCCACAAAGCTGGTTCTTTGTATGCTTAGGCATTGAGATTTCCCTTCACTGGAACTAAAAGGCCCAAACATGTTCCAGTATGACAATACCCCTGTACACAAAGTGAGCTCCATGAAGACATGGTGTGTGAAGGTTGGCTTGGAAGAACTCGAGTGTCCTGCACAGAACCCTGACCTCAACCCCACTGAACACCTTTGGGATGAACTGGATCACCGACTGAACCCCAGACCTCCTCACACAACATCAATACCTGATCTCACTAATGCTCTTGTGGCTGAATGAACACAAATCCATGCTCCAAAATGTAATGGAAAGCCTTCCCAGAATAGTGGAGGTTATTATAACAGCAAAGGGGGACTAAATCTGGAATGGGATGTTCAACAAGCACGTATGGGTTTAATGGTCAGGTGTCCACATACTTATATAGTGTAAAAAATGAGTTACTCCAAAAAGTGCAAAGGGAGAAAATTGCATTTAAACTTGTATCTGATTACAAACTGAACATTCAGTGTTTGAGGAAATTACACTTAAGTAGCAAGGTTTTAGTCATCTTTAGGTAGACTGACCTTATACAATATGATCTTTGCAGGACAATAACCTAAGCAAGATTAAAAAGTACATAAAATCCACATTTGTTTGCTGAAATGTATTTATGGACCTTACAGATGAGGTGCCAAAGAATGGTATAGGCAGAAAAACCAAATTTTGGTCAAAAAGCTATATATATATATATTTTTGCCAGAATTTAGCAACATCCAAAAGGTTCTTCCAGACATCTTTACAACTACTACATTTGAGTGAAAAGTCTATACACCCTACTCTGAAATGAAGAAGAAAATGAAGAAATGAGTTAGGTTTTATGGGCAGCATGGTGGTGCAGTGGATGGTGTTACCACCTCACAACTCTGAGGTTCCTATTTCGATCCTGAGCTCAGGTTACTGCCTGTGTGGAGTTTTACATGTTCTCCCCACGTTCATGTGAGATTCCTTAAGGTTCTCCAGTTTCCTCCCACCTCCCAAAAACACAGCAGTAGTGTGGATTGACTTTGCTAAAATAGGTGTGAGTGTGTGTGTGCGATGGACTGGCATCCCATTCATGGTGTATTCCTGCATCATGGCCAGTGCTCCAGGGATAGACTCCCGATCCACCACAACCCAGGATAAAATGCTCACTGAAGATGAATGAATGAGTTTTACATGCTGCTTCCTTATCATAACAAAATGATCAAAATGTGTATGGTAAGATATTAACAATAAAACAATATGAATCATATTTATTTAACTATACAAATATGAACTTTTATTCTTCTACCTTTTAGGACTTTTCTGGATTTTTGTATTTTCTTTTCTTTCTTTCTTTCGTTCTTTTTTTTTTTTTTTTAAAGCTATTTTCCTCATCTGCTTTGGCATTGCCCTGATGTCTATGTATCTTAGTCCTTAAACATTATAAATATGTTTAATATGTTAAGAAATATTCATTCACTGTATACAGATACATGCTTTCTTGTTTAGGTCTTATGATTTCAGTTTTCATGTCTGACTTCTCTTGACTGATGACAGGAAGTTATTTAAGGAATTTTTCATGCTTTACATCCTGACTATTTTAATTAATTACACACCTTTGACTTTTTTAAAATTAATTAGACACCTTCATGATATCGCATGCAAATAAATCAGCTGGAGCGTGTTAATGTGTGGATCCAAACCTCTGGTCTTGCTCTTAAAGATAAATGCTGATTTAGATGTAATTATTATAGCAGGTTCTAAACATAAATACACCATTAAATGATAATAGAATTGTGTTTTGCAGAAAAACTGTAAACAGAGGATTAAAAAACATTTATTTATTGTGACTTATTTATTTATTTAATTTTTTTCACTCATGAGCCATCACTCAAAAACTGTCCTTGGCTGTGGTTTTGCCATGACGTATCACTTCGTTTCCATGGAAACCGCGTGCTCGCTCTGTATGGTGTATTCCTCTCTATGTCAGCCGGGTAGAAACTGAAATTACACGCTTTTATTTTTGTTAAAGTGTGTAGAAAATGTATATAATAACAGTGAATAAATGGATATTATTCCTAAACTAATATTTACTCGCTGAGTACCATACTGTGACTGCTAAAGAAGTGTGTTTTATATTAGAGTACTCTGTGTTTCTACCGAGGCGGAATTAGTGGGACACCCGAGAAGCTAAGCTGCTGGTTAGCCTGTGCAGTTTGAGCCTAAGCAGAAAGACAGGAATATTCTCCTGACATGAGCTTCGCCTTTTCTCATTCTCATTTTGAGTCTGAGTTCACTGTCACGGTTTGTATAATACCACTTTAAGTGTTTTTTTATACTGCTGTATGGGTTGTTACTTTAGCTACTGCGCTAGCTAGTTAGCCTGCTAATCACTTCAGCTAGCAGGAGCTTGTATCTAATTGCTTGACAAACTGTCTGAATGAAGTATTTTAATTATCACAGAAGAAGCTTGCTTAACTTTCATACTTTTAACATAATTAAGTTTTCTTTTAAAAGTTAAATATCTGTCAAGGAAAAGATATTTCTGACTACCATCAAAACCATCAAAATGTGGTTTTAGCTCTTGTATGTGTTCATTTATATGTAAAGTTATATGTAAAGTAAGGAGTCTCCAGTGTCAGCACTTTGTAACAGTCAGAGGTAAAACTGTAACTTTAAGTTTGCTACATTTTCAGACAATTTGTATGTAAAATCATCAATAGCTCAGCTAGGGTCATATTATTAGTGTTTTCTTTTTTGTGCATTACACTTGGGAAAACTCTTCCTGGTGATTTCACAGACCTGACTACCATTGTTGTATTTACAAAAAAAGTTAAAAGTGATCATTTAAGCTTTAATTATAATGTTTGCCTATTTACATATAACTACTGTTACATTTTATGTTATATACTATAGTTTTATGTGTCTTGTATACACTTATGAGTGTTGATATGAAAATATTACTGTTCTTAAACATTCAGTTAGACATGGGCAATCATATCAAGACAAAAAAATCATATCAAGACATTGCAGTGATACATGACATGTATCAGGATAACAAACATCCAGTTAAACAAACTGCCAGCAAAACTCTAGGGTTTAATTAAAAAAAAAAAAACACTTTGTTCAATAATATTTAATGGTTACAAAAATGAATAACACTCAAGTGTCGTAAAAAAAAAAAAAATCCATTCAAAACGGTTTAATTTTACAATTTGAAAGATTCAGTAAAAAATATAACATGTAATTTGCTGCTTTCAGAGTTTGCAATCAGTTCTACATTCACCAGAGACTGGTGATAGAAATTATCTAAATCATAAACCATCATAAAAATAAGGTTTATTAAAAGGTTTTGTCCCTGGTTCCCTGTAGGACTAGTGGTTAGGCCTCGGTGCTCTGACCCCCGCGGCCAGGGAACCAATCCCAGCCTCTGGGGTTGCACATGACTGTGCACTCCCAGTGCCGGTCCCAAGCCCGGATAAAAATTTGGGAGGGTTGTGTCAGGAAGGGCATCCGGCATTAAAAACTGTGCCAAATCAAATATACAGGCCAATGATCCACTTTGGCGACCTTTAACGGGAGCAGCCAAAAGAAGAAGAACAACAAAGGATTTTGTCCCTGTTAAACATATAAAGAGTGATAGTGATAATAATATAGTGTTAAAGCCAGAGGATCAACACACTGTACTGCAAACCACTTCAGTGAAACCTTTAAGCTGCTCTAAATAACCCACAGACATGACATTAAATAAATAGAAGTTCCTTATTTGTTGTGCAGGAGTATGTCAAATGCTCGGGATCTAGAGAAGAACTGGTACTCCATACTTGGTGCGACTCCCACTGACGATTTACCAGAGCTGAAACAGAGGTATCAGAGACTGGTCCTTATGGTACGTTGCTTTCTTTTCTGACTTTCTCTTTGAACGACTCACAGGTAGCTACTTGATTTCAAATGTTCAGTTCAGTGGCATTGGTTTTACCCTACCTCTATCTATGGAGATGATTTGATAAAAAAAAATGTATATTTTTTTTCCCTTAAGACTGTGCTGTGTACTTTTGTCTAGTTATGCATTCGTTGAACCATATGGGGTTTTTCAGCATCTTGGATAGTCTTGCTTATAGGGTTTCTGACACTGTATGAGACACTGTATATAAATGGACTAATTGATAGCTAAAAACAGTAGCAGCAGGTACATCTTCAAGGTTCATCCAGAACCACTGGTATCGGAACCAGTTTCATTGGTTGCATAAAAGCATGAGACAAGGCAGAAATACAGGGGTGGAATAGTCAGTAACCCGGATTCCCAGATTTCATGTCCAGGTTTTAGTACACTATATGGCCAAAAGTGTGTGGTCACCTAACCATCACACGCATATGTGCTTGTGGAACATCCCATTCCAGAGTTGGTCCCCCTTTGCTGTTATAATAACCTCCACTCTTCTGGGAAGGCTTTCCTCTAGATTTTGGAGCGTGGCTGTGGGGATTTGTGTTCATTCAGCTACAAGAGCATTAGTGAGGTCAGGCACTGATGTTGGGTGCGGAGGCCTGGGGTTCAGTTGGCTTTCCAGTTCATCCCAAAGGTGTTGAGGTCAGGGCTCTGTGCAGGACACTCGAGTTCTTCCACTCCAAACTTCTCAAACCATGTCTTCATGGAGATCACTTTGTGCACAGGGGCATTGTCATGCTGGAACAGGTTTGTGCCTCTTAGTTCCAGTGAAGGGAAATTGTAATGCTTCAGCATACAAAGACATTCAATGGTCTATCCACATACTTTTGGCCATATAGTGTAGCTGACCATATATTATTACTTTATATCTTCTACTAGTTTTTTTCACTTGATTGGTTAGGTTTCCAGGCAACCAGAACTTGGGACTGGTCAGCGCATTACAGCTTCTCCTTACCTGGTGTCCTAGCTAATGATTTATCATTTGTCCACCCCTGGTAGTATGGGGAAAATAAATCTTCCAAGTGAGTTGTTTCTGCTAATAGGTCTATTAGATGGAGGGGAATATGACAGGAAGGAGGATGCTGCGATGGCAAACACACAATGGCTTTGTCAGTGAAATGGACCTGATTGACTGCACTGGACAGAAACCATCAGTTTCCTCTCCACATGAGTTCACAGAGATGCAGTGGACATCAGGGCAGCATGGAAAACATAGCAGAAGTGTAAAAGCAGTGCTTTTAAGATGATCTTAATATTATACAATGACCTGTTGTATCAGCGTTTCACCAATTATCCACCTTCACTGAATTCTGCACAGAGCTACTGTTTATAGAGAGCTGATTTTTAATTTAAATTCATTTCGTTAAGACGAGAAATACAATTCACACTGAGATTTTCTCTGTTATTACACAACTGAGCAATGGTAATAGTGTTTTTCATCCGTGTCTGTAGTATTTGTATAACTGCCACACACAAGAAAAGGCCAGAACATAGAGATTTCTTAGAGGAAGTACATTTTCGTAAATAAACCTTAAAAATATTACATGAATTCAAAGCTACACTGATTATGCTGGTCTGAGGATATGACATGTGAGAGAAAGTCTTATCAAGTTTAGTGTTATGGTGTTTTATCCAACTTTTTGACACTATATTTTTACAAATTACTGAATGGCAAAGTGAATTTTCTTACCAACTCCATTTAAAAGCAGATAGCTGAAGTGTACTGTCACTGTGGAGCTAAATGGTATTTATTGTGTCCTCCTTAAAAATGTGGCAGCTTTTCTAGGAATATCAGAACAGGTGGTGCAAAAACACCACCAACTCCCTTACAGAGTGTGTGTGTGTATGTGTGTACTTTGTATATGCAGTATGTGTGTATGTATGGACTGACATTAGGTGGCAGTAGCGTGATGCTGCTGGCCTTTACTGTGGCCCCTGAGCAGCGTGTGAGTGTGTTTCCCTGCCGTGTGATGATGTATGGGCTGCGCCGGCGAGCGCTCCAAATTGGCCGGCCCTTTATATTGTGCTTCTGCTCTCCAAGCTCCATTAGGCCCGGTAAATGAATATTTTACAACGCGTGCAAAGGGACAGCAATTAAAGCGTGTAACTCCGGAGAGGAAGCAGGGAAGGAGAGAGAGAGAGAGAGAGAGAGAGGGAGAGAGAGGGAGAGAGAGGGAGGGTGAGAGGGCAGAAGCGACATCTCCCGTTCAGCACTGTATTTATGGTGAGCACCTGGACTGCGTCAGGTGAAGGTGCGAGAGCAACGGAGTGGAAAACGTGGGGTGGCGATGGGGGGTGGGGGGGGGGGGGGGGATTGACACATCACATGTCTTGACTCTAATATAAGGCTGTATAGAACCCATTTCTGCCCTAACATATGTTAAACTGTACGCATGAGTGGATATGGATCTTATTTTCACGGATCCATCATGCATAATTGATGTCACTGTTATTAGTAGTTTCTTTAACAACTTACTTTTGATTTCTTTAAATAGTATTTCAGGATGATAATATGCTCATACTTCCAAATAATGATGGCTAAAAGAGCCATTAAAATATTCTGTGCAGCTTCCTGTCTGGCCACAGAGGAGAGCAGGGATGCAGGACTTGTCCACTCCTGCTGGACATAAAGCACCCAGGGAGATGTTTGTGTTTCTGTATCCCTTGTCTGCACTGCAGGGGAATCTCTGACTGCAGAGAGAGTCAGGAACTTTCAGCCTGAAGACTTCACCTCCTCACCGAGCGAGCCGAGAGTCATGCTGCTAGTGTTGCTTTGACGCTTCCCACTGTTAGTGGCCTTTAACACGGATGCCTTTTCCTCTCAGGATGTTGCGTTGTGCCTTTAGTAGGTGTGACACGAGCACCGCTGTGGCTGGAAAGATGTGTGTTTATGGAATAGCAACTTTATTCAGGAGTAACATTTGTTTTTTTTTTTTTTTACCAAATAAAAAATAGGCTATGCATTAGTGCAGAGCGGCTGTTTTACGATGTAAGATAGTTGGGTTCTAATGATTCTCTCAGACTGCTGAGAATAGTTTTGAGGAAATAGGTAGTAGAATTCTGGAGAAAAAAAACTTGTCTTTATCATCTGGGCTCTTGAAATCTGGATATGATGATCACTACATTGTTTGGTTGATAAAATCCCCTTCCGATAGGTTTACCGGCAAAAAGCACGCCAATTAGTAAGGAATAAAACACTTGGGGTTGTGCTGTTATAGGAAAATAATCAATAACAGGGCTAGACGTTAAGCGGAGCTACTGTCATAACCCTGAAGTTGATTATTTTCCAATAATATGCACATTTTTGATTTTTTAAAGAACATGTAGTTTTTATCATTTTATAGTTACATTTAATGTTGTGCAATATCCACCAAACAAATTAGTTCCTGTTATAACCACAAAGTCCACTGTCCTTAAGACTTTCCTGTGGCAGAAAGCTTCAATTTACAGCTTTACCTCTGACTGTTACAAAGCGCTGGCACTGGAGACTCCTTCCGTAAACTCTAAATTAATGTCTTCTCACAAAGAAATCTTCACCATATCAACAATTACACCCGTTTTAAACTCTGTTTATGGGCAATGTCCAGCACAGAAAGCCACAGAGAAGTGAAAGTTGTTACTATGGAAACGATAACGTATTAGAACAAGCACATTAATAGAAACTTTGCAGCCATTGTCGGAGCTGCTGTTATAGAAAATTAATCAACACCAATCTGAAGAATTCCACAATGTAACTCAAAGTTATAACTTTAAATTGTTAAAAAAAAAAAAAAAAGAAAGAAAGATTCAGTACATAATTTTTATGTGATTGACTTTTTCCAATCAGAGTTTGATTGATACAAAAATACCGCCGATACCTGTGATATCTCATAAAAATTTTTTTTTAATTATCACAATATTGATATTATAATATCCTATTGCCCAGCTGTAACTATGGGTTATTCAGTGTTAAAGAAATACTTACAATACCAATAATCCACTCTGAATAACATATTTATTGCAATTTCAGTATCATCGTCAAGTATTCATCGCCCAGCCTTAATGTTGTATGACTGGAGTTTTTTTTTTTTCCTTGTTTTTGTATAACCAACTTAAAAGCTGCTCACAGATAACACTTACAATAACTCTCCTGAACCAGGACTTGAATTTTTCCTGCCTTTTGGCCTATAGCTTGCTCCGTGTCTCTGATCTGCGAGCAGGTTCCCACACCCAGTGTAAGTCAGTGTAATCCTCTCTGCAGGGATCCCATGTATCCGAGATCAACGGAATCAAAGGTGCTTGTGATCGGACCATTCTCGTAGCTTTAATTAAGAAGAGCTTTGAGTGAGGCAAAGACGGAAACTTTTAACTCAAGATCTGAATTCTGCTGCGTTCAATGCAGCTCTAGTTCAAAAGAAGATTGTACGCTGATGGATAGATTAAAGGCCGAGGGTGTCCCTTTAAGAAGCTGACCAATAGATGTCCAAATTAGTGGACGCTGTTAGCCTAATTAGGGAACGAGGACAATATCGATGTTGTATCTATGTTGACGGATTGTTCCAAATATAGTATATTGTGGTTTTATTGCTATCGTCTTTGCGATATGTTCTGTGATATATTTAAATGAAATAAATATGATGGAATGTGATGGCACAGTTAAAGGACTAGTTTGGTGAAAACTCAAACTTATGGCATATGGCATTTATTTCATTGGAGCATTTTAATCGTTGCATTACAGTGGTGCATCACAAGCCGCAAAAATAGCGTCAATTCGTCTTGGCATCAATTCTACAAGTCACTGGAGCGATGAACACCGTTCTTCCAGAAGATTTTCTCTCAGTTGGTGTTTTGATGATGATGGTGGAGAGCGCTGTCCAACACATCGCTCCAAACTCTCCCATAACTGTTCACTTGGGTTTTAGTGACCGTGAAGGCAATAGTATATGATTTATCATCATTTTAATCCTCATTCACTGACTCCTTGTGCATGAATGGAGGCGGAGTCATCTTGGGAGAGACCACGCCCCATCAGGATAGAAATCGTAGGATTGTAGGATAAAGGTGATCCCTCTAAGAGAACAAGTGGAGGCACAGCATAACACAGACACTGACGATGGATTTAATTCACCACCATTTTGTTTATTGGCCTAAATAATATGAAAAAATATGAAAAAATAATATGAGAAAAAGGTTGGGAACCCCTGATAGAGGCTAAAGCTACATGAAGTAATTGGGTGGTGTCTGCATTACTGGGGCAGGTATCGACATGGAAATATCGATTGTCTCGTCGCACCAGAAAGTTCATATCAGTTCATCCCTAAATACAGCATCATGTGACGATAGCGATGGAGCTTCCTGTTCCGCAATGTAGCGTGTGAAATATGTAGCACAGGGAAAGATTTCTTCTCTTCTCCTCTCTTTTCTCCTTGTTTCTTTTTGTTTCTTCTTGTGTCTTCTCATCTTGCCTCTTCTGGTCTTTTCTTCTCTACACATCTCAGCTAATCTCTTCTAGTCTTCTCATTTCTTCTCTTCTCATTTCATCTCTTCTTGTGTCTTCTCTTCTCGTCTCATCTCATTGCTTATGCTCTTCTCTTCTCTTCTCATGTCCCTCTTTTTATTTCCTTCTTGCTCTTTTAGGCTGTATCACTGTGATCCCCGAGATGGTTTGTAATAGACGGGTGAGCACTTGGCAGAGGCAGCAGGGAGCAAACACACCCCCTCTATTCTCGTTCAGCCACAATGCAAAAATGCTGCTTCAGACTTAACGCTGCGCAGTCCTCGTTCATTATTCAGCGAGGAAGGTAGAATTTCAGCTTGATGTCATTTCCGTCATGGAAGTCCATTCACGTGGACAGCTCGTCCATTAAAGACTGAAAACTCCATCAAATATTTCACCAAAAGATACAATGAAGTAGTGGAGAAAAAAATCATTAGAATGCACAGCCACTCTTAAATTTTTAATTAGTTTTTTAAAGTAATTACTCGAAATGGTTAGTTGAATTCCCGGTTACTTAAAATGAGAAATATAATTGTGGCAGACAGTAATTGGCCAGTCTGAGACTGATGGTTATTCTAGTCCACTGTAGTTGCCATGCATCATTGTTTGACTTTGGCAGTGGTTCAGCTTCTAAACTACAGCAAACACACACACACACACACACAAGCAACACTCTGTTCGCCACATTGTAATCAGTGGCCATTTGAATGCCTGGTAGAAAAGATCAGTTTGTCCTCTTCATCCTCTTCAAACCTCTCATGAACCAGAGAAAAACAGTGACCATCAGGAGCAAAACTTCCACCCCATGCTAACAGGAACCTCGAAAAGACTCTACAGCTCTTTCTTCTAACATTCTTCTGACACTAGTAGATAAATATTGTAGTAACAGTCATGGTATAACACACAAAGGCAATCTGTTACAGTATTTAGATCTTAATCATCTTATTGTTTTTGGATCTGAAGAAGCTGCTCTCTTTTTAGACCGTGTATCTTTATCTTCTTTATTTTTGTGGACAAAATGTGTTTACTTTGATTCAGCTTCCTCCTCCAGTCAGTTTTTAACAATGTTTCGATGAGTTCGTATGCTCTTAAAGGTTAAAACGACCTCCCATTTAGTAAAAATCTAGTGTGACTTTGTGTTTTTCACATCCAAAAAATGGTTTAGCACTAAAGACAAACACGGTGTTGCTTTACAAAGCTATGTAGCTAGTTACGTAGTCATAATATTGTTATATACAGGCTTCACAATATTAAGGGCTGCATAAAATTAGAACATCAACTCTGCATATTAATCTACAACCCCAAGTAAGTGTGAACTGAATGTGTGAATAATAATCAACAAATGTCTCATGTGGAACACATGTGAAATTTGTGTTACAGGTTAAAGATAGACAAAATTGTCTATAGATTTTTGATTCTTGAAATTATCGTCCTGGCTTTGCACACGTGATTACGTTATTCAAGAAATTCTTGTTTCTAGTTTAGAAATGAAACAATTTTTTAAGGATAACGAGTTAGCCATTTTCTTCAGAGAGAAAAACACAACAGCTGTAGCTGCTTATTTGGTTACGTTAATCCCATAAAGACTGGGACATTATTGTAATATATATATATAATATATAATATATTATCATTCCTATTGCTAATCAGTTGTGTCTCTCAAGAATAGTTTTGAACACTGCCACTTTTGTCATCGGTAGTTTCACCCAGATAAACAGAAGCCTGGCCTATCAGAAGAAGAGGCGGGGCTGAGGCTGCAGAGGTTCATAGACGTGGATCAGGCCTGGAAGATCCTGAGCAACGAGGAGAGCAGGAGAGAGTTTGACCTACAGCTGCGTGGTAGGTTCCTTCTGCTTCTGAAACAAGGACACACGGCATCATCAGTTATACAGTTCGAAGCTCCTTTATAGTAAGGAGCGCTTTTCAGATCAGACAGGAATCAACCTGAGCTACACTGAGCATGAGAGCCTGAGAATCTGCTTCGTTTTCCAGGGATAATCTAACAAAGAGGTGGCATAAGGAAGGAATAATCCACCTTGTATGCAGTTATTGGAAAATAATTATCATCGGGGTAGCAAAATGTCCCAAAGTGCTTTATTCCACTTATATCACAGAAATTTGCCAGCAGTTACTTTTTTTAGTTAAAGGATGACACATCATACTTTTTATCCATTTATAGTTATGTTTAATGTTGTGGATCACCTGTAAAACAAGTAAGTTCATGTTATCACTTAAATGATAACCGCTATAAACATTCCCTTACTTTCTCTTAAATTTTAAGACAGAAAAATGCCTCTGGCCTGAAGACTTTCCTGTGACACTAGACACTCCTGATGATCCGCAGCGCAGGGTGGAGTTATGAGTCACTCGTTCAGAAAGGTCAGATGAGAAAGGCCAGGCTGTTAACTAGGCCAATTCAAATAACATAATTATTTTGCATCTAGGTTTTTGTTGTTGTTATTAAAGCAGCAACAATATAAGCAATATTATCAGCTTTCACGTCTTCAAAGTTGAGTTAGTGAAGCACTGAGCAAGAAATTGACTTAAAGCTAAAGATGAAAGACTGCAAAAGACAGAAATGAGGAATTAGAGATGGGGTTATGGGAAACATAGCACATTTAAAGATGTGCAGCATAACAGTCGCCCTCTCTCCCTCTGGAAGAGAGAAAGAGAGAGGGAGGGGGAACGAGAGAGTGAGAGAGAGAGAAAGAGAAAATGTAGGTCAGGTCTATCACACATGGCCTATTCTTATATGAAGTGATAGGCTGTGTCTCTCCCCACTTGCCTGAGGAAAGAGCTCCCCTAGTCCTCCATTACGAGCTTCAATAAATGTACACGCAGGGCCTGGTGCACCGTTAGGGTGGGGGCCGTCTTTAGGGACGGCCATACTCCAAGTGCCCTATTTTTATTTATTTTTAATCTAGCTTTATGAGGGTTTATTGAAATTTGTTGAAAAATATTTATAATAAAATTTGAATGAATAATTTTTAATTATTAAATAGTTATTAATACAAATTATATAATGTATCTGATAAATATTATATATCTAATAATAATAATAATAATAATAATAATAATAATAACAATAATAATCAACGATTATTTTCATGTTTTATAATAATTAAAATATAATAATTGTTTTTTTCAATGCATATTTTATACCCATTGTTATTATTATTATTATTATTATTATTATTATTATTATTATTATTATTATCATTAAGTTACTCTGTCCCACTCTGAGGTGTTAGTCTGAAGGTTACAGGTAGTAACTACTCTGATTGAAGCTCCTGCAGCTCTGGGACTGTGTGATGGATTCGGCTGTAATTAACGCTCAGATTGATTCGAGCTCAAAGCGTGTGCTAATCCGGTCCTAACTGAAGCCTGCAGTGGTTTGCTCTACAGCTAAATGTGAGTAGTTATTGACTGGCTACTGTTTGATCTCAGCTTCAGTGGCTCGAGTGGAAGAGCACAGTGTTGTTGTTTAAGCCTGACACTGTTTACAATGCTAAGAATATTCAGCTGTTTTAATATTCACTCAGTTATGCAAGTAAGATGCAGTCATGAATATTTAAATTAGCTGTTCTTTATAGATGAATATGAAGCAATGAGATGTTAGTTATATACTAATATATACAACTGACATCCCATTTCTTATATACTAATAACAGTCATGCTGCATTAAAAAACCTGTTTGATTACAATGTATTTAACGTAGAAATTTTTTTTTAATTTTTTATATCGATAATAAATGAGGAAAAAATGTAAAAGGCTGTGAAAAATTGTAACAATTTACAGTTTTAAAGATTAAGTCCAACATTTTAACATCTGCTTTCGGTGACTTTGTAATTATTAAAGTAAAAGATAAAATTTGAATTAAAAAATAGCAATATCATTATGGGCAAAATACCTCAGAGGAGTTTATCATGACAGTTTATCACGATATTGATATTATATTATCATATCGCCCAGCCCTTCTATGTATATTGGGTGTAGTAGATACATATCATTATTAACTATTTACACAATAGTTAGTTAATTTGATTGGTTAAGAGGTGTTCCAAGAGTGCTGATATTTACTATAACCTCACTCCATTCATCTGTGTTCGGCACGTAAAATTCCACTTCCTAGTTCAAAACGGTTCCTACAGTAGAATTAGTGACATCATCAACTTTTCAGAAATGTAACATTTGATGTAAAATGTGAAAGCTCTCCAGATGAAGTTGAAAAGGAAGAAGAGATGCCAATTTTAAAGAAAGCACCTTTAACGGGAATGTCCAAAATCAGTGTGAGCTAGCTAACTAGCTCACTGACGTGCTATAAAGTGAGTGTGGCTTCTTTGGAGTCTATTTCCACTAGCGGAGCAAAAATAAACAGAACATTTGGCCATATTGTGTGTGAAATGTCACTTACTCGATATTAATTTCTTGTTTATAGAACTGTTGTATTAAAGCAATATCGCACGAGCAAGAGTGCGGTTATACTGAATATCGGCATGGGCTTGTGCCTGCAGCCAAATCACAGCCGTGCTCATATTCAGTATAACCACACTCTTCTAGGAAGAAGTGACATTACGCAACCTACCCTCAACCTACCCTCTTATTTCGCATTTCTGTGTCCTTTCCCATTTATGCGAATTGGCTTATTCAGTGCAAATTTTGTCTGCGTCTTGTGAAAAAATTGGCTTGTTGAACATCCCATTCCAGATTTAGTCCCCCTTTGCTGTTATAAGAAAGGCTTTCCACTAGATTTTGGAGCGTGGCTGTGGGATTTGTGTTCATTCAGCCACAAGAGCATTAGTGAGGTCAGACACTGATGTTGGGTGAGGAGGTCTGGGGTTCAGTCGGTGTTCCAGTTCATCCCAAAGGTGTTCAGTGGGGTTGAGGTCAGGGCTCTGTGCAGGACACTCGAGATCTTCCACTCCAACCTTGACACACCATGTCTTCATGGAGCTCGCTTTATGCACAGGGGCATTGTCATGCTGGAACAAATTTGGGCATCTTTGTTCCAGTGAAGGGAAATTGTAATGCTACAGTGTACAAAGAAATTCTATACAATTGTGTGCTTCCGTTGTTGTGGCAACAGTTCGGGAAAGAACCACATATAGGTGTGATGCTCAGTTGTCCACTGACCATACTTTTGGCCATATAGTGTATTTTGAAATAAGTAGTGACTTTGAAATTTAGTACTGACTCTGATTTCTGAAACCTAGTACTGCATATATAATGATGTGAGGCCAGTGTGTGTCAACATTCGTCGGTCTTTTATTTATTTCTGTGTTTGTGTGCATGTGTTTGGTTTGCGTTTGGTTTGAATGGGTTGCTCGGCCAAGCCCTTCTTTCTTTCTCTCTTTTTATCTCGGGCTATTGCGCACTCATTCTTCGTAATTACTCATCGTTTTAGCTGTCAGCATCGTCTCATCGCTAAATAAACACTGGCTGTGACAGCGCTGCGCTTCGGGCCCATTTCTTATGATCGCTCTCATCCAGAACCAGAACTCACTGACCCGTGTGGACCCGCACCGACACCGATGTACCATCAAACCTCTTATTGGAGTTTAATGGTCTCTCTCTTGTCCTCAGATCTGTCACGTTTAGCTTACAAACCTGTCTTGATTGATACAGGCTCATATACTGAACATGTACTGCATTCTCATTTATTCTAACGACTTTACAATAAATGAATTTACAATATGAATTCTGTTTAGCTGAACAGTCAAGGCTGGATTAGAGTGTTTGAGTTCTAATGTTTACCTCATCCAAGACTTTCACTTTTGTTTTTTAAAAAAATAACTAAGCATTATTACAAAACATAAACGTGGTGCCTTTTAGGTTATTTGCAAACGCTAGCTAGAGGGTTTGCTAGCGAGATTATGCAAGTTAGCCAGCAAAGAAAAAGTAAAACTCCTCCACATCTACTGTTTATTCTTTTGTCATTCTGAATTTTTACTTTAAAGGCATGTTCAACACCACTGTTGATTTCTCGAATCTGACTGGTCTGAAGGCGTTGATTTATTTTCTGTAACAGAAGCTCTGACAGTAGGGTAGGCTGGAATTCAAGTCACAGGTTTATATTAATGTGCTTGTCCTAATACGTCATTAAAAAGCTTATGTAATGATTATGTAATGATTATTATGGTGATGTTTTCTGTGAAGAGCTGTTTATTTAATATTTATGGAAGGCATCTCCAGTGTCAGCACTTTGTAAAAGTCAGATATAGAGCTGTTTACAGACGCATGAAAGTCTTCAGCATTTAGGGCTTTGTGGTTTCTCAGTAATATGACAAACTGCATTTTTTTTCTGGAACTAACTTGTTTGCAGATGTTCAGAAGCATTAAATGTAACTATAAATGGATAAACATGCATCTTGCTATTTAATAAGTGAAACAATAGAAAATTGCTCTGGGATAAAAGCAATAAAACACATTGGCATGTGCTCTAATTGGAAAATATTCAACTTCAGGATGGTAACAATAACTCTGCTTTGTGTGTGGCAGTATCACACCACCACGTCATTGATTATTTTCCCATAATAGCATATTTCCAAAGTGTTTTTCCTTACATATTGTTTACTTTGTCTTCAGAACGGCACCCATAGTCAAACCCACAGAAATATCCAGCAATGGTGCGATGTAACAACAAATTTTGTTAGTTGATGTGTACCATAAGCTACTATAGGAGCCAACATAACTTATAGCACCTGCTAGAGCTACTATAAAATGTGTCTTACAGTAAAGAAACTATGGCAAATAAAGTTTATTTGAGATAATTCAGACCGGATGAGATGTGAACTTGCTCAGTTGAACATTTTTAACCATTTTAGAATGTTCAGAAAAGACTGCCCAATACCCTGTAGGGTATATTAATCATTATGTTCTTCATATATCCACGGTGATAAATATGCACGATGCCTTGACGGGTTAACGAGTACGTTTCACTAATTTGAGCGCTGTACATGCGAAATATGTTTCTGACGAGCCTTTTGTTCGACACATTTTTTTCATCTGCACCTCGAACCACTTTTTTTTTTTTTTTGACGGCTCAGGAATTAATGGTGCAAATTTCTTTGCCATACTTTAAAAATGATATGCAGCCCAAACTGTAATGGTGTGCGCTCAGGGCACTCTCCGGGCTAATTAAAGGCAAACATGTTGAAAAGTGGCACAGGACGTGCTAATTACCGTTCTCTCACAACGGCTGAGGGTTTTTTTTTCTTTCTTTCCGGGATGTGTTACATCTCGGGCTTTCATTCCTTCTCGTTTTTGCTCCTGTGACAATTAATTGTCATGTTTCATATTTTCATATTCAAGACGCTATCTTTCACACCATTAATATGTATTCAGATTTTGTGACAGCTCTTTTTTGGTGGAGCTTTTTGGGATTCTGTATATCCTGTGGCCTATCTCTCTATATCCTGTGGCTTCTTTCTTCTCTTTGTTTTTAGTGTGTTCAGATTAATGGCAGAAGCACACGATGATGTTTCACAACGGTTTTCTCTCAGTAAAATGGTCCAGTTCTTCCTCTCCTGGTCTTCACTGACGCATTTTTTCCAAGATTTCAGAAGCTTTTGAGGAACTAAAGGATTTCAGAAGGAGAACTACACAGTTCCTCTGTTCACTCCAGCTACACAAGGATTATTTACGTGTTAAAGTTTTTCATTTGCCCCTAGTGTAAAACCATATGTAGCAGAAACATTTTGTCAGCACTGACACGGTGACTCCGATATAAAATGAGTAATAATACATAAACACGATGATTTGATGCGTTACTACCCCAAAGGTGATTAGTTTCCTATGGCAGCATGTCCTGAAGTGATGCGTTTTAATGTTTTGGAACGTACGTATTCTTTAAAGTAATCAAGTCGCTTTCTTCTCTAATATAATTATACACGCAGTCTTTTTGTGCTCTTACCTAAGCTTTAATCAGCAGATTGAGTTCTAGCAATGGTTCAGTCTTATAATCCTGTGTGTTGTATGTTTGTGTGTGTGTGTGTGTGTGTGTGTGTGTAGCACATGAACTGAAACAAAGCTGGCCAGTGGATGCCTGCGTCACACTGGAGGACATGAACTGGGACAGCGGTGAGTACAGTTACATGAGGAATTCAAAGATCCAGCTCTTCTAACTACAGTCCAGAATTACACTTGTGCACACTAGAGCTACATGATATGGACAGAAAATGAGTGTTGGACCTATGACAGTTAGGAATATTTGTCCCAAATCCCAGATGTCTTTCTGTTCACTACTTATGCCGTCTATATAGGATGTACTGTATAACATATGCGCCACGTACTCCCTGCATAGTGCGCATCGTTTAATATTCAGAACAGAAAAAAAATATGGCAAATCCAGCAATGTCAAAGCCATCACAAAAACATCTCAAAGCCCACACCTTGACCAAAGTTCTCAGGGAACATGCTATGTCCAATTAAACATTTGAGTGAAACTGAGTCTCAGAAGCAGTGTTTTTATACTCTCACACTGTTGGGGTGGACTGTCAGATATGAAGCTTGCTGGGGGAAATGGAGATAACCGAGATAGCCTTTAGACTGCAATGCTGCACACGCAGGACATACTCAAGGATGGATTCATTTCATACTCAAGGATGGATTCATTTCATTCATTGGTTGAATATCCGACCATCAGATTATTATACACGTATAGTGGTGCTATGATCACTTTGTTATTCTTCATTCTAATAACGTTCTTACAATAAAGTTATTCATTATTATACTTATACAATGTGTGGCAGTTAACTTTCACAGACTTTCAGACAGAGTACGAATACATGTTTGTTTTTTGGTACTCGCCAAAACTGATAGTGAAATGAGTAGCCTACTTGATATTAATCAATCAGAGGCATCCTGGAACATTTAGTTTATCTCTGTTTGTTTAAAAAGTGGTCATGAAAAAATCCATTGTTCCTGCTACTAGGCTCCTTCTTTCTAACGTTAGCTAGTTAATTTTAAAGGAAGTGAATTAGCTAGCTGCATTAGTTAGCTTGGAATGAGTAGGGTTGCGGTGGAGAGGAACGGGTTTTGTTCCACTTCAGAAAAACGCTTTTGTACATCTGTAAGTAAAGTACGTTTTTGTTTTCATCATGACAATCCCTCATTGTTAATGACAGATAGTGGCTGATTGTCGAAAACAGCATACAGGGTAAGAGCTGTTATTTTCACTCACATAGCTTTATTTTGTTTACGCCACATTAAAAACACACCCATTCATTAACTCTTACAGATATTAGAATGCACATGCCTGGCCTCCTAACACAGTCATAACAGACCAAATTTCCAGTGTAGCTCTACAGTAGAAAAGAAGTGCTCTCGGCAGACCTGAGCTACACGCAATGCTTTGACATTGACTTTTGCCACCCAGTGAAGACTTCAGTGCTCTAATCAATATCTCACCTCTGTTTCAGAGAATGAGTGTTACACGTACAGCTGCCGCTGTGGTGGCGAATTTCTTCTGGAGAAGGAGGATGCAGAGGGGGATGAGGATGCTGTCGTGTGCTGCGACACGTGCTCGCTCAGCATCGAAGTGAAGAGAGCTACATGATGGAAGCATAAGCGTTCTTCCTCAACGAGGTGAACTCATCAACCTGGTGTTTCAGTGTCGTTCTTAACTCAGAGCTCATTATTGGGTACACCAAAGTAGTGCCTAATAATTGGCACCTCAGTATATGCCAATCATAGTACTATTACATTATTTAGATTTTTTTTTTTTAATTTGTCAAAATGGCAGAATAATGAAAAATGGTTCATATAAACTTGAAAACCTTTAGTGGTGAATATTCACGCACTATTTTTTTTATGTACAGTGATGCCCTGTATTGTAAAACATAGTTCATACACTGTGTATTTATTAAAAATGAAATTTGTATACTTTTGTGTCCTTTCTCGCTCTCTTTTGAAATTCTGTCACATGTTGAAAACCCTGGGCAACCCACTCCTTCAAACATAGTTCAGAAGTGAAGTATATAAATAAAATTCTTATTTACAACTACTTAGACTAAAGGGAAAAGAAACTTTTTTGTTATTGGCTGAACCGTCACTTTAATTCTCATATATCTCTACTTCACAGCAACTCTTTTAGGAAGTGGGTCATGTTATTCTCTTTCCTAAAAGCCCTCAGGTTATTTCCTCCAAGCTTCTTGTGCTCTTTTTCTCAGAACAACATGGCGTCCTTCCCCCAGCTTTTTAAAGACGCAGCTCACTAACTCCTCTTAACTTTACTTGTAAATAAATACGTTTTGGAATAAAACTGCCTCAGCACTTTGTTTGCAAAAAAAAAAACAACAATTTGTTTTGTCTTGTCTCTCTTTTTTCCCCCCAATAGTCAGGAATCCATGGAGTTTCGAAGGAACAAGGTCACGGGTTGATTAAGACTTCAAACACAGTCATTAGGCTTTTCGGTAAAAATCTGTCCTCTCTCAGAAAAAGCGGCTTGAGCAGAGCAAAAAGCGCGCTTTTCATCAGCGTCCCCTCCTGAAGCCGGACCTGCCAGTGGGCCTGCAGCAGACCGAACCCTAATCCATACTGACATCAATTAGGGATAATCTCATCACTTTTAGAGAGTGGGCTTGTCAAAGCTCTAATTAAGTGTGCTGTCCACCCAGCAGCCCCCCCCCCATATATGTGCAGACAGGATCAACAACACATTGTAGGCCAGTGATGGACATATTTGTGCTATTTTTGTGAAAGTCTCAGATTTTCACCTGGTCTTGATATCAATATGATATGTACTACTGCAATTAAAATAATCATATTTCTGTATTATATTGGCTAAAATGTTTGGTTCACAGATTATTGCACAAGTTTTTGATCGAGACAGGATGGCAGGATGTGGCAGGATGACACAAAGAAGGACCATTGAGAGGATCAAGACTCAAGAAGTTGTTATTTTGCCAGCACCAGGTAGTGAAATTATTGTTTACAAAACAGCGTTGAATAAAATAGAGGCAACCAGGGATGGCTGGTACAAATGGGCTAGCAGGGCTAAGTCATTCAAAGATAAAAACACATGAATATAAGGTTTTTGGCATTGATTAGATTTTTGCTGTTCACAAATGTCGGAGTATTTTGGATTTTTGTAGAATGAAGCGTTGCCAATGTCCACACAGAATGGTATGAAAAAGTGAGAAGGGAGGCTGGGGCTGATTTCTTTCTAGACCAGACTGTAGCGTCATGCAGCGTATAAGTGACAGTCGTGTCATGTGATCACACAAAGTAGAACTCTAGATTTGATCTCCATTTGGGCTGATATTTCTCAAACATCCGTAACACATCATCAGCAGTGATTGAGAAGGCGTGTGTGGAATCCTTTTTTCTCCAAAAAACCTTTTGAGGAGAAAATAAGAGTAGTTAATCTAAACACATTGTCCCACAAAAGTACAGATTACCCAAACAGACAGACGATAGACCTGGGTTACTAAAAACTGGCTTACTAAGTCATTTTCATGTGCAACAAAGTGAATTTAGCCCTCACACTCTGGATATAATCAACTCTTACAATACAGCTTATGTCAGCCTGTTCCTTCTAAGATGATAGTCTGAGCTCTTTTAGCAGGTATTACTGTTAACTTTAATGTTAAGCTTTCATAATTTTTCAGTAAAAATAGTAGCAAAGTGTAATACTATACATTAGCGGGTGAATGTAACCTGGTGTGACCTCGATGCTCGACACCTTTTCTCACATCAGTCCTGGTGTGCCATGGTGTGTGTGAGAGCGAAAGAATAGCAGCAGTAACCTTAAACTCCCGTCAAGTGAGAACTGGTGGATTTCACTGATCTCCCACTCACTTCACAGGTTGCCCTGAGAAGCGTTTCCTTCAAAGCAAGCCTGATGCTTGGAGAAGGAAGGGGAGGAGGGGCGGAAAGCCACTCTTTTTCCTTTAATGAACTTTTTCTTTACATTCTCCCTCCTCCTGCTCTCTCCTTGAACTCGACCATAATCTCGGGCAGACAAAAGCACGGCCCTCCTCCCGCTTCCAGTTCATATTCCGGCTCAAATCTTTTAAAATGGCTTCCCTGTTTTAGGCTGAGACTACAAATGTAATTGTGTTCCCGGGATCATGGGTGTTAGTGTCACAAAAGTTGGTCATCACAGGAACCAGCAGGTGCTGCTTTCCTAATCACAAACTAGAAAGAGGAGATCTTAAATCAAAAATGTTGTTTTTTATTTTGATTGTGTTACTTTTTTTAATTTGGACAGACTGTGATGGAGTAAATTTGTATGTAGAAAATATCAGCGATTTTATCATCCATGCCTCGATCCTACATGGATCATTTAGCAGATCTTGACTTGCTTCATGCAATCCTTGCTTCATTCCAGCCTCTTCTTCACCAATCCATTCAATTAGTTGGCAAGAATCAAGAGTTAAGGGCATGTTGGTTTGGTTCCATATATTTGGAGGGCTTTCCCTTTGTACCACTGTTTCAAAAGACGACGTGTCCTCTGTTCACCCAAGCATCAAAGTTTGCCCTGAAGATCAGAAGGAGCCTCCAACGTCCCAATTCAAACTTCCTCGCTGATTCCTGAGAGCAAACATAGAATCATATGGCCATTTAATGGCTGTTGGAGTATCAAGGAAATAGGCTTAAAGTACTTCTGGACTTAAAACGGGATTCTAAAATCCTCTTGGATAGCTGATTCTGATTATATAGGTTACATTTGGGTCAAAGTTGTTAAAGTATTAACATTTTAGTTTTCTATTTAAATCAGAGACATTCTCATTGACATTTGGGGTTGGGATTGGGCCATATTATGTATAAGTGCAGTTTGTGAAGTCACAAAATATACTTGACAGCTTGAACCTATCACAGCCAATATGCATTAGAGTATTATTAGAATATTGCTTTTGATGACACAGATCCTGAATCCCACTCATGTCTACATGTGACAAATGTAAACTAGCTTACTAGCTACTGAGCAGCTAGCTGGATGTTAGCGATGGGTTTCCAGTGGTCATTTTTTTTTATATATGAGGGAAACATTGAGATTTTTAGTAATTCCTAGGCTATTGTTTGTATTTTCTCCATTAAAAACAAATAAAATGATTTATTATTTGTGGGTAGATGTGTGCTACACATAAGTATAATCCTGTGTTCTGAAAAGCGTATGTGTATTTGTATGCATGTTTGTGTGATGGGGGCTGAGGGATTGCAGGCGGCCCTGTGCCTGCACTCTCATTGTTTCTTTGTTTATGTTAGACACTGTGTCAGAGAGCCAGAGGTTTACTGCCCAACCCATCATCTGACTCACTCAACTGGCACTAACACTAACAGCCCTCAGTGCAATCCTGTACCTGTGTGTGTGTGTGTGTGTGTGTGTGTGTGTGTGTGTGTGTGTGTGTGTGTGTGTGTGTGTGTATGTGTATGTATGTGTATGCCAAAGCTGGAGAGGGGGATCGGTTTGATTCAATATCATTAAATCAAACCATCACCTTGCAACCCTCATCTTCAACCCAGAGACAATTTTAACTTCTTCTAAACGTGAGCAGGGTTGCCAAGGTTGCAGTTTTTACAGCAAATTGCTCTAGTTTTGGAAAAAGGTTGTGGGCAGAAAAAGCAAGTCCAGAGGTATCATTTGTTTGGGATTATATTTAATCAATCATTGGCTATGCCAGAAGGAATGTGTAAAGTCTAGTTATGAGAACACGTTCAAATGAAGTAGCGAGGCTAGTAATATTCATTCTGTGTGTTTCTTTAGATATACCACCAGAATGCCAGGTCTAAAAGACAACAAGAAGAACATACCTCAACAAAATTGAAGAAGGGAAAAAGAGATTATGGATTAATGAGATCATGGCCTTACCAGACCACAATGGCCTTACCGGGGCAGTGGTCGCTCAGTGGTTATGACATTAGACTACTGCTCCGAAGGTTGTGAGTTCAAATCCCAGCACCAACTGCCAAGTTGCCACTGTCGGGCTCTTACCCTTCAGCTGCTAAGCTGTATAAATGAGAAACTGTAGGTCATGCTGAATAAGGGTGTCTGCCAAATGCCATAAATGATACAAAGGCATATTGTAGATACTGTAAAGCAGAAATGCGCCTGCACTACAGTGACCTAGTTTACTATGCAAAGAAAGAAGCACTTCCAGTGGCCGAACATTTTGGGCTAGTTTCAGTTTTTTGTGCTGTTTTCGAGATGTAGTCGGGCTGGAGATTTTGCTGAGACCTGGCAACCCTGTTCTTGAAATATTCGAAACTCACTTACTCTCCAGCCCGGAGGCACATTTATCTTTCTCTTTCACTGCTGTCCTAGCAAACTCTTCAATGCTGCCATATAAAATGATGCCTTGTTACCAAGTGAAAGTCGGCTACAACGTTCGGATTTAAGACCCTATTTACACGTTTGTTGTGAAAGCAGTTGCCAGAGGGGAGTCTCTCTGTGGCTGTGTCCCCATTGTAAGCAACGTCACTAGAGCCCAGAGATGCCCACAGGCCCTGGAGTGCCCCCTTCCCCCCACCCACACCCTGCAAGCCCAGACCTGCCCGGACCTGACTTAAAAATAACCCCAGATTGTTAATCATGCAGACGCTTCCCCTCCCTCCTTCCACATACACACCCACCCTACACCCTCCCTTGTGTTCATTATGTTGACCCCATCACTAGAAAAGCCCCCATGTGTCTGCTTCTAAATGTTCTCATGTCATTCAGAATGGCACACATAGGCTTCCTTCGACTTGCGAGGCCAAGGTTGTTTTGTAGCCTCACATCCCAGGGGGCCACTAGCGCATTATCAGTCATTAACTGTAAATCTGAAGGATGGTTACTCTGAGGTTTCTGACTAAGACTTGCAGATCCAGATTTTACTGTGAGACTTGGCTACTGGCCATCCTGCTGATTGGTGGTTTATGGAATGGGATGCAGAGGTTGTTGTGATTATTGAGAGGAATTACACTGTGCATCATTTATGAAACAATAGGGTGGGCTGTTATAAGAAAATAATCGGTGATAGTGTGGCGTAATGTGGCCTGGCATGACTGAGTTACAGTTACCACCCTGAAGTTGATTGTTTTCCTATAACTGCACATCTGCACAGGTGTTCCTTTCCAGGACATTCATCAATTTTATTAATTACAGACCAAAATTTTAAATTTATGGCTTCTTTTACAAGTCGTTCTCCAAATATTGTAATTATTTTTCCCAAATCTAGATGGATAATTGTATGTGTAGCCTCATCAGAAACTGTTTTACCACCTAATAAAACAATCAAGCAATGTACAACTTGAGTACTTGAATGTACTTGGAATGTGGATTGATCTTGCAATGACTATAAGCAACCTGTGAGTAATTACCCGTAAACACAATTGAATTTTACCACAAATAAAATAATACATTGAATACTTTTAAAAAGGTTATTTAAGTCTTGTTAATGTCTCAATTTTTCAAAACTTTGTGTTTACGTGTGAAGTAATGGCACAATGTAACAATAGTAGAGTTGTTTTACAGCGCTGCAGGCCTTGTGTTATATTTTGACACAATGCTATCAAAGTGCTTCTTCATGCCACTGTGGGTTTTTCAAGCCAGCAGTTGGTCCAGCTTCGGACCAGGATAAAAAGTTCAAGTGGTTGAGCATTGCTGAAATGAATATGTGTCATCTGTGTAGACCATAGCTTTTCACCCCAAGAGTATTCTAATACCCGAGCCCATCGTACTGTTCTGGTGAAGACTGAACCACAATAGTAATGTTACGACGGTGCTTGTATGACATACTTTTTATAGACAAACAAGTTCTCTTCACTAGTGCCACTAGTTAATTTGTAATTAATTAGTACCAAAATTGTGGAACAAATTATCTCTTCATTCTCTAATAATGACAAGAATGTCATATCATTTTAAGGTTTTAAAGTACATACAAATAGGGAAGCTTCGTCTGGAAAACTGGTTGGAATCAATCAACTAGCATGATTGCACTGTTTTAATTTATTATTAATTCTAGACAATGAATCCTAACTCCCCTTTGAACTTTGGAATGACATCTCATCTGTGGGTTTTTGGGGCTTTGGTTATGGATAATGAGCTCTACCCTTTATTTTCCCTCCACTCTCTCTCTCTTGTCTCGCCTGGTGATGGAATTAACTGGAGGCTCGCAGAGCGGAAATCACTTGCGGCCTTTCTGAATGATGTCCCAGAGATGGGAACGGATTAGTGCCCTCTCTTTCTCCGCCCGTAACAGCACCAGGTGGCTTTTTTCACTCGCAAAGGTGTTACACTTAATCTCATTACATTGCTGCTAAACCTCACAGACCTCAAAATTATCACCCCCACCACTCTTTCTCTTTCTTGCTCTCTCTCCTCAATTTCTCTTCACCCCTCCCTTTCTTCCCATCCTCTCTCTTTCCAAGTCACTGGAGGTGGCTCCACCTGAAAGGAGAGAGAAATTGGTGAGGCGGCTGCTGTTTTAGCTGCCACCGCTGACTCACAGCGAACACCAATCCTGATCCAATTTCGCCACGCTGGTGGCCTCTTATTCCCCTGTCCAATAATGTGTCTGCTGGAAAAATCCCACTGCTTCAAATCAAGTCTAATCCTTGCTGGAGACAGTGTGTCAATCTCACCCTTCAAAAAAACATACAGCAGGTCTCCATCCGCTATCTCTCTCTCTCTCTCTGTATCTCTCTTTCTATTTCTCAATCCAGTTCATAAGGCTCTTGGGACTGTCCTCTAAGTCCCTCATCTCCTCAAAAGAATAGAAAAGGGATCACACAACATGACCTCCTAGCACCTTGATATCACAATATTGCAACCCTTGGGGCATTGGGACGTAGGTACGGATTAATACTTTGCATAATAAGATTACACGCTGGCTGAATGATATCAAGGGAGGATCCATATGTGGCAGGCTGGCGGTCTGTTGCCCAATCGCTAGTGGATGGTATAAATTGCGGATTGGGTGGGGGACCTTGGAGGGGATTGAAATCAAACAGGATTCAGAAGATTCAGATCAGATGAACATGCTGGCCATTTGCAGCCAAGGCTTTATCACTTGCTGGATCTGCCCACATGTTTCCACATATGATGGGTTAATTCCACTGCTCTGGTTGTGTTTTGAAACTGCCCCATGGATTCACATTTTTACTAGGACTTTGCTTCATTATTTGTGAACCTACAGATCACAAATAGAGTATAGATGCTAGATGAAGACCACTCATTGATCTGTGAAATACAAAAAAAACCCTCAAAGAAAGGGTAAACTTTGGATGGTAGAGTTGTTGGAATGCCAGGATTTGCTCACAAACAAAAGTCCCATCATTGCCATTGTGGTCTTTGGAAAGAAATGTCACTGAAAAACTTTCCAATATCTAGTTTCCTTGCTTAGGAATGACTGAACAGGGCCTTCCAGAGAAAGCTAGAGTGATAGGTGGTCTGAAAGGCTAGTGGAAGAGCTTTTTTGTTCGTGGAATACCTCAGATGCCAACTGTGATGCATCCTGCTGAGAGGCTCCTGCCTTTCACTCAGGAATCCCATCATCCACCTCTCTCCATTCCAGATCTAGCTCCATATTCCAATATAGTGCTCAGAAAGGACTGTGGGTCAGGAATGGGTAGTGGAGGCTTTCGGCTCATTGCAGTTTGACAGAAAATGGCTGAGTCAGTAAGTGGGATAGGATCAATAAACAGGGGCAGGATTGCAGAGCCGAGGCTCTGCTAAATGACTGTGAGTCTGAGTACAGTGCGAGCTCGTTGGCCACTACAGCACTGTGGGAAACCTGGGGAACTGTAAAAGCTTAGCAGCAGGGGGTCCCGAATTGAAAACACACCTACTGGCATTAAACAATGCCCTACTCAGTGGCGTTCAAGCACTAACCTCTCCGTTTGGTACCACAGGCTTTAATGCTGGTCAGAGAGAAGGTTATTGTTGCTGTGTTAACATTCGTTTTGGCCCTCTTGGATTTGAAGCAAATTTGAGCAAAGACCAGGGCAAGTAGACCCAGTGCACAAAGATGTCTTGAGTGTTTAGAAAGGAACAAAAAGGACAAAAGTGACCCAGCTGGGAAATTGTTGTGCTAATTCATTATCCTCTGCTGAGCAAAAATCTTTAATCATGTAGTTGATCATTAACAACATTTATTTGTTGATGGGTTTGATATCCACCCAAGAGGAGTGGAGAATATATAAAACACCCGTCTAATCCGTTTGTCTAATAAACATCTTATCTTTTATAGATGCTGATCAATACCCCTGTTCCCCACAAACCCACCCTTGATTAAGGTCACGGCCTGTGATCGCAAAATGTGCGTCACCTGCTTATCTTATATCAGAGCCCCTGCCTCTTATGCAAATATGCCAAGATAGGACTTGGATCCATGTACCAGGCTCCCCCCTCAGATCGGTTCCATTTCCCCCAGTGTTTGAGCTGCTGATAACAATCAGTGCTGAACAAGTGTACCACATCACAGACCCAAATTAGCAAAACATGGGAAGAGAGGTCCAGGCAGCTGCCAGCCAAAGAGGATTAGACAAGTCCCTCAGTCCCTCAGCCCCAACTCACAAATTACATATGATAATCAAGCAGCAGCTTCACAAATGCAGTTGAAGGCAGTGATTGAAAAATACTGATCTGTGTGATCAGTGCTGGGTGGCGTCGCCAAATCGAGAGATCATTGCAGTTTGTTCATTTGTGGGCTTGTGCAAAGCCTACGAACCTTAATTGAGGTTATCTAATAATTCAGGGTGGGTTGTAATGAACTATCCACTTTATCTTGTTGAGACCGTATTGATATTTGAGTGTCATTCATTCAGTTCTAGGGAATGATTTGTGTTTTCATTGCGACTTTTTTCTCCTGACAGTGTTTACTGACTGATGAGTCAGACCTTCACACAGCACTAGAACAACTGGTGGTAAAAATAACTGTCAGAATGCATTTTCTTCTTTACAGCTTGTCATTTAGTGGCATGAAGTTAGTGAAATCTGTAATAAAACTTACGTAATTTCAACCTCCAGCTGATTGACAGGTGGGCCACAAGCTGTAAAGACTGGCAACATGGACTTCTCGCCATGCTGCTGCCCTCACATTCATTTTAAATAGGATTAGCTAAAAATATCAGCATCAGCAATCAGCTAATCAAAGTCAACACAACAACAATAGGAATAAACACTGACTGAAACTTAGATATGAAGGCGGGAAACTAACAAGGTGGTATGGAACTTTTTCTTAGAATTTTCTTATATTTTTCTTGGAACAAACCAGATCTCTGAATTTATACAGATGTACCAATTGGATGCTATACAGTAATTTAAAAAAAAAAAAAAATTAACACAGTTTTTTCCTAAAGCAGACAATCTCTGTACCAATTTTATGGCAAAAATTACTTTAGCATTTGGTTCTAACAAAGAGCTGTCAAACAATCTTCATCAAAATCATTTATAATCAAACCCAGCTGGCACCCAAATGAACTTGCTTGCTAATTTCCTCTGAGGTAGCTTTGACTTCTCTCCCACCTGTCAACAGGTGAGAAGAAAAGGTGGAGGCTCCTTCCCTGGTGGCCGCCTACACAAACAGCCTAATTCAATAAGGTGATGTCAGGGTTAGCCAAAGCTTATCTGCTGAGCTCACACGGCCAACAGTCTGGGAGTTTGCACTTAGATCTGGGTGGATGAGGTGGAAAGCTGACACCTGCCTTTCCTGTCCCTTTAGGAAATGCGGTTGAGGCTTTACCTGGCCAAGGTCTGGCGAGACAAGATGAAAATGATGCTACGTTCAGCAAAATGAAAAAGCGCACCACAGCAACAGCGCCCTTCTTGAACAGGCCGGTATGGGCACCTCAGAGATCTTTTAGGACAGCACAAAGAGTCCTAAAAAGGCATCAATAAAAGACATTTTATTATGGTGGAGAGTCGTTATTTTTGAATACACCATCATGAAGTCCATTTGCACTTCATGTGTTGGTTAATGATTCACATGGAGCTTGAATATTCCCTGAATTGGTGCATGCAGTCACAGTTCGAAGCTGGAGGAACAGATTGTTTGTACTGTCACCACAGCTTACCAAACTTGCAACATCTTGGCTGTCCATTGTGAACCTAACCAGGAGTTTATTCCCAGTGAAAAGCAATGGCAAAAGAAGAGAAGCCAAAGCCTCTTGTCTTAAGAAAGGGCCTTCGCTGCAATTGTTGAGATGACTGATCTGTGGCCTGCACTGTCATCATTACCCCCCATGAGAGGGGCACCCAGCCCATAAAACAATCCACTGAGGGCTAATGGCTCCTGCGCATTTCATTTGTAAGACACTATAGAAAGTCTGCGACAATAGGCTCCTTCTTGAGCTTGCCCATCTGGGTGCCTTTTAGATCCTTTGAAAAGCACTCAGGGTCGCTGACCTAGAAAGTCATCAATAAAAGACAATCCTTGGAAGGACAAATTGAAGAGCGGGGGGATCTCTCGTCCATGCGTGGCTCGGGTCTGGATGTGTGGGTGCGGCGGGCCTACAGTGGGTGGTGTCCTGACTCTTCTAGTAGTGAGCACAGGTGCTTTTTGCTCTGCTGGCACAGTGAATACTTAACATACTGGAGCAATTTTGAAAGCAAAGAGTCATTTCAGCAATGCGACTGATTCTTTCAAAAACAATATCTAGCATTACATGTACAGATAAAGTGCCGTATTACAAATATTAGATATCAGTGTTTTATCAAAATATAATTTGTGTAGTCTGAGTAAAAGCATTATACCACAGTGCCATTGAGTGCTCGATTCTGATTGGTCAGAAGGTGTTGATTAATTTTCTATAACATAAGCTCAGACAGTAGTTCTGGCTGCAAGGTTTATATTAACAGGCTCATTCAGAAGTTATCATTTCTATAGTAACAACTTACACAGAGACTTTTACAATAGACAGTCCATATAAATGAAATAAAAAAATGTGTGTAGTTGTTTATATGGTGACATTTTCTGTGAGGAGATGTTTAACATTATTGGAAGGAGTCTCCAGTGTCGGTGCTTTGGAATAGTCAGATGTAAAGCTGCAACTTTAAGTTTTCCAAGAAAAGAGAAGCTAATGAGGGAACTGTTTATAACTGTTATAACAGAAACTAACTTGTTTTGTGGATGTTCCACGATGTTAAATGTAACTATAAACGGATAAAGAAGTATGACATGCCATAATAAGTTTTAAAAAAATGCAATGACTGAAAAATTGCTGTGGTGTAAGTGGATATTAACTCCACACTACACCACCCTGTTGTTGATTATTTTCCCATAACAGCATGCCCCAAATGTGTTTTATTCCTTACGTAATGACAGTTCCTGGTTAGCTTTCTGAGGCTCAGTTTGCCACATAAACGCATTCATCATTCTTGAATCACCTGTGCATCAGATGCTGTATTGAATGAATTCTCTCTTTATTGGCCTGCCTTGGTTGTAGTGTTTCTGCTTTGTTTTGGTACAGTACATTGTTACAAAATGGAATAGATCAAGTGAATATATTGATAATTTAGAATAAACAGCACATTCCAGTCCGTCATTCATTTTTCACTCAAAATCATGGCACATATTAGGCTAGGTTAAATTAGGTTCAACTTTATTACCATTGTCAGAGTACAAGTACAGAGATGACGATATGCAGTATTATCAAGTTGTAGCCATTGGAATGTGAGTTTAGACGGACAGTTAATTATGGGACATTTTTTAGGTCAATAATCAGAAAAAGGTCACTGATGGGGCTTGTCACTGCCTTTGAAAATGCCAGTCTGGCAACAGATGTTAATTGGAACCATTACTGTCCTATTGCTCCTGTAGATGAGCTGGTGACAAACAGCAGAGGCTTCTCCCATGCCGAGAAGGAGAGTGAGAGAGACAGACTAACAGACTATAATTACCTCAGCTGCCATGAGACTGATGGAGAGAGCGACGCCGTAGATGGTGCCCCATCACCTACCTTAGATATAATATTTTACTACCCAGCAATTTATCCATCATTGCTGAAAGCATTCATGGGCTATTGTTGTCAGAGCAGGAGATGAAGCCACAAGCAACGACTTCAATCTCTGAAATTACACCATTTCGGAGACAAAAGAAGGAGATCGTGGGAGAAACGGGGGAGCCGTGCTTTCGGGTGGCACTTTTTATCATTGAGTGGCAGACAGTTGAGCAATCAATGAGTTTGAGGGCAAAGTGCCACTGAGGCAGACAGAGGTTTTTTTGTTTTTCAAGGAGACGTCAAATTGAGATCTCTTTTTTTTGGCTGAGAATGAAAAAGCATAGATTTAGGGCTTATCACAATATAATTTTGCTGTAATTGATTATACTATTTGTGCATCTTGAGTTATAGCTGTATATCTTATATCATAGCTTTTGTGATAAGGATCATATTAGATATTGATTTTGATTTTGTATTGATATGCAGTACCTGTTCATTTTCATTTTTCAGGACAGCTAATGTTTCTACATCTATTGAGTTTCCATAGAAGCAAACTGAAAGTTTGCTTACTTCACCTAGTTTATCCATGTTAATCATCTGACAACAGACTGACAATTTAACAATGAATTGCCGCTTGGATCGTCCTATTCGGCTTTTTTTTTTCCACAATGCCGTCTTTGATTCCTCCCACGCCCGACTGCTGAAGATACAACGTTTTGTTTGCTGTTATCCCCCAGATTGGCGTCTGGGGGCTGTGAAGGTCATGGCGTGGGGTTACTGAGGAAGCGGCGGAGATCTGTGCAGCGCCGGTGTCACACAGAGATGCATAAAGGATCACAGCGTTAAAAAGAGAGAGGAAGTGGATCTTCTGCTCGGCATTACTGCTTGGTGATGTTGCTGATTTTAATGGCCCCCCTGAGCATTAGCCACCGATGGAGGGGGGTGGAGGGGGGGTGTTGCTGGGGACTTGGCTCTCTGCTTTGGCCCTCTCATTCACAGGAGGCAGGATGGAGGGGCAATGCTGCTGCGGACCAGCAGACAGATGGAGGAGCATTGTGAGTGTTTTGATTGATAGAGGGTGGGGTCAAGGCGTAACCTCTGTTTTCCATACAAATAGGCCTGGGAGGGCATTGCTGTAGGATGCTGGGGCATCTCTGACAGGAGCTTCATTCCTTTGCATGGATGAGGAAGGAGAGGCTGTATAGATATGGGCCTGGAAAAGGTCGCATTGTTGGAAAGGGAATGCATCGAATGGTTATGTGAATAGCCGAGAATTCTTCTCCTTATTACTGAGCAAAGGCATTGGCAAAACTGTATTTTAAGTAGCAGACTTTTTCCCCAGGGTAGAGTAAAAATCAGGTGATTGTGTGTGATATTTTTAGCATAGCTAGTTAGCTAGTTTGGTGTGAGCAACAAATGGCATTAATAAAATAATTTTTTTTTAGTACAGAAGAGACCACAGCTTGCCCCCTTGCTTTCAATAGGTCACTTCCAAAGTTTGCAAATTTGCATGGATAAAGTTCACATAGATAAACTTGACATGGTCTCATTCAAGCCAGTTGGTTTTTTTGACAGCCAAATCTTACTCACATTGATTCATCTGCTGTGTTCATCTGGAGTATCTGAGATTTACACTTTGGTAACAGTCAAGTATTCTGACAAGAGAAAGACTTTCATAATGGAGCCTGGTGAGGGAATGACAGTTTATCGCTTTTTGAATATAAATGGATGAAAAGCACAAAATCATTAATTAATATATTTAAAAAATTAATCATGTAGTGCGATCATTTTCCTATAAAAGCACACCCTCATACATAATGAAGGACAAACACTATCTGCACTATATGCCTGAAATTTTATTTATCATTTATTCATCTGCTTAAATTAGTTAGTTTAGATAGCAGTAGAAATGGCAAATGTAGAAAACAGAATAAACAGCATAAACTCCTTAACAAATTTGACGCACGTTATCTGAAGTATCTGACATGTTTAGCGTCATGTTAATGAAATTACCAAAAGGGGTTCAATTACTGGAAAGCAGTCATTATCAACTCAGCATCAGTGGACTTGTGCATATGTGTGTGTGTGTGTGTGTGTGTGTGTGTGTGTATGAAAGGTCATAAGCGTGTATCTCTTTTAACCTCTCCCTGGCTACAGCAGAAATCTACCTGAGGGATTCGCCTGCTTGTTTTGCCACATTAGTCCTGACCAGAATGAGAAGTGTTGTATTCCCCTAAGAGACGCCATCATACGCCCGCTGGCCTCAGGGGGAGGGGCCAGCTACAGCAACAGGTGAATACACACACACACATACACAGGCTTGTATTAGTATCATTATGAGGATTCCCATCTTACATTCCTTAAAATAATTATTTATAGAACATTAGAGCTTTATGAAACATTATTAGAGTTTTTAAAGATGCATACAAGGAATCATGTTACTAATTATAATGATTTATGAATATGGGCTTCATAGAAAGTGTAATCAACACACACACTAAAACGTAAAATGTATTTCGGTCAGTTAGACCAGAGATCATGGGAAAGTTTTTCAGCTGAAAAAGACTTTTTTTTTTCTTTCTCATTTGGGAACAGCAAAATGTCCCCGCCACGTCAGAATTTGTTTTCACATCACTGTGCGAACATTTCACACACACACACACACACACACACACACACACACACAATCACACAAATACTGTACACGCATACTGTACACACACACTTACCGCCCTTCCACTGCTGTTAGCCAGGGTGAGAGTGTAACAGTGTCCAGGCAAATGAGGCAAATGTTCCCTCCACACACACATTACCTTAATCATGTCAGACCGGGACACCCCAAGGCCAAAGCCGCTGATTGGCCCTTAGTCTCTCACGGTTCTAATGAGGAAAAGCTGGTGTTGGGAAATGTGGCTGCGCTAATTAAAGGTGCTATCTGCGAGACAATTGCTTATTTTGTTATTGCCGTAGAAAGGTGAATGTCCCAGAGGCTCTGACACCACCATGTCCCTCACGCACCGGCCAATTAAAGGCCCGGAGGAGCGGGAAACATCTTTAAAGGATGTGTAGAAAAGATGTTTGCAAAGGAAAGGAGTCCAAAACTAGAAAGCTCTTGGAATTAATGAAAACATTACATTTTATATATATATATATATATATATATATATATATATATATAAAATGTATAGACATCCAGTTCATTGAAGTTACCTCACAGGACAGATACAGTAGTGAGAATGGAAAATGTAAAGGAAACATCTAATCGTTTCTATTTTTTCTATCGTTAGAGGATCTTCATCATATAATCTGACGATGAATAATGCATGGTATCACACATATATTTTATTGGGATTACAGTGTGACAAGTTATAATCTTAAAATACTGCTGAAATCATACAGCCTAAAACCATCTTTAGCAAGCAAGGTTTTGGACACCTTTAAGCAGACTGACTGTTTTTACCACCTCCCTTCTACCTCCCTTGAGTGTTCCCTTCAGTGTTCCCTTCAAAACCATGCTCCCTAAGGGTTCTTTCACAAATGCAGTGTTTAGTCGGTTTGACTCAAACCCTGGTATGTTTTCCTTCTCGGTGCAGTTCGTTTGTGCAGGTGAGACACAGCAGTCACACTCAGGTCCAAACAACCAGTCCAAGAACATTTGAGTGAAGTGGTCTCGGTCCGCTTCCCAGTGAAATCTAGCATGGTTCGATCATGGTGAAAAAAAATAAAAAATGATTTCACTCTGAATCGACTCGAATGCAGGAAATGAGTCAAACATGCAACATATTTTTGAGTTGCAGGGCTTTTTTTTTTTTCTTTCGTAGATGTGAGCTGCTAAACTAAGCCCTGAGGCACAGACTGAGCCAAAGGAGATAGGTGCTGTGTGTTCTGGAGATTTGGACTATTGAACAAAAAAGAGAAAATAAACTCTAATGCGATACATAAAATACTTTTAAACTAGTTATTTATATAACTATCGAATCATTAATTTAGCACAGAGTCCATGTTCTCCATGCTTGATCGAATTTTATGGTTTATTTTAAGATCAAATATGAAAAAAGAATAAAAAATATGATCACTGATTTAAAGTTTTTTATGAGTATGTGAGTATATTTTCTCCCTGCATACTCAGCTTTTTTTAAATTTTATTTATTTATTTATTTGCTGTTTCGTTTGTTTAATTATAACCAAGAAGTATCAATATCGGTGTGATTCGGACTCAGCAAACGGACTAATAGGTGCAAAAGCAGCCTAAATCACATGACTAGGCTACACAGTCTGCATGCTGGTGCAAGAGGAGGAGCTATGTGATTGACATGTGAGTACAGATGTATCCTTGTCCAGCCTGGTTGAATGTTAGTGGCCCATGTTTTTTTTTTTTTTTTTATATAGATACCACAGATACCAGAGTTTTTGCTCTGATCCAGGGCCTTATTTTACATTGTTATATGACAACCAGTGTTCTGACATTAAAAAAAAGACCTAATATTAATGCATAATAGATTGTGTTGAAATAGTATTAGATATTGGAATTTTATTTGTCACAAAATTACAACTAGTAGTGTGTGAATGAGCTGATTTTACAAGTTCAGTCCTCTACATGGAATCATGTATCCCAGGTACCGATTGTATTTCAGTCTCATAAACACTGCAGCTGGATGTGAATCAGTGTTTACAGACGAAGATGTCTCATTTGTCAAAACCCTGGCATATACACTTTACATAAGGATTAAGTGTCAGTCTCCTTCGCGCTCTCTTTTACACATGAAAGGAGGCTCTCATAAAGATGATTGAAAGCTCTGTACACACATTTGTCCGTGTGTTCGCTCAAATTATACATAATGACTCACACACACATAACTTCACAGTCAATTGAATTTCAGTCAGTGCTTATTGCAGGAGATTGTTTGTGAATATGCCATATATTTGATTTAAATTGATGTTCTAGCCATGTTTTGTTTGGCGTGATTGGGTTACGGTTGTTTGTTGTTCAGTAGTCGGGCGATTCCATAATTGGGGCACCATTTAGTCCTTGTGACTCTTAAAAATTAATCACTTTCACCATTGAATCTAAGAAACATGCATTTAACCATTCAAAAATGTGTTTCCTTGCTGACAGGTTGCATTTCGCTTTTAAATGAGTAACAGAGGTCAGTTTTTTTAGCATAGAATTAGCAATTATACAAAAACAAAAAACTAACAAGCATTCATGCTAATGGCATGACCACCTAATAATTTACTTAAAATTATTTTCATTTAAATTAATTTATACCTATAATTTGGGTAACATCAACTGACCTCATGGCTATTGCCATATTACAATATTTTGTTTTTCTTATTTTCTTATTTTTCTTCCTCTCACAATCTTTAGGAAGTTCATATGATGCAGCTTCCTGCTGAACATGTGACTTGGGCATTAACACACACTAATGCAAAAATAATAAAATTTTATTTCAAGGTACGTGTAGTTATAATGTACCGAGACAGGAAAAAATGCTGTTTTCTGAGTGCTCTAAAGTTATTTATCTAAAACATGCACATAGTTTATTGTGATATTGTGTGTCTTTTACTTTCTATAGATATTTGTAAATGTAATATCAGTGGGGCACAAATGGCTCCCCAAGCAACAAGGATATAAACGCATGGGCTTAGAAAGGTCCAATTTACTCTCAACTAAACCATCACAGCTGCAATCTGAGCAAGTACACTTGGACATTGTCTCATGGCACACCCCGATCTGTTTCTTGGTACCTCTTATAGTAAAAAAAAGAGAGAGAGAGAGAATCAGACATGGTGCAGGCAAGTGGTAGGCTGAATGGAGCTAATAAAATTGTTTGTCCATGTGCTGAAGGGTGTGTGAGATTTGTCCCAAACCACTGCACCCTTTGTAGCTGCTCGAGTGGGTGTGAGCGTCCGCTAACAAAGCTCATCGGAGCTCGTAGCGCTTATTTCGCTGGCCCGGCCCCCGTTTAACTCACATGTCATTACAACCTGTTAAATGGACAAAGCCTTCGTCTTGCGACGTCAGTGGTCGATTAGTGGAATTTTGCTTTGTTTAATCCTGAGAAATATTGCTGTGTGACTTTTCTACCCCGACCAAATGTAACCAAGCAAATATTTTCTTCCTCTCACCACCAAACAAAATTAGAAGGTACAGTTCTCATTCAGCGGGCCACTTGTCTTCTGGCAGCAATATATAAACTGTCACAGCATGAAATCAATTTTCTGCCTTGGTTCATTTCAAATCAGAGGTTTCGAGCGCATTAGTATTGCAATTAGAAGGCCCATTGCTATGGGAGCCTAGTCCTGGAGTGAGGGAAGAGAAATTAAGAGACACCAAAAAAAAGAGACTCCTTCTTCACACTGCCACTTGCGATCCTTTCTTTCCTTTCTTCTTCTTCTTTTTTTTTGCTCTCAGACCTGTCAGCTTCGAGGAGGTGATGGGGGCCAGCGGCCCTAATCGCCACAGATAATAAATTTATCAACTCTTAAAGTTCGGCGAGGGCTGAATGGAGCTGGCCCCGGCCATTGAACGCGAGCAGATTACTCACGCTTAGTTGGCTCTAGGTAGGCTTTGGCAAGGCTCCCTGCCAAGCCAAGGAATGGGCCTCCATTGAGCTCCATTCACCAGCTCCTGACACAGAGCATGCTTTTATGGCATGCTGCTTTATTATAAGAGGATCCCCCCCTACCACCCCACCCACCCCGGCGGCCCACCCCAGGCTCGTCCGCACTATACTCTTTCTTCTGCGTTAAGAAAAGGTTATCCCCTACCTTAATCTATACTGCCGAGCGGATCAGAGAGAACGAAAAGGGGTGTTGGAGGGGCGCGAGAGCTTCGTTCAGGAATCCCTCCGAGCCCACCTCCTAGGGATTCCCCCTTCTCTCTCTAGCTCTCTTGCAAAGTGCCAATAGGCTCTGGTGGAGGATTTGCATCCTAAATAGGTAACCTGCAGATCTCCTCTATGAAGACATCAGATCAAAGATCAGCCAGTCAGGGAGCTGCTAAAACGTTAAGGAGGCCGGCGCGTAGACAAAGCAAAGGGATGAGTGCTGACCGCGGCCTCAAGAGTGAGGGGAAAAAAACACACTGGGATTCCTAATCCAGATTAGGAGTGGATTAGGGCGTTCACAATGGCTCTGGATTAATTCGAAAGTCACACAGACTCCATTTTTTATTTTTGTGTCTTAAAACTTTTCTTTGAAATTAAAAAAAAAAAACAATCCCTAAATCCCTACCCAAACACTTTTTCAATCCCCCTGCCTACAGTTTGTCCACTTTCATTTCTCTTTATGTTTCAGTTCAAACTTTGGGAGGCTGTACCATAAAAAGGCAACTCTTTTATAATGCATAATGCTTGATCATAAAATCAAATTGATGTATAATGAGTGTCAGGGTCTATTGTTCGTTATATAAACATTTGCTTAAAGGTTTTAAGGGGTTGTGGAGTTTTGGATGGAGCCATTTACCCAGCAAAAAAACCCTTTTTCCACCTTGAATGAATTCTGAGAACACAATAATAAGACAGAGAAATGATTGCAGTGACATCTGAAGACTCATGAAGCAGTTATGCAACTATGCCTTATCATCATGCACTGCAAGTGCTTTTCCAACTTAAAGCCATTTGCACTAAGGGAGTTGTCTATTTAGTGGAGTGTAAAAGTCTAGAAAATTGATCCACCTGAAAATGGGAGATTTGGAAATTGGATGAAGTTGGATGAAATCTACTATGTGTGGAAAAAGTTATCAGCTTCTGAGGTAAGCATCGAATAATGTGATTGATTGTGCTTTTTATGGGCTTGCAAAAATGTGGTATGAGTATTGCACATCTTGTAACAGAATGCATGGCTAGAAAATCACATCATTTACAGATCCTCTAGCAAAAAAAGGAACAAAACCAAAAAACTGCTGTTCGTCATAGCACCAAAGGAACAGGACCAGTGAACCACTCATTCATCATCATTAACTGCTTTATCCTGCTCAGGGTCATGGTGGATCATAGTGTCTATTCTGGGAACTGGATGTGGGGTAGGAATACACCCTAGATGGGTTACCAATCCACCCAGGGCATCATGCACCCACACATTCACACCTATGGGGCAATTTAGCATGATCATGAGTTGGAGGAACCTGGACAACCCTGAGGAAACCTACACAGTCAAGGGGAGAACATGTGATACTCCATATAGTCAGTAACCAAAGCTCAGGATCAAAACTGGGACCCTGGAACCTGGATTTCATTTGATTTCATGTGAAAGGTACGAATGTTAAGCATTCGAATTATTCTTAACCTTCGTAATCATAACCTTTGTAAAGTCAGGAACACAATGAGAGTAAAACTACATATACTTAATTTTGTATTTATTATTTACAACATATGCCCTACATTTTCACCCTTATACTCTATGTATTTTCTCAGCCTCTGTATGATGGTTTTACAGGTTTTGCTCAAGACATTCAGATTGACATATTTGCTCAACATATTCCCATTGGTTCCTGACTTTTCAGACACAGTGTATAATGAAAATGTCTATTGATTGCCTGTGAGAACTGGGTGTAGGAGCATAGAAAACCAGGTGAAACCACTGCTTAGTCATTGCAATCCTCCATTTGTGCATTTCTAGTGTCAGGTGCCAAATTACCCTTTATCCCCTGCCTTCGGTGATGCTTGGACCCCTGGTTTTAAGCAGCTTTTATCAGGAAGACACGGTGACAGAAATGAACCCTTTAGCTACTGGCGCTAACGCCTGGGGCAGAAGCCCCATGTTGATTCCCTGACGATTAAATTGGGGTATTTTATGATATGATATAATTGGTATCAATTGCTCTCCAGGTGATGTGGACCCGTGTTGTTCAATCCATGCGCAGCTATGGCGGCGCCTTGCCGTGCACACTCTACACCCCGGCACCTCTAATGGCACTCATATTCTTAATTAGCTCGCTCGTCAGCTCTCGCAGATATCCTCCTAGCTCTTGTCATTATCTATATGAAATACGCTCAGTAGGAAGAACGTGATACAATGTATTTCACACAAAAGCTACTGCGTGTAATGTGTGCTTTTCTCCTCTCAGGACGCAACGCCGAACAAAAGCACCGCGCTCCGGATCTCCCCCGGTCTAATTTGCAGCCTCGGAGTGGTGTTTAGCCCAGCGGGCACGGAGGGCGCTTTTTTGTTTATCCAAAGTTTCAAATGCTTCTCTCTGACAGCTCCTTAAATACAGGTTTGCAATGGTGCGTCCCCGCCTGGTTCTAAAGGTGAATTTAATTTAGGTCTCAAAAGGAAGAAAAAAAGCTTCACATGTTCCTTAATTGATGGCTTTCGGGGAACAGGTCTCCTTTGAATTAGGTCCTTTAGCCCTTGTATGCTTAATGGGTTTGGTTAAGAGCATTGAGGGTTCAAACATAACCAGCATAAGACAGAATGTTAACTGTCAGAAAGCTGCATTACCAGTGAAGAGGTAGCGGAGACGTGGACGAGTTGTGTCTGAACACTGTTGTGTAGGGCCTGAGGACGACACCAGAAGTGTAAGACAGCGGCCATATGTTCAGGGATACGACTGACATTCAAAAAATGTCACCTGTCAATATAATTCATCATCTGCACTTCAGCATGCACTGAGGAGCCGACGCTCGGGACGTGACTCATGACTCATGGCCTTTTGGAGAAGCGCTGATTCAAATCACTTAATGATGAGGGTCAGGGTGAATAATCAGACATCCAGAAAATATAAAGCATTTACGTTGTAGTGTTAAATCACATCACGCTGTTGAGTTTGTTCAGTTTGATGTATCAGTAACATAAACTGTGCTAACAACCTGCATTATTCATGTGTTTGTTAGCTCTAGTTGTCTGTCTGTCTTTTTGCCTATCTATCTATCTATCTATCTGTTTAGCTATATGTCTGTCTGTCAGAATTTCTGTCTGTCTCTGTCTGTCTGACTGTCATTCTGTCTGTCTTTCTAACTTTCTGTCTGGCTGTATTTCTGTTTATCTTTCTTTCTTTCTTTCTGTCTCTCTCTCATTCTATCTGTCGGTCTGTCAGTATTTCTGTCTGCTTGTCTGTCTGCCTGTATCTTTGTGTCTGTGTTTCTGTGTACCCGTGTCTGACTTTCTGTCTGTCTGACTGTCATTCTGTCTGTCTTTCTAACTTTCTGTCTGGCTGTATTTTTGTTTATCTATCTTTCTTTCTTTCTTTCTTTCTTTCATTCATTCTGTCAGTCTGTCTGTCGGTCTGTCAGTATTTCTGTCTGCTTGTCTGTCTGCCTGTATCTTTGTGTCTGTGTTTCTGTCTACCTGTGTCTGACTTTCTGTCTGTGTTCATCTGTCTTTGTGTCTGTCTGTCTGCAAATCTGTCTTTTGGTCTGTCTACCTTTCTGTCTCTTAGACTGTCTTTTTGTCTGAGTGTCTGTCGTTCTGTCTGTCTTTCTGTCTCTCTGTCTGTCTACAGTATTTCTGTTTTCCTCTCTGTCCCGGGCTTTGCATGTATGTCTCTGTCAGTGTATAAAGGTGTTTGTGTGTGTGTGTGTGTGTGTGTTGTGCGGTAGATGGGGTTCATAGTGACAGCATGTCTTGAACGTGTGTGTGTGTGTGTGTGTGTGTGTGAGAGAGAGAGCAGTGTAACAGACAGCAGTTCAGTGGAACAAAAGGTTCATTTCCCAGGTGAAGTGGTGAGTGTGCATGTGTGTGTGAGAGACAGAGAGCTTCAGTGTTTGCGAGGCAGCTTGTCTCTCAGGTGAAAATGCTGCGCTGACTCAGCTGTGTGCTATTTATTAGAGAGAGAGAGAGAGAGAGAGGGAAGAGGGAGGAGGGGAGATGCAGATCAGGTGTGCTCTGACTGAAGCCCTCATTAATGGGCCTTCATTATCTCTGATTTAAAGCTGAAGTGCCGAGGAGGTGTCATCTCGTAACGGACTTCATTAAAGCTTTAATTTTTTCCAGAAGGTAAGAGAGGCTGGCGTAATGAAGCCATCACAGGCTCAGCACTATTCACCCCTTGTTAGGCACTACACACACACCGAGCATGAGTGGCAGACACACACAGTCCCTGTCGCATTTATCATGGGAATTAACAATATTGCTGTTCCTAATATTAATACACACCTCAACACTGCTGCTAATATTATATGATCTGTGAATTTAGCTGACTTATTAATGTGGACAGAGCGATATGAATATTTTATTCAGAGAGTTAGATCATTACATTTTTTTCCCATTAGCCTATGATAATACAAACCGCAGCGAGCAGCATAACATCTTTATCTATACCTTCTGATTTCTGCGAATATAAAGACATTTATACATTGTGGTTATTGGGCAAATGCAGCAAAAAAATTTACAAATTTACATAAACTTATTGATGATTTATGCAACATTTAACCAGAGCTGTGACTAATTTTGGATTAGTGGTCATGTGACTTCAACTCTTTTATATAAAAGTTGGTTTCTTCATGCACTGATGATGAGCTAGTCCAAAGTGCCAAAACTTTGTTTAATCAGCCAGGAACCCATTTCAATATTAAATAAATTTCATATGATCAAAGCACAGTTTTATTTAAGGAACATAAGCCATAATATTTAAATATTAGGCATGTTAGGCAAATATGTACCACCATAATTATTTAGTTGAGCCATTAGAAATGTTTCTTCCAAAACATTTCACTATACTTGTTTTAGCTTATTAGGTTTTAGATTAGAACATGAAAAATAAAAATAAATGAATAAAAAATAAATAGTGATGTTGGCTTATTCATTTCATGTGACCTTAGGCGTGTAATGATTATGTAATACCTAATTTGATATCAGTTGGTCTGCATTTTCACTTTTGATATCTAATAAAACACTTTTTTGTTATAAAACTTAAATCATTCATTATTTAGAGTGCACAGTTTTGTCAGAACCTTAAAGATAAATAATAACCACATAATAACCATGATTATAACTCCAACCACTGTTTTATCATCATCATCATCATCATCATCATCATCATTCAGCCTGTGCCTCCCTCCCTAATCTCCTCCAACGTTTATCTCTTCTGCCTGGCTTGTCACGTCCAGCCGAGTGTAAGCGTTTACTGTGTTAGCTGTTTGAGGTCAGAAAGCGTGCTGAACGCTCACCTCTGCACTTCTCCTCTTAGGAGTGTTTTGGTTTTTCCGCTGCACTCTGGTGCTCCGGGAAACCTCCAGAGGCCTTGAGCAGCAGCAGCGGCAAGCTGTGGCCAAGCAGCACACCGGTAAACAAGCCAAATCATCATCCTCTCCTTTCCTCTCTTCTGCTTATACTAATGTTCCTGACTACGATCTGTAATAACAGCACACACACACACTCATAAACCAGTCATTTAGCTCATTTGCTAGGGGAAGGCCACATGGAAGAACGCTCATTATCATTACTGCGGGAAATTATGTCACAACACGCTGAGCATGTAGTGAGTATCATGAGTAAGTGAAAAAAGTCTGAGTAAAGTGTTGGTTTAAGAAAAATAAGATTCTACTGATTAAGTAAGGAATAAAACATTCAGGGATGTACTGTTATAGGAAAATCATCACATGATGGGCTGGAGAAATGCACCCTGACATGAAGCAGATTTACTTTTACCACTGTAAAGTTGATTGTTTTCCAATAACAGCATCTCCTGAAGTGTTTTATTCTTTTTAATACCACAACAACAAGTCTCCACTTTCTGCGTTTTGTTACAGTCAGTAAGTTTTCTGCCATGGGAAAGTCTTCAGGACAGAAAGGTTCGTGCTTTCTAGGTTCTCAGTAACATAAGTGTGTTTTTTTTTGTCTTATTAACGTCAGAATGAGAAAAAAAGAGAGGCTGATGAGGAAAGAACCTCATATATAGCTGCTATAGAAACTTGTTTCATGGATGTTAAATGAATAACAAGTATGACTCGTTCATTAACAAATAAAAGATTTTTTGGTAAATCACTGTTGTATAAGAGGCATAAAACATGCTGGAATGTGTTATAGAAAAATAATCAACTTCAGGGTAGTTATAGTACCATCACACCTCCTTTCGTTGATCATTTTAACATCATGGCTTGTCATGTTTATTCCTGACATACTGTATGTTTTAACTGGTATTTGCCTGTTTATGACTGAAATTAATACATGCAGCATAATTGTAAATGTAAATTTAGTTTTGTTTGCTAGAACAGTTATTGTCCTTTTCTGTCTTTTATATGATTAAATTATTTTAAAGGTCACACACCCAATTAAATATAATATGTCCATGAGTATAATCACGAAACATCAACTCAAAAATGAAAGTGATTATTAAAGTTGCAAGCTTTTATTTAACACAGCAATAGAAAATGGTGGAATGTGTAGATCATATACTTGTTCCTAATTCCTCTTCAGGAATTAGGAACAAGTATACGAGAAAGAATGACGCTGTAATCTAATACCGTGTGTCACATGACTTTAAAGAAGTGATCGATTTTCAGTATGAGCATGAAAACAGGGAAATTAGTTCTTTTCCTGTTAGCGTGTTAATCGTATCTACATTTAGTACATGGGAACAAGAAAAGTCATGCGCACTGCTCTTACATCAGGTGAAAAAAAAAAAGTTAATGTTACATTTGTTTTTAAAAAAATTTTAAAAATTACCATTGTACTTAAGGGAAATGATCATAAGGTTACATGATGCTGTACATAAACAGTGTATTCCAAAATGCATCAGCTGTCATAAAGACTACATGTGTCTATTTTGATCTCAGGTTGACAGCCCCTTTATATCACTGTTTATGAACTGAATGAGAGCTGGTGGAAAACAAATGGCATGGTACAATTCAGAATCAGGGGCTTAATCCTAAACCACACACCGTACTACCGTACTAAATACGATACACAATACAACATCAACATCATTTCTCAGTGAAAAATCTACCTCTCAAGTTCCCCAGTGTCACAACAGACAAGCGCTCGTCCAATTTTGGGACATCGTGAGTTCGAATCCCGATGATGCCACAGCCACAGCTATATGGAGTCCAAGAGAGCAAAACCTGTGGTGGTCTCTGGATGGGAGCAATGGTAAACTCTCTCCTCTGTCAATCACAGAGACACAAGTGGATGGATGTAAGCTCATGTATGCAGAAGAGGGCAGATAGCACTTTCATCCAAAGGTATTACGCTGTCCTGTGATGCAATAGGCTGGCTTCATGTATCTTGAAGGAAGCATGTGTTAGCCTTCATCCTCCCCTGGGGTGTGGGAATTGGCAGATGACCAAATTAGGGAGAAAATGGGGACAAAATGTGATTTAACCCAAGTGTAATATATATATCTAGGAACTAGGGGTGGATAATAATTGTGTAATTGAACTTTGTTACTCTACTACTTTGTAAGAGGTGTACTTTACTTTAAGTATTATTGAAATGGAATACTTGTTTTTTTTACAAAAGTAAATCTACAAGAGAAAAATTTGTAAAAGTTTTCGAACATAAAGGCTGTTAAGCATTTATTAATCATTAGTTATCCAGCAAGCCAAGCGCTACCTAGCCCAAGTTAGCATACCAAACAAACAAATACATGTCTGGATTGTTATTTTTGATCAGCTATAATATTTACGTTTACTGTTGAATATTTGAGTGTGTTTGACTTTTACTAAGTAGAATAAGTCTAAGAAAAAGATTTTAACTTTTAATTGAGTAAAACTTTGACACAGTAACAACACTTTTCTACAGTTTCTCTGAACTGTTTTCACTCCTGCTGGGAACTGCTCTATGTTTTCTATTCACATTACTGACTAAGCTCAGTAATAATTTTGGCTGTGGATGGACGTGATGGCCATCAGCATGGCGTGTTTTTGGCATCTCTCTTCGTTTTCGTTCTCATGCAGACCCCTCTGCTGCCCTACCAGCCTGGCGTGCCAAGCAAACAAAAAGTTGTGACTTGCTTTTGTAAAGGGGCCAGCCTTTGTAAAAGAGGTCTAGACAGTCGATTACTTTCTCAACCAGGCTTTGTCTTGCAGCTCCTCGCGTGGGCCGATTTTAAACAACAGATGATGGTGTTTGCCAAGTGTCACAAAGCACACTCACGCGGTGCGCTTGTTTGCGGAGCAAACACGAGTTAAAACGCCATTTCAGAGTAAAGCAAGAGGAGCTTGGCATCTTTAAATCTTCCCTTTAAACAAACAAGTTCAGTTTGTGACAGTGGTAAAGACATGCTGAGTGCTGATCAGAGAGGATTTGTTTGCACAAAAGCAGCACTTGGGTGCTACTTAGGTGATGTATTTTACCTCAGCAGAGGGACATATAACCACCACCACCATTTATGTACCTTTCATTATAGCAATAATGTGTGCAGAGGTGGCAACATTTATGTTTTATCCATAGCATTTATCTAAGACACCTGAAAACTACACTATTCTGCTTTCAAATAATATTTGAAACACAAATAAAATTCACCAAACAGAAAAAGTAATTCACTGAAGGGGAAAGGACGCTGGACGTAAAAGAAACACGTTTTCATATGATACCACTTACTTTCACTTCAAATCAACTTTGCCTTGTGAATTCACAAATCATTGTCTTGTGAGCCAATAGGAAACAAGTGGGCAGGACTGTGGTCTCTGCACTGTAAAAAATGGAGGAGCTGCTAATTATTAATACAATATTGGCACCTCTGTGTATGCTAATGTGTGTTAACGTAGCATGTAGTTCAGAAGACTTAAAGAGGACGTGCATGTCGTCATCAACCAGAGCCTCCGCGTGTGTGTGTGTGTGTGTGTGTGTGTGTAAACCCCTCTCCCTTTTAACACTTGTGCAATGAAAAGTCAGCAGGAAGTAACTTACTTAGCTTCTCTCATGAGGGCTAACGAGCCTCCGTTATTTTCCATATTCCATTTGACGGAGTTAAATATTAATCTTCTGCAGTATTAATGTGCCAGGGCTCATCAGTGGTGTGCATTGTGAAAGCAGGACTTTTCACAATGTACTATGTATATTGACAATATTTACCAGGAAAAAATAAAGTGTGGGGCTTTGGGCAATTCTTCCACTAGCCTATCACATCTTGAATCACAGAACAAAAAAGGGAGTGGCTTGGAACAGATAATGGACAGATACAACATGGCTAATGATGATGGTGGGACAGACTTTCTGTCTCTCTCTTAGAACTGAAATTGTTAATGAACTGTGTGTTGAAATGAAAAATACATGCAGTACAGTGAAAGCCAAAGTCAGGAATCATTCATCTTCAGTAAGCATTTTATCACAATCAGGGTCTCAGTGGATCCAAAGTCTATCCGTGGAATACTGTGTGTGTGGTGGGAATACACCCTCAATGGGATGCCAGTCCATCGCAGGACACCATGAACACACATTCACACACTTAACACACATTCACGTAATTTAGAGACACCAGTCCACCTACTTCATGTTTTTGAGATGGTCCTGTGCAACTAGTATACAGTAAATTAGTACATAGTGGGTCAAAGTAAACAATTTAAGACTTAAAAATCAGTAAATAGTATTCTAATTGATGCTGGCATTAAGTCAAACCCTTTTGTTCTGTGTTAATAAACATGTTACTGTTCATTATTTCTTTAATATATATATATATATATATATATATATATATATATATATATATATATATATATATATATAATTTTCATGTCTGTGTTTGCAAAGTTAGAGTTGATTCTCATTTTTTTTAGCCTGTAGTGTATGTGTGCATCTGTGAACCTGATCTCATGCAAAGGGTTCATAAAAATTGACCTAGCGAGGAATATTTTTGGATTTCATACAAAAAAAAAAAAATAAAAATACAACCACAAACTTCATCCACAACCCTAACCATAATCTTCAAAATTTTCATACAACTTGAGTCATGCAAAAAAATTATTTAAAAAAGTACTAGATCATACCATGAAAGAATGCCTTACATGATGTTTTTTCAAACATACACTTCTGTTTGTACCTGTTCTAATTAGGCAGCATTTTAATGGAAACCTGGCACGATTTAACTTTATTAGACATCATCATTGCTACAGTTTGTGGCCCTATCCACATGTATAAGTATATTTTTGAAAATGTAATGTTTATCCCTTTGTTTAAAAAAAAATGCAAAAATATTTCATACTAGCTGTGAATATGTCTGTATTGTTATGTGTAGTCTTGAAGAGAGACAAGCAAGTAATATGAACTTTGGTGGACATGATAATAAAGTGACATGACACCAACATAATCAAAAGCTTATTCATTCCGCTTTAGTAACTGCTTTATTCTGGTCAGGGTCACAGTTGGCCAAAAGTTCTAAAACGAAAAATGGCAAATAACGATTCATATGCAGGCGACATGACGGTGTAATAATAGAACGAACCGAAATTAAACTGCAAACATTATCAAATAAGAAATTACAGACCACAAAGTTAACAACTTGATCAGCAGCTGTGATAAATGTCCTAGTGCGTTCATAACACCTGCAAAACAGCAATAGGCACGCTCGTGGTGACACTGTGATGTCAGCGTTTATAAAAACATCTGTTTTTCAAGTCCATATGAAAACAGTGAAAAGGGGTTTCGAAAAACCTTTAGAAAAACCTTAGAGAAGAAGGTTCATTTATCACCCTAAAGTGTTTTTGGTTTTGTTCATCTGAAGAAATTCTTAAATGTTCTATATAGAAACCAAAACAGTGAGAATCCTTTCTAAAATGTTCCAACTAGAGCCACTTTTAGGAAGCTAGAACACTTAACCATGTGAAGAACCTCTCCATAATGTTGACTCACAGTTGATGACTAGCATTTCAGCATCGATAACTGTAAAGGTAATTGCGATGATTTGATGAAATCATGTTCCACATATTTTTGTGTCACTAATTTTCAGCACATTCATAATGTGGATATATGACGATCAACTTTGGCTATCCTCTATAGGTTAGCAAGAACAATTGAGTCCAAACGCATATGTGCGTGCGTATGTTGTTTTTCTGGACGGCTGTTTTGCGAGTGGATGTCGCTGTACATTGGGGTCAAGGGGCGATGGAGATGAAGAGTCAGCTGGAGAGGCATATGGACGTGTTTGGCTCAGAGCACGGACACACTGCGCACGGCTCCGGCTCCAAATGCACCCACAACTGTGCTATAGGCAGGAGGCATGGGGAAGCCCTGCACTGAGCGCGCTCCGAGGACCCGGGACGGCGCCCCGAGCAGATGCTTTAAATGACAAAACATCCTGGAGCTCAGTACTAATCATGAAAAAAAATTTAATTTAAAAACACAAACAATTGGCTGTGTTGTGTAACATAAACAAAATTCGAAGTCTTTCCAAAAAGATGTTGATTTCTGTTTAGCCCCTTTTACTCCTGGTTTATTATTAAGTTCTTTATTTTAAAGTGTATTATTCAGTTATGCATTCTGGGTAATATGATGTTCTAAATTTTAAACACTTTAGGGTTTTGGTTAGCATGTAGCTCTTGTAACAACTGAAGCAAGTGTAATAATTAACAGCTTGAAGTTTCAAAAGTTTCTTGAATAGGCCTTAATAAACACCTGTGTATCAAGTTGACCTGGTGAACTGTAGTGGTGAAAGGAGAGCCCTTAACTAGACACACTAATAATGAAAAGGAAAAAAAAAAAAAAAAACCTTGTGGCTCTTGAGGCATGAATGTTTCATGAGCTGTGCTGCTGCAGCGCTATGCTGCTGAAAGCCTGCATCTCAGCCTCTACTGCCATAATTCACCTTAAAGTTTAATCATAGCTCATTTATGAGTTGTGTGTGTGTGTGTGTGTGTGTGTGTGTGCGTGGATACGGGAGTGTGTGTTGTTGGAGGGACCTTGTGTAACATCTTATATGAGAGAAACAGAGCGGGCATATGTGTGTGTGTCTGTGTATGTGTGTGTTGTTGGAGGGACCTTGTGTAATATCTTATATGAGAGAAACAGAGCAAGCATGTGTGTGTGTTCAAGAGGGCAGTTGGGTGGTATACGAACATGCCCGAGTGTGTGTGTGTGTGTGTTTGTGTGCAGAATAGCCAGCCACATGGCGGGCTGAGCGTGGTGTGCTTTGGGCAGGGCCGTATGGAGGGGGGGGTTGGGGGCAGCAGCCTGCACACACAGAGTAACAGTGGGGAGACCAGAGCGCTCGGCATGCTGGGTAGAAGCCAGCACGTCCAGACCCACACACACAATTTCTTACTTTCCTTTTTTCTCCCTGTCTTTCATTTGTAAATTAATAAATAATGGTGGATCAGGTGTACAAATATTCATTTGTACATGATAAAGCCATAGTACAAGCCTCAGACCAACCCTTTACTCTGATTTTGAGCTCATGCCTACTGTACTATGTTTTAGGGTGCCAATATTTACGATATGTATGTAAAAATACATAAAACATACAGAAATCTGTGTTATTTAGTCTGTCTTTACTGAGGTAAGATCAAATAAAAGCCACTCGTGGCATTCACAAATTTTGCGATTGATGTCTGTCTGGAACTATGGAAAGCTCCCGATTTATGCTAAGTGTAATTCCAGTGTAATTTTATCCAAAAAGAGTCTTTCTTCATAATTTAGCAACACATCTGAGGAAATTGTTGACATTTCCTAAGGTTTTGCCTCAATTCCGCTGTCATTCTTCCTTTACAATGTCCATATAAATGATTTCATGTCAATGTGCTAGCTAGCACATTTATTAGCCATGGATATTAGCTAGGTTCTTCTCAGCATTCATGCGTCTAACAACTTTAACCGCTTGAACAGAGAGTGTATCGTGTGTTCACATTTCGAAAGCACCATTAGTCAATGTGAATTCCAGATTTAGAATAACCACACATGAACTCACATCAGAGCTAAATATTATTTGTTGTCTAGCAAGGTTTTTCCCACTGCATCTCTCACAATGTCTTTTCTATGTGTGTGTTGTGGTGAATTTCGGTTTAGTCAGGCTTAACCTCACCACCCATCCTCATTCCATGACTCGATGCTTTCTTTTCTCCCCCAAACCCATCTCTCTCTTTTTACGAAACCCTCCAGCTTGGGGCTAGCGATACCCCATCACACTGCCCCAGCTCGGACCGTGCTTTAAAGTAGGACAAAAACATTTTTTGTCATGAAAATTGCATTAGGCCGGGGCAACAAACATGGATCAGGGAGAAAAAGAGGAGCCATGTGAAATATTGAAAAGGGTGAATAATTCAAGGTGCTCGTTCATGTGTTAAGAACAGGATTTTTGGAGGCCGTGTTGGGGGGGAAGCCGACCCTCCTCTCCCATCTGCAGGCCGACGTGTCTCTCGTCTGGAGAGGAATAGGATTAACGCCGGTCAGGCCTCTCCACGCCACCTCACGGTGAGAAAAGATGGACAAATGGCTGGACAAATGAGTGAGTGAGTGAGCGAGTGAGTGAGTGAGTGTACACATAGCTGCCAGTATATCTTTACAATTACCTGATTATCATGTCTTACGATATTCCAATATTTTTCTTACGATATTACCAATAAGTAAGGAATACAACACTTGGGGGCGTGCAGTTCTAGAAAAATAATCAAGAACTATAATCCATGAGTTGCTCTTAGAGTTTTATTCCTCTTATACCACAGCACTTATACCAATAATTACACATACATACTTTTTATCCATTTTTAGTTACACTGAATCTTATGGAACATCCACAAATCAAGTTAGTTCTTGTTATCACGATAAAAAGCCATTTCTCACAGCCTCTCTTTTTCTCTCTGCTTACGTTAATAAACCAAAAAAAAATATTAGGTTGTCATATTACAGAGAAACCGCAAAGTGCAAACTTCACTATGAGGAAAATTTTCCAGCATCTGAAAACTTGCTTCAAAGTACTGACGCTGGAGGATCCTATGAAAATCGTTAAATAAATATCTTTTTTATAGAAAACTTCACCATGTCGATAGCACTTGAACAAAACTAGAACGAGTGCATTAGCATTAATATAAACCTGTGATTTGTCTAACAACCACAACGACTGTCAGAGCTGCTGTTAAAGAAAATTAATCAACACCTTCTGACTAATCAGATTTAAGAATTCAACAGCACTGTGGTATAAATAGAATTAATCCATTCATATATATATATATATATATATATATATATATATATATATATGAGAATCCGTCTTATGCCTTGCGTCACTTGCTTTTGAACAATCTCTCATACATTTATTCGTTACTCTTTCTCTTTCTATTTCTCTTATTTATTCGTGAATTTCTTATTTGTGTTTGGTCTGACTGCTACTTATACAATGTAATCTACTATACATTGTGATATTTAGCGCACAATGCACAAATTAAACCACAATGTAAGAAAAGAAGATAGAAAAAATGTTTATAAAATAAATGTAACAAACTTTGATCTGTACATTGTAGCAGAATGTATTTAAAAATTTGGAATGTAGCAATCTGATAAAGCTTCAGAGATTTAATCAAACAACTGGTGAAATTATAAAATAAATTAAATAATTAAAAAGTTACAGTATATCATCCAGTCAGCTGCATGGTTAATATAATGGCATTATGTGATGCCTGTACCTGTGATATGGATGGAAAAGTATATTGTGATAGTAATTATTATGATTTATATTGTTATTATCAGCTACCCTAGTTGGACCAACTAAAAATCTTTTTCAGCAATCCCGTCCTCACTCTTCCAGGCTTGCCAAGGGACTTTAGTCCCACTGTTTTGTTAGTGCAGTGGTGTTTTGCTGATGGTGGCACTTTTGTGGCCGAGCGACACCTGCAACACAGTGTAACTCTCTCTCTCTCTCTCTCTCTCTCACTCACTCTCTCTCCCAGTCCATTTGCCTTCTTTTTCAGCCACCCTCCTTCCCCTTGCTCTTATTATCCACTAAAATAACTGTAAATAACATTCAGAGACGACCTATTGATTTTTTTCCTCTTTTCCCGTGGGTCTGTGTTTGTGAAAGCTGCTGACCCCCCCAGCCGAAAGTCTGCTGCCTCTCCACTCGTCCTTTCTGGAGCGAATCAAAGTGTGTGTGTGTGTGTGTGTGTGTGTGTGTTGGGGGGGGTGGTAGTGGGGGTGAGGGGGCTTTTCTCTGCTCCTCTCTTTTCTCTGGCTCCTCTCGCTCACAAAAAAGTGCATTATGGGCTCGGAGGGAGACATGGTAACTGCTTGCGTGCTGTCAGGACACATTAGTGCGACAGGAGTCAATCAGACGTTCAACTCTGCAGCACGGCTCAGGGGAATTTACAGAACGCCACACCAACTCTCCCCCATCCACCCATTCCTGCTTTCTCTCTCTCTCTCTCTCTCTGGCTCTCTCTCTCTCTCTCTCTGGCTCTCTCTCTCACATACACACACACACACACACACACACAAAACACACAGTTGTCGCTTCAGTCTCCCAGCCTTCCACTCCTCCATCTTTTAAGTCCCACAATGAATATATTAATGATATTGACATTGTGCATGTGATGTGTGTTGTGTTTGTGTGTCTGAGAGTGTACAGCTCATTGGTCTTTTTTTTGCCTGGTTTGGCTTAGAAACAAGGTTGTGTGAGACTTTAAGAGTGTGTGTGTCTGTGAGTGTGGCATACTCCTTCTCTGTTTATGCATAAAATCATGGTGCTGCATTACATCATAAGTATTGGACACTTATGAAGTCATCCCTCGTTCCTTAACATGCCGCTTTACAGTGAACATTATTATTGTGAGCATAAAATCAATATCACTTTTAAGTTGTCCACATTGGTATTTATTTCACTGATTTCAATTTGTGCCATTATTATTATTATTATTATTATTATTATTATTAATTTAATTTTTTTCACCATGTATTCATTATTAATACCATACTTTTTTTTTTTTGAAAACATGAAAGTTTAGAGATTATTTTATTTTATTTTAATTTATGTTTGATTACTATTTACTGGCTACTGACTATTAAATAAGATTTAAAATAAAATGAAATAAGTGTTCCATTAAATCCCAAAAATATTTGCATTTAAATACTTATTCATGCTAACGGAGCTCTAATGGATCTCAAGTCTTTTATTAAAGGCATGTTCACTTGTTTGTTGAAGACTGTAAGTTATTGTAAATCGAGATTTGTCTAGTATCAGCTTTAACTCAGATATATGTTGTGTGCTACATGTGTCTTATTAGAGTGATCAAAAGCTGAATTTTTTCCCAGTTACATCTACAGGGTGTCTGAAAAGTCAGAAACCAATGACAGTAAGGAACAAATCAATATAAAAATAAGTGTGAATGAATAAAGAAAGAAAGAATAAATACAAAATCAGGTATATTTACTTTGACTCCCAGTGGTTCCTGGCTTTTCAGACAATCTGTAGATTATTTATCACAAATATTCATACTCAAAAAACATCAAAACCACTACATGCAGTGAGTGTGTGATTTCAGACACAACTTGCTGAAAGACTTTTCCAGGTAGAGTTAGGTCTTTTCTAATAAAATAAAAAAAAAAAAAAACATAACCAGTTCTCAGTTCACTTCTAATTATTTATTACTTAGATTTTCTAAGTCTAGGATTTTCTTGAAGTTTAACCAAAAATGTTAATAAAGTAAGTAAATATTTATATATTAAACTCATTTAAAACAAGTTGCATTGACCAAAATGCTGTACATTGAATAAAATGGTATAAGAAATAAAACAGCAATAAGAAATATATGAAAAAAATAAATAAATAAAACCCATAAATAAGATAGCCAGACAAACAAATACCAGCACACACCAAAAAAATCTAAATATCAAACTCAAATTCAAATATCTCATGTATCATATATCCATTCAGTTTATACAGTATGTGAAACAAGTTCCCCAAAACACTCCAAATACACATGATGTCACTAATAAGACCATGTATGTGCAGTCCATCTGAAAGGTCACATGACCAGACTGAAAGGTCACATGACCACACAGACACTTTGCAGCTCAATTTGTCACATCTGTAATGCTGAAGTGATCGATGTGATCGATGAGCCATTTCAATTTACCATATTGCAAAATAATTGGTACCTTTTTTCTGGTACTGTGAATTACAGTTGCATAGTTCTAGGCATTAGTGCTGTGTGTGTGTGTGTGTGTGTGTCTTTCTCAGTGCTCCTGAGCTGCAGAGGTGGAGAGCTGGCCTCAGTGTCACATGCTATCAGGCTGAGGAAATCTGGAGGGATCTCAGTCTGTCTCTCCTCTTTCTTTCTTCTCCTCTGTCACTTTTCTCACTCTGTCCTGCACTTCATCTCTTGCTCCCTTTATGTTCTGCTTTTTTTTGAATGCTGCTTCCTATTTTTAACAGCACAGAAAGAGTGAGGGAGAAAGAGAGAGAGAGAGAGAGAGAGAGAGAGAGAGAGAGAGAGAGAGAGGAGCACTATTATTGGTGTGGCAACTCTCTCCTCTTTTCTCTCTCCTCCCTCCCACTGACCTCATTTTCCCCTTCCTCCTTCCCTCTCTCTCTCTCTCTCTCTCTCTCTCTCCCTCTCTCTTGCTCTCTCTCTCTGTCTCTCTCTTCCTCTCTTTCTCTCCACCCCTCTACCCCCAGCCCTGTTTTGGTAGCTGCCCACTGGTGCAGTTAATAAAATAAAGACGCATGAGGCGTGCCATGGGCCGCGTGCAAGGTGATAGCCTGATATGCTTACTATAAATACTGAGGAGGAAACACACACTCTCTGTGTCAGACACATGCACACACAAGTGAACACACAAAAGTGTGTGTGCGTGTGTGTGAGAGAGAGGGAGAGAGAGAGAGACAGAGAAAGAGACGTGCCAGAGATGTCACTAAAGAGCCAGGAATCCAGTTATTTATTCATTTTTTTGTCTGGCAAGAACTGCTGTTTGTCTTGTTCTGCTTAGTTGCATGTGCATAATCATGTCTTTGCCTCATTGCTTCAAGTGTCAAACATTCTGCATGACAAGTGTGTGTGTGTGTATGTGTGTGTGTGTGGAAGGGGTTTCTTCGCTTCGTAGGAGTCCCTCCTGAACAAGTCGAGTTCCCCCATCTGGGCTGGCAAGACTCTGTTCTGTTGTCTCTAATTTTCTTTTGTCTTCTGGAACGGTCTCTCCATGCAAAAGACACACACACACACACACACACATACACACACACACACAGCTCCTTTGGCCGACCTGACAAACAAAGCTTACAGCAGCGCCTTTAAGTTTAATATTGAACATAGTACTGTGCCAGGGCTGGCTGTTTGTGCATGTGTGTGTGTGTGTGTGTGTGTGTGTGTGTGTTTGTGTGTAGCAAAACAAACATGTTGAATACACTCCCTCTGCATTTACACACACACAGGCCTTTCATCGGTTTGTTAACCCTCTTCTTCTGAGGCAACAGCAAAAATATTGGGTCAGAGGTCACAAGGGTAATGACTGGAATATAAGCAGATAGATAGATAGATTTACATTATTGCTTTTCAATGATATTGATTTATATGAATATATCCTTTAGTATTATTTTTTATTCCATCCACAAACTTGAAACGGACTTGTGTTATTATAATTTCAATGTGAATGCTCAAGCTGAGTGGCTATTATATAAAAAAACAAACATTTTTCCTTGACTGCTGCTGAGACGCTCCTGAAAGTTGGACATCCGCCTCATCAGCTCTGCATTATGAGGTTTAATGGCTCGTAAATATCTGGTTAGAGTTTCAAGAGGCCAAACTCTCAAACTCTTGCCGATTTGTTTGCCCGCTCCTCCTTGCTGTAAAGGGGGCGACGGGTTGAGTTCGTTCGGCCCAATTGTATTCACTCTCAATCAGTAATCTCTCTTTTATTGTAGCATTAAGGGCTTTGGATGGCTCCTGAGATTGTGTGGGTGGTCAGGGGTAGCATCTTAAAAGCTGGGGTTTCTCCATGGCACCTTTTTTTTTTGGGATGGGGGGGTGGGGGTGGTGGTGTTTGGGGGGGCATAGCTGTCCCTGATTGAGTCCCCTAGACTGGAGCGGCCGAGCGCGAAAGATCAAACGTGCCAGGACACAGGAGGCTCCCTTCAGTGACGTGGTAGTTATCAATGTAGCCGAGACGAGATAATGGGGCGCGCGCGAAACCAAAGGCCAGCACTGACGACTCCGACCCATTTGATCGTCCTCAGGGAGCAAAGAGGCTTAAGGCTGGGCCCCGTTTCACATAAGAATGGGCTTCTATTCGTGCGTAATTAGCATACTCTCTCTCTCTCTCTTCACACCCTCCTCCTTCTTTTCACTTGCTGGTGGCTGTATTGGCTTGGCACTACTTTGGTGTTTGGGACTTCACCCTCAAATGACTGCCTTGGCCCTGCACTGACCTGATGGCCTCTTGAGCTGACCACTTGATTAACAGACTTTATGTCCACCTCTTGAAGACCAGCCTCCTGCCACCGGTGGAGCCATACTAACCCTACAAACCTTCAAAACTTGTGGTCTGATGCTCTGTTTAAATGCATTTCAGTACAAATATGAATGTTTTGCTTGAGCCATCTCTGTATGGTGCAGTGTCCAACCTGGTAGGGTTGTCATTTAGCAATTAACAAACATTATAATCTTAATGTATTTAAAGAGTCATTTTGTTCCTGTTACATCCTGGATAGAAGCACTAAACTTCTATAAAAGTTCACTAAAGCACTAAACAAAAGTTTCCTCTTTGGTTTTGGCCATAAAATGAACCTCCATTACTTCCATGATATAGAAGCTTTTTACTGGTTTACAGTGCATAGTAATTCTATGACTTATTGTCTGTTGTCTTAAACAGGTCATTTAATTCTCCCTAATGTTATAAACATGACCTTCTGTCTCCTGCTGAATTTTATGATGCATCGTTAGCCACTGAATGAAAAAGCTCTACTAGGATTAATGGTTTACCAAATGACTTATTAAGTGGTGTTGCTTTAGGAGTCACAGTGAACCTTATGCTAAGTTAGTTCCTCTTAGCATGGTTCTGTTTTTTTGTCTCACTTATTCTTTATTTATCTATAAATCTAGCTAGTTACGGTAAATCTCAGATGCTTAAGGGTTCTTTGGTTTGTCTCTCTACTGGAACCCATAAAAATTTTCTATGTTGAATAGAAAGACACAAAAAAAAAAATTTACCAAGAAACCTTTTTTCTAGAAGTATAAAAATGAAAAACTATCTATTTGTATATTTCTTTTGTCATTACACTGACATGATAACCCTTAATTTCTTCAGTTGTTGGGTAATAATGCACTGAAATTTTTATTTATTTATTTTTCCTTATTACAATAGTGCCATGAAGGTCATTATGGACGTGTCTTAGCTAAAACATGTCATTTATAGAACTCATAGCATTATAACTTATTTTGGAAGATAAATAATGGATAAATAATGAATGTTTAATGAATCAGTTATATTGGCATATATTCTACAGAGAATCAATCTTAGCTATTTAAATATCTATTTAATGTTATAAGTATTTCAGGAGAAATGTCAGCTAACAGGAAATGTTATTCGAGTGATCAGTAAGTATCCAACAGGTTCAACGAAGATTAAGGCATAGCGTTCCAAAAATAACATTCCTGCAATGTTTTAAAAACATCTGCTGTAATAATGGTTTGCTTTGTAATTTTCTCACACAATGATTCCAGTTAGACAAAAAAAAAATCTAATGTGGAATTAGTCTTAAAAATGTTGCAGTAATATTGTAGGAATGCTCATAAACTTTATATGAAAATGGATTTCTTGGAAAAGTGGTTTCTTTAAACCAAAAGGTCCTACAACCTTAGGAGAACAAATGTTCTCCTAAACCTAAAATTGTTCTTTAGGTTCTCTTATTGAGTAATTTTATACTACTTTCTTCCGCATACATGCACCTGACTTGATATTTTTATTTAAGCCATTGGGTAAACACCTCTCTAAAATGCTTGCCCCAAGTGTGTTGGGAATCAAAATGCTAAAAAAGAATCCCCTTTCTAATCCCATCATGTACAGAAAAAGAGCGTAGGAATCTTAATGAGCGAGAGATAAAGAGGCCCATTTGACTAAATGATTGTCCCGAATCTGAGGGTATAATCCTCAATTGGGCCAATTAGTGTGAGCACGGGTTCTCCACGTACAGACAGGCTAGCTGATTAGAGCTGACAGCGCACTGGTTCTCATTGCTGCAATGCCAGGTATGATGGAGCCACTTCAAAGCGCCTGCAGGCATGGGCAGAGGCGAAGGACCGGAGGCCGAGTCTGCTAATCTCCCTCCCGCCAAAGCCACAGCGTTCCTGAGCGCTCACAAAAAAACAGCTTTGGGCCCACAATCAGGGGCATTAAGAACTCCAGTCAGGCCCATCGCCTTTGATTCTCTCACCAGTTCACTGAGAAGATGCTCACGTGTCTTGGCGTATGTTTTTAGAGGGTAGTGCCCATGGTTATGTGAGTGAAATGGAGGAAATGCTCAAGTTTAACCTTTCACTTGTTTGGTTTGAGTTTGGTTGTGATGAAATAGTTAAAAAGGAAAATTTACTAATGAGAATTATATCCTGAAGCGTTTATTCCTCGTATACCGCAGCAGGTTTTCAGCCATTTTATCACTTAAAGAATGACATTATACTTTTTATCCATTTATAGTTGTGGAACATTTGCAAATCATGTTAATTCTTGTTATCATTTAAGTTATAGCAGCTATAAACAGTTGTTCCCTCACCAGACTCCCTTTTTTCTGTCTTGAAGAAATGAGACACAACGAAATAAGTGTTGTGACTAAGTGAAATAAGACAAATACAAATACGACACATAAGTTTTAAAAAAAAAAACACACACACATAACGTGTCATGTTTCTGAGAAACTGGAAAGTACAAACTCCTCAGGCCTGAAAACGTACTGACTGTTACAAAGCACTGACACTGGAGACGCCCTCCAAAAAATGTTTGATAAACGTCTCCTTACAGTTATAGATTTATTACTGTTATAGAAAAATGAATCAACAGCTTCTGACCAATTAGATTTGAGAATTCGACAATGCTGTGGTATAAAGCAACAAAATTGTTTTATTGTCCAGTTATCTACATCCTGCAAAATTGAAAAAATGAAAAAATACCAATTTCACAGTGACTCATGGAAAAATTTAATTAGTTTGGGATTTCAAGGTGACACAAGATTGACAGTTCCAGTATGTGAGCGAGGTCAGTCTGAGGCTTTTTTTTCTGCTAAAGGCAATCGTGCATGCTCAGTGCTAATTGCTGAATTCTTGTGGGATCTTGCCTGAAGGCACTTACATGGAAGTGCTGCATCAGTCATCCTCTCTGTTGCTGTTTTAAAGACTTTTAATTAGGGCTTGTTTTAGAGCTGTATACTCTGTCAGTCAAACGGAGGAGAAAGACAGTCATGGGTGACTCTACCGAAGACACCATAGCATTAGGATTGTCTTTACATGTAAAACAGAGCCTGTTAAAATGCCCTTTTTGTACAAGGTAATGGTGATTCTGCTAATAGTAAAGGTGGCTAAATCTGTTAACAGATTCAACTGTGAAACTCTTAGCCAGCTGGCTAACTTTCATGGGGAAAACTTGCTGCTTATGTAAGGCTCTATACATGTTCCATCAGGTCTCATTATTCCTTGAAGTCATGCAAAAAATTACGAGAATCATAACAGGCAAGAGTGATTTTGCTAGGTTTGAATGAAGTCCTCAGAAAAGCTAGGACATCACCGCTAATTTCAATGTTCAGCCTAAACTTTTAGATTGTGTGAATTGTCATGGAGAATAGAATCAGGAGACTGTTGATTAGGGATAGGCTTAATTCTGTGTGAACTGGAAAAAAAATTTCTGTTTGAAATACAAAATATAACTTTAGAATTCATATTTAATGCTCTTTAAATGTCATTTCCACAACATTTCTAACAAAATACATTCATCTTCTGAATTTTTGTATTTGTGGCATCGTGGAAATTGACAGTAATATGATTTTGATAGATTTTAGAACAGCCACTTAAAAGCATAAGAGTGACTTCAAGCTAAAGACAAAAAATCTCTCCAGCACCAAAGACTCATCAAAAACTAGTGTGTTCTAGTTATTCGTGAACAGCACAACAGCTTTCACATGCCTTATTGACTCATCAGGAAGGACATGTAAACGTGACTGACTCATTTCTGTCCAGAAAAAAAAAGAGACTGTTGTTCTTGGATGTCACGCTACCTTTTAAGCTGAATGCTAACTAGCAGGAACAACTGCTCTGACCTTGTAGCTACGTTAAACCATTGCTGAAAAATGTAACAGCTACAGTAAAAACTTTAGGACCCAAAAGGGAGAGTATAATTGATTGACCCTACATGATGTAGTGTAGACCATCATTGTGGTTTCTGAACGATGCATAGCGTTAGCTTTAATATCATCAACCAGACAGCTACCATTATCATTATAAACTAAACTGCCATTATTGATCACAGGCCCTTCTTAGAAAATGTATTTTAGGTTGCAGTATTTTGTAATTTATTTTATACTACAGTGCTGTAGAATGCTAGGATTCTGATTGGTCAGAAGGTCGTTTTTTGGTCTTATTATCTTCAAGAAGAGCAAAGAAGAGACGCTGGTGAGGAAAAGACTGTTTATAAATGCTATAACAGGAACATGTTTCACAGACGTTCCTCAAGCTTATATAACTATAAATGGATAAAAATATAATGTGTTCTTCTGTAATAAATTAAATAAAGTATTAGCATTGGCAAGTTGCTCTGATACAAGAGGAATAAAACACTTCATAATGTCAAGTTATTGAAAAATAATCAACTTCAGGGTGGTAACAGTAACTATGCCTTACAATAGGATGCATCACTTCACCATATCGTTGATGATTTTCCTGTAACAGCACTCCGTATAGTGTTTTATTCCTTCCTTATTTCACTAACATCTGCATTTTGGGTGGTTTATCCTCTGTATCAAAATACACTTTAACATTTTTGGCCAATATTAATGTCTGGATCTGAAGTGCAGCATATGCAAAGTGAGGAAAATGTAAAACGTATTTAAAATTCCTTTCAGTTTTAAATTGTCCTTCTTTAAATCCATGTCATCCATTCCCTTCCTCCTAGTTTCACTGTGTGACTTCGATCTGTCCGTGCAGTCACCTGGAAATTGAGGATGCCATCTGCATGACCTGCACAGATACCATCGGCACGATGCCCCTGCTTGGCCCGGTGCACATATTTGTGGCAGACTAGCAGAGTTCAGCTCTAGGTTGACGTGCAGTCATTGAGCTCCGTGCAAGCGTTCGCCTGAGGACAGTATTAACAGTATTAACCTCAGCTTCCATCAGAAGCCATGTGCTCTGAGGGATTATGCTATCTTTCCTGTCCTTCACACTACAAAGTGGTGCTTCAACTTAAGCAGGCTAAGATGAAGCTGAGGATGCAGAACTGTCGTGCGTAAATAAGCTGCATTTAAGGTTAAGCTCAGAAAGACAGGTGAGAAGGTCATCTCTGACACCGTCAGCTCCTTAACCTCATGACTGGTGTCACTTGGAAGGTGTGGAATTTTTTTTTTTTTGAAGACTGATGTTAACTTCATAAGGTTTGCATTCCAGTTGTCAAGTAAATATTAAAAATATTTACATTTTTTTTAGATATGACATCGGTGTCTAAAACACAGAAGCACGTTCTGCTTGCTGTATATTTACAATGCCAGATGAGTCTAATTTAATAGTCTCGTGTAATATTTTGCGAATTCTAATCTTGAGCAAATTGCCTGCAATTTACACTGTCAGAAGCTCCCACTCGAAGCCGAGCTGCAGGAGTTTGGGTCGCCAGTTCAGGTTCTTGTCACCTGAAATAGTGCTCTTCGCTGAGCTGTTGTGTCAGGTGCTGTCATGCCACCCTTGCTCCGATCGGTTCCGAGCTAACCTGAAACGTGTTGGCGTCGGCCTGCCAGGATAACGGCAGTGCTGTGAAAGCAGGTAGAGTGGTGAGTCAGGGGGAGACGAGAGGAAGAGTGGGAAGGGAGGGGAGAAAAATGAGAGGAGACGTGGGGGTGAAAGAGGAGAGGAAGGAAGGGGAAAAGAGGGAAAGGATTTAAGTCATAGGTCTACATGCCTGCACTCTTAATACATAACGGTGCCAGGAAAGGTTCTTAAGAGTGACACCACAGGCGAATATGTCAAATATTTATTTATATTTTTAACATGTCAAACATTAGGCTCATTATTTAAATGTGTAATAATATTTTGGTTATTTATTAGATCCATAGAGCATTTTATTCCTGAAATTTCTGCTGGCAGAACACATTAGGCCCAAGTTGGCATTATTTATAGTCTAATTCGTTTTTCAGGTTTGGATTAAATTCCTTCAATTTAAGTGACCTGTCAAACAAGCTAATAACTATAAGAACTTAATAATACATGTAATAGCTTTGATAATGATGATTTGTGATTTCCACCACTGTCACTAAAAACAAAAGAAATACCCTCTGGCTATGCTTCACAGACCCCTGGTTTTGTAAAGATACTTTCAGTCCATGACTCACTCACCTTCAGTAAATGTTATCCTGGGAACACTGTAATCCATTGCAGGGCATCATGCACACATTCACAGCTGAGGGAAATTTAGAAGAGCCAGTTCACCTACTGGTATGTATCAGAAGTGGGAGAAAACCAGATAACCCAGAGGAAGCCCACATGGAGAACATGCACAGAAACTTTACACTGACAGTAGCCACAGCTCAGGATCGAACTGGCGACCCCACAGCTGTGAAGCTGCAACGCTACCCAGTGTACCACCATGCTGCCAGTCCAGACCTCTTAAACCATTTTTAGTTTTGCCTCAATAGAGTGATTGGTCTGCCAATTATTCACTAACGAAATCCATCCACATATCAGTAACAATTATCGTAGGATTTTGTTTTGTTTTATTTTGTTTTTTGTGGCATCAACCAAAATGGTTAAAGATCCATCGATTAGCAGGTTCTTTAGGAAAATAAAAGTGCTTGTTGTATTCACTCTAAAAAGTTTTCTGCCCTTTTAAGATGGCAGGGGTGTAACCAGGCTTGCTTCTCATTCAGATAATGATTATAGATACATTTCCTATTTCAGGTGGTTAAAGTGGTGTTCAGGTGGTTGATGATCTCATCTGGGCTTGTATGAATTGACTCAAGACCTCCTACTGTATTAATTGAAGACTTATTCAGATTTTTTTGCATACATTTAAATTAAATAAATTATACATTTAGCTTCAACTCCACACCTGATTTAATTAACATATGCTTCACCTAAAGATTTGAAGATTGAAGTGTATTAAAATACTTTATTGTAGTGGTTATATTAAAATCAGTTATGATAAAATACATTTGTTTCTATTTCTCAAGCGACTTTCCATCATCTTTTACTAATATATACAAAAAATGTGTTGTTAATGATTGAAATATTTTTATGTATACTAAATCAAATCGATTGTTGTCACATGCAGAGATTAATCAGTACTTGTCAGATATTCCTGCAGCTCCTTTAACATTACCGTAGATCTCTTGGCAGCCTCCCTGGTAAGTTTTTGTCTTGTCCTTTCGTAAATTTTGGAGGGATCTCCTGTTCTTGGTAATGTCACTGTGGTACCCCATTTTCTCCACTTGTTGATGATGGTGTTCACAGTGTTCCAGCTAATGTTTTGGAAAGTCTTTTATACCCCTGTCTTGATCTATACCTTTCGATAAGTGAGATAGTGTACGTGCTTTGTAAGCTCTTTGCGGACCATAGCTTCAGCAGTCGGATGAAACCAAGAAGATGTGAAGAAAATCCTACAGAAACAGCTGATCTTTATTTGGGGTTAATCAGAATAATTTCATTGATGACAGCTATATGATAATTACTTTTGGACATGAGCTTGAATGTGATTGGTTCATTCTGAACACAGCCACACCCCCAGTTATAAAAGGGTGAGCAAGCTTATGCAACCAGGTTATTGTAACTTTTTTTTTATTTTTCCTATTTTCCCTAAAATGTTTCTGATTGTTTTTCACTTAATTTTTAAATGTTGAGGGTGGAAAAAGTTCTGACATGATTTATCTTGGTTTCATTTTTTTACATCACAAAAACCTGCCATTTTAACTGGAGTGAGTAGACTTTTTATATCCATTGTATGTATATACTCGTGTCTGATGGAGGGTTAGATATTATTTTGTCTGAATCCTGCCCGGACTAACTGCTAATCTCTGCTCCGTATTCAGAGGGGGGAAGTCCAGAGGTTGGCGTTTTGATCCGGACCCATAGAGCGGCGTAGCCAGGAGCGATTCCTGCTTTGTCTCCGCTGGCATTCCTCTTAAAAATAACTTTCCCACAGCTCGTGTCCTGGCCAAGGCCTTGTCTGTTTTTGTTGAGCAAGAGATTTGGAGCTGAGTCGGGGTGTTCGGGGACGTGGAGCGGTGATAGCATCATCTCATAGGAATGTGAAGAGAAATGTTGGCAAATTAGTCAGATTGACTGGTTGAGGGTTTTTCTGCCTGTAAGTCTGAAAAAAGATGTGTTTGATTCTCTTGACTTTCATTTAACCTGGAAGGATTTTATCAGATTTTATGTATGACAGTTAAATTTAGAGAATATCAGGCCTATCACTCCTATCACTGTGATATTATCTAATTACTAAGTATCTATAAAATGGAGTGTTGTCACAATCACAGCAAAGACCAGCTAAACACTAGGCTTCAATTTATTTGCCTATACAGTGTATCTATAAAAATGTGCGAATTAACAAAGTGCTGAATTTCACAAATGGGTTAAAAGATGTCATTTTATAATACAAGCATAAATGTTTACTCTATTTTTATCATTTTATTCTGGTGTCCAATTCATTCAGTATCTAAAAATACTGTAAATCATTTAATCAGTTCTACTCATTTAATTGGTTGTAACTGGAATAAGTTTTAATCAGCAGCTTTTACTAGCAATAATAATAATAATAATAATAATAATAATAATAATAATAATAATTCTACATTTTGCAATTTTTGTTTAATATCTCTAAGTGTGTTACATGTAAGAAGATCAGAAGGTCAAAAAATTATTTAGAATTAACTACATTTATACATATTAATGAACTCACTAGTACACTACAGCTGTTGAGTATAGAGCATTTCTAATGGTCTCTGGAACACTATTTCCCAATTTAGGGACAAATTAATTAGAGGAAAAGTTATTATAATCTCTATAATATGTCTGTTTTCGTTGTCCTTCTATTATCACACAGCAGAAATAATGCTAATTCACACTTATTTTTGATGTGCAAAGAAAAAAAAAACACACTCGAGGTTGACTCCATTATGTTTGCACAACACAGTTTACCAGACTTTAATTAAAGCCCCTGCCATTACAGAAACATCAGGGGCTCCAGTGAAGGACGTGGTATAGATCCCATCGCCTCGTCCTTCTGCCTCACAGGTAGTCATTCAGCTCAGCTTCATAGAGACGTAGTAGAGCACAGATAACACGTATTGATCACCAAAGAATGTACTTTATTGTCATGAAAAGATTGTTCTTGGTCGGGGGCATAAAGAGTAACACTACTTCAAAAAAGAGCGCCTATGTAAGTAGATCCGCCTTCCATTTTGTGGCAGATTTTTGAGCTCCATTGTAAGCAGAGGATGATTTTAAATGTGTGGCTAAGATAAACTTTCCCATTGTCATTAATGAGACGAGCTAATGCTGAGTGACAAGTGCATTGGGAGAGGGAGAAAAAAAGAGCTGTTAAATTTGTCAAAGCAGATCATTTCTGCTGAGCAAACTCAGGGCCTTTTTTTTTCCAGAAAAGGCGATTTGTTTTTTATTGGCATGAGTTTTAGCCTAGAACCATGAAGATAAATAAATAAATAAATAAATAAAAGCTATAGCCTGGTTTACTTATATATAAAATAATAAGAATGTAATTTTCAAATAATAAAATATTATGCCCATAATAATATTATGGGAAATATATATTTTTTATTTGAAAATTACATTCTTATTATTTTATAATAAGAATACTGGCACTAAATCAATGTACACACACCTTATTATCAGTATTTTGACTGTATAAACTGCAACTTGGCCAAATGCTAAAATAATAATAATAATAACATTTAAAGCAATAGTTTGGCAAAAAAAAATAATTTTTACCTGGTCCATTAACCAAGACACAATTCATATGTGCTTCTTTTGCTTTGTACTGAAGTTACTAGGCTAACATACTTAACATGTACACATATGGGTTCTTAAAGTGGTTCTAGTTCAACTGGTTCTAAGGGTTCTTAGCTTCCCAAAAAGAGTTCTTTGTGGATATTAAGGATTCACTCTTTTGTTCTATGTAAAGTTCTACATACAAATGTTAAGGATTCCCCCAGAGGGTCAATCGATGATCCATATAAGTGTTCTAGAAAAGAGATCGTGAGTTTGAATCTGGATGATGCCACAGCCATCCTTGCCTGGGAGCCAAGAGAGTAAAATTGGCTGTGATCTCTGGGTGGTGGGGTGTTTGTTGGGGGGTGGAACTCTCTCGCTCTCTCTATCTCCTGCCAGTAGGAGCGGCACTAGCCAATCACGGGTGTCTATGAACTCATGTATGTGGAAGAGGGTAGATAGTGCTTTCCTCCAAGTGTGTTGGGCCTTTCAGACAGGCCTACAAGGTGGAACCATACCAAACTGCACTAAGGAAGAAAAGATTCTTGTTTCCAAGATGGCTGCATCCATACAATATCATGGCTGATCAACTAGATTTGGGGTTAACTGAGTCAATTTCTTTTTTTTGCTAAACTATTCATCTAATGTGAACAGGGGATTTCATCACAAGGTCATGATGTAATTCTTATTCTTGTGCTCTTGAACTACCCAGTGTTCATACCCCCCCCAGTTCCTCTTATGTTAATTATGATGTATGAACTCACTGTACATTATTTTTCCTCATGGCTGCTCACTTTTTTTCACCACAGACATGTACAGAGCGGATTCTTAATATTAAGACACATTCATTACTGCTGTGCTTACGGCCATAACCTTGCACATACAAGTCTTTTTTTAAACACCACAGCCTTTTAGACGAGAGCACACACACACTTAGATGGCAGTCTGTAACACAGACACACCACAATTCCTGTCAGATGCTGCTTGTAAAAAATTCATCCAACCAGCATTGTACATTTGTGCTCTCGCCTCATGCTTCACACACCTGCAGCGACACAAACCAATGAATACCAAACAGATCCTCCTAATGGAGAAAACTTCCACTGTCCGAGTCATTTCTGATCTGGCTGGAGTTTAAATGAACGCCCAGAGAGAGTTAAATTCACTCCTGTAGAGCTGAATTTCACTTTGACCTCAGCAGGGGGCCATTCAGCCCCAGTGATTTTGACTATGAGGCACTAGTCTTCAATGCCATCCAAAAAGCAAGCTTTCGAGTATTATTTTGTTGTTTGCAAAGACTGTATTGCATCCAGTGGTGTGTATTTTACTCAGATATGCCTTAAGCAGACACCTATCAACTTTATACCTTATTTGTGACTAATCATTCTCTTACTAGTCATTTAGCTGCCAGCCCGAGTTCATCTTATACAGCTGACCAAGTCCCAAAAATAAAGACAAGCAAAGGCAGGTGTTGAAATTTCACCTAGTCTTCTTGAAATTTTTTAATTTACACTGTTTTTAGACATTAGCAAATGATAAGAAATTAAAAGAAAACCTAAATAAATAAATAAATAAGCAGCAGCTCAAGTACAGGTTTGGGATTTAAGACATTTTCTATAGTAAGCAAGGATAAAACATGAGTAATGTGACTCAACGTGATTTAGTTACCACCCTAAAGTTAACTATTTTCCTATAACAGCACATCCCCAAAGTGTTTCATTCCTCATATACGACAGAAATTTGCTACTGATTACAAGTTTCTATTCATAAACAAATAACACATTCTACATTATAACCATTTATAGTTATGTTTAATGTTATGGAACGTCAGTGAAACGAGTTAGTTCCTGTTATCACTTTCGTTACAACAGCTATAAACAGGTTCAGCTCCTGTTTCTTTCCATGTGGAAGTTTGCATTTTCTCGCTGTGTCCACAGGGAATTCGGTTTCCTCTCACCTCCCAAAAACATGCCGGAAGGTAGATTGGCTACTCTAAATTGCCCCTAGGTGTGTATGAAATGGACTGGCGTCCCATCCAGGGTGTATTCCCGCCTTACTCCCCAGCGTTCCTGGAATAGACTCCAGTTTCACAATGACTGTGAGCAGGATAAAGTGCTTCCTGAAGATGAATGAATACATTTCTTTTTTGTTCTGGTTATTTTCCCCTTTTTTCACCACTTAAAGAAAAACATGTGGTTTGGTGTGTGTGAGCCCATCAACTGCTGTTCTGTGAGTATTCTAAAGAACGGGCAACAAGATCATCTTGTCAAAACAGCACAAAGCAATCAGATAAAGTTATGGAGAAACAGGAACCCACACTCTCCACGTCATCAATTATTCAAATAATCTGTTTTCTGATATTGTGTGATGGTGGTGCAGTAGATACACTGCTGCCTTACAGTCCAGAGTCCCTAGTTTGAACCTGTGCTCAGGTTAATGGCTGTGTGGAGTTTTGCATGTTCTCCATATCTGTGTGGGTTTTCTCTGGGCTCTCCATTTTCCTCCCAACTCTCAAAAATGGTAGGTGGATTGGTGACTCCAGATTGCCCCTGCTATGAAAGAGTGTGTGCATGGATCCCCTATGATTTGTTTTTAATCTTACCATTAATTTCTAAATTTGTTCAAGTTCAAACCCTGCATAAAAAAGCAGATGAACAGAAATAAACTTATGAGCAACTCTCACTTCTTAAACACTGTGTCTTCCAACCAGTCCCTTCTTTCTCCCTGTCCACTCTGTGCTCTGTCTCATGGCTCTCGGCCTGATGCTTCCCGCTGACACTATTGGCTAGTTTACCCCAGTCGAACCGAAACAGATGCTAATGCGAAAGCCGCCGAGACGCTTCCAGTCTCCCTCTGTCACATTTCAGCAGCTCCCGAGTGTCTTTTCTCCACGTCTGTGCTGTCCTCGCATGCCAAATCCTTTATGCGACTTCTGTCTCAAGGCGTTGAGCAGTGAGAGAGCTGCTGCAAGGCATCATGTTTCGCATGGCGTTAATCAGTTCCTCCTGTCTAAACGAATAAACAAACAATGACAGGCACAAAAACAAAAATAAACAAAAAAAACCCATTGTTTTGTCTGGATTTTAGAAAGTGAACTGAAATGAACAAACCAGTTCATAGCACCAAACCAGCACCCTTATTCATAGTTACAACTTATCTATTTTCTTTGGATTTAAATCATATATAGCATGTAAAAAAAAATCTGTATTACCTGTGAAAAAAAAAAAAAAAAAAAAAAATATATATATATATATATATATATATATATATATATATATATATATATATATATATTCTTCTGCTCTCACATAGAGGACAATTTCATAGAATCAAATAAGGCTTAGTCTTAAAAATCCCAAATATGTTAATAACCTCCACTTGTAATTTAGACCAGAGACTAGGATTAATGTGTCCTGTTGTGCTTTATGATCTTTATGCCACTTCCTTCACATTCTCCAGGCCTTCCATTTCTCAGCGCAGTAAATTGATGCTTGTTTTATGGCAGATGCCAAAGCTCTTAGCCGACACATTGTGCAGGGTAATATGACAGGTCTTAATTAACAGTAATGAAGCAAGAATAAGCTGCTCACTTAGATATAATATGCTAAACGACCTTTTGGGGGCTAGGAGCGATGATTAAAGGTATCCGTTTCATGAATCATGCCTCATTTAGCCGCTAGTCTTTTGTGCGAGCTAATGTTTGGAGGATGAGTTTTAAATTTAGACGCATAAATGGTCGGCGAGTGTATTAAACTGATTTACAATCTTGGGCGCCAGGGAAACATTATTTTAGTGCTAGCGACGTTTGCTAGCTGTCTCTTATCTGAGGGTTCGTATTAGGGTAGATAAGAAGGAATGGAGTGCCGCCGCTGCTGCTAACAGACTAGGATTAGCATGCTAGTGCACCTGCAAAAGCTTCCTGTGATGACCTGCTTTGTGCTTATTTAATGTCATTATTCAAAGATAAAAGATTTTTGAAAGTGATTCACTTTCTGTGCTATTTTTTTCTCAAAGCTATGGAGTTTTAAAGATCATGATGGGTGTTATGTTAGCAAACATGAAATCTATACTATTTGACCAAAAATGGCAAATTGATGTCTTCTCAGTTACAGACATTCTAGCCAATCAAAAATTAAACACATTAATGTGACAGAAGTACCACATGCCCATTAAAAAAAAGGATGTGTTTTGCAGTGAGGATCTGCCTTTATGGTGCACTAGTAAAGGTAAGAGGATCTTGTGTGAATCTAAAATGGCTGAAATGCTGAAATGGAGAAACACTGTACATGTTTGTGGAAGGAATGATCTGATGGAGGAAGTTTGTTCCATGACGGAGGAACCATGACTGAAGCAGCAAGATCATGCTCAAAGACTTGAAGACTTGAGCTGGCCTGAGAATATGTAACTCTGAATCAAAGTATGTAGGAAATGTATGTAGGAAACTCTGAATCAAAGTATGTAGGTGGTTCTTTCAGGCCTGGAATGCAAGAAGTCTGTGACCCAGCGGAAATCTCATGAGAAAACATTGGAGGTTACAAACCAAAGGATTGTGGACAGCTGACCATCACAGCCATACATTATGTGGTTCTTCCCCAAACTGTTGGCACAAAGTTGGAAGCACACAATTGTACAGAATGTCTTCGTATGCTGTGGCATTCCAATTTCCCTTCACTGGAATTAAGGGACCCAAATATATGGCAATGCATGACAGTGTATGACAATGCCCATGTGCACAAAGCGAGCTCCATGAAGACATGGTGTAAAAAGGGTGGAGTGGAAAAACTCGAGTATCCTACACAGAGCCCTGACCTCAACCCCACTGAGCACCTTCGAAGAACTGGAACACCAACTGCACCAGATCTGCCTGTGGGTAATAAAAAAATCTTTCAGTACTGAAAAGACCTGGCTACTCATATAACCGCATACTGAGTTATAAACATATAACCGCATACTGAGTACCGGCCCACTTCACGAACTGACTGACATTAAAAAAAGAGCTTATGGCAGATCTTGTATATCTGTAGCACTGCATGGTTCTTTGTTTTCATGCCCTTAAACCACTCATTCAACCTTTTATTAAATAAATCATTTCTTTTATAGCAGGTGAAACACCTTGTCATGGTTTATCACTGGAACTGAGGACTTCTTTCTTTGTTTGCTTTCGGTTTTGGCAGGGAATCACATTTTAAAATGCTCCTTAGGCATGGTGTTTCTTTAAACTGTTCTTCATATTATGATTTCTATAAGATTTTTTACGTTAATGCAATGTTGATGCTCATTTAATGTCATTCAGTGCCACTATTTCTTACACTGTGTGAATAATTTCCATTTGTATCTGGTGAATATTTACAATGCTTGGATTTTAAACCTAAAAAAGAAACAACCAAGTAACTTTTCTCCAGATAACTCAAGTATATTTTCCTTTTGAATTCCCAACATTTCATTCCCCACTCAAACTTCCACATATTGCTTTGACGCCTACTCATAATAGGATGGCTTGATTAGATCCCCCAGTTGTTGGCTCTGCAGTGATATTCACTGCATTTAAACAACGCACACAAGCGCAAACAATGAGGGCCGCTTTGATTAAGATGTAAATTCTCTTTAATTAGAATGTAAATTCTTACATTTATATGAAGACATCAACTGTCAGCTGGCCATGTGATATCTGTTTTTTTCAGTCTGGCGCATGAATGAAGCCTTCATCATTCATTTGTGGCGCTAAAACAATTTTGCTCCAGCTTTTGTTGTGTGATTCCGGTAATATTCCCTCCCCATGTTCCCTTTTCATATTCACTTTTGTTTGTGTTGCGTGCCTGGGGACTCGGAGGAAACTCGGAATGAAAATTGAGTTCATTCAGTGCGCACCAATTACTTCAGCTGAATTTTCCTCAATGCAAATCAAGCTGGCGCTCATAAAGGGTCCACGTGTATTTGAAATAATTAATTTTCTCCTCTGTGAAAAGCTAGACGTTGTTTTATGGTGTTCCCCCCCTCCACCCAGCCCCTATCCGCCTCAAACACTCTTTGGCAGCAATTTAAATACTGCCCTTGTCCGTCTACTTCATTTCCATTTTTAATTGAGGCTGCAGCTCATACACTAAACATTAAACACCGAGGTGAAATTGGCCTGAGCCGTGTCCGAGCTGGCCTGCTTTATCCTCAACTGCTGCATGTGTGCTGTATGTGGGTGAGTTCACTGATGATGTTTGGCCCAGGCCGAGCTTTGTGTGCGTGTGCGTGTGTGTGTTTGTGTGTGAGGAGTGTGTGTGTACTCACTCTCTTGTTGAACTCTTCATGCTGGAGGAGCAGAGCTGACGGGTCCATCAGGGTTAATCTGGGCCTTCTAGCATCCTAGAGCTGACAGGCTGAACGCTAAATAGTTTCCCTCTCTTGTTTACTCTTCATTGCTTTCTTTTTTTTTCTCTTTTGAACATGTAGGTTTTTTCTTTTTCTTTTTTTTGGTGTTTGTATATTTGAGCAGTTGTAATACTACAGTCAGTATGTCAGTCCTTTAGTAACGTTTGATATTATTACAGTATTATTATGTATGCTGTATATAAAATTGTGATACTGTGATATAACGTTGCTTTTTGATGTGTCAGTCATGAAGGAATTTGAGTGACAAGATGGTGTGATGTGGACCGACACGAAGAGGAGTTATTTAAGGTGTTACCATGCCTAAGTTGATTATTTTCTTATGACAGCACATATATATATTTTAAATATTTTAAACCTCGCCAGAAATTTGCACTAACATTTTTAGCTCTTAAATTATGATGTTATTCTTTTTATCCTTTTTTAAGTAACTTTTAATGCTGTGGAATGTCCATGAAACGAGTTAGTTCATGTTATCACTTACATTATAGCACCTATAAACAGTCGTTCCCTCACCAGTTTCTCTTTTTTCTCTCTCTTCATGTTAATAAGACAAAAAAGATGCAGCTTGCCATGTTACAGAGAAAATGCTAAGCCCTCCATCATGTTTCAGAAAACTTACAGTTTTACTTCTGACTGTTACAAAGCACTGACACTGGAGACTCCTTCCAAAAATGTTAAATAAACATGTCCTCATAGAAAAACTTCAACGATTAGAGATCGTGAAGGTTGTAACTACAGAAATGATTATGTATTAGAACTTGTGATCTGAACTACAGTCAGAACTACTGTCTGAGCAGCTGTTATAGAAAATGAATCAACACCTACTGACCAATCAGAATTGAGAATTCAGCAGCACTTTTGTGTAATAATAATTAAATAAACTCCTGGGTTATAATTCTGTTATTTATTTTAAACCAATGAATCAGTAAGAATAATGAAACAAGATAGGTTAAGGTCTAGATCACTCAGTGTGTGTGTGTGTGTGTGTGTGTGTGTGTGTGTGTGTGTGTGTGTGTTCAACACAATCCCCTCTCCCCACATCCTCTCAAGATCCCCGGTCCTCAGAGCTAACTTGTTGACTAACACGTTGTGGCTCTTTTCTCCACTCGGCACTTGGTGCAATACAGCTACTTCATTCGAGAGGGGGACATTTATCCTGGAGGCCTCTTGAAGCTACTCGAGCAGAAAGACACAACCCCTGTCTCACTTTCTCTCTCTCTCTCTCTCTCTCTCTCTATCTCTCTCTCTGTGTCCTGTTCCACATTTTTAATGAGCTCCCTCTCAGTCAGTCTAGGCTGGCCAGCTCTGTCCTCTCTGCTGGCTGAAAGGGGATTTGTCCTCATTAAGAGGCCGCTGAGCTGTATGATAGTCCACTCAGGGTATGTATTAGATTTTAATCACTTTGCACAGGAGCAAAAATCTAAGACCGGGTCAAGATGTGGTGAAGTGGTGGAGACGGAAATAAAAGAAATGTCTCACACTTATCCTATTTCCACTAACCTAAGAATAACATAAGCCTAAATCCCTGTTGCATGGGAGTTAGTGTGGATTACAGTCTGTGTGGAGTTTCATGTGTTCTCACAGTGTCAACATGGGTTTTCTTCAGGGTTCTCCAGTTTCCTCCAACCTGCCAACATGCATGTATGTGGATTGGCACCTCTAAATAGCATTTGAAGACGATGGTGATGGAGTGGTTACTGAAGAGGAATGAATGAATAATGAGTCATAATGAGTGAAATGTAGGTGATTTTTTCCCATAAGGTTACTTTTGGCTCAAAACTATAACTCAGTGCAAACTTTAAACGCAGTTAAAGTAAAAACTTTAAACATGGCTGCTGACTGTTTGGTCACTTGCTATATCTTACCCTAGACCCTAAATCCTCTGCTATCTAGTGTCCTATATTCTCTCTCTCGTCCCTTCAGACACACTCTGAAACACGCTCATTCTTAAGATTTCATGTGCATGTTTCCAAAAGCTGTCCATTCTTTCTACAGATCAGTGCGTGATCATACACGGACGTTGTCCTTGTTCCGTCTTTGTTCTCCGCTCCAGCATTCAAAGTGTTGAGGGTTTTTTGTTGTTGTTGTTTGTGTTTTGAAGGCTACTGAAGTAAGACACGGGCCCTTGTTTGTATTCGTCTGTCTCCGTCTCACTCTTTTTCTGCTTCTCCCTCGCTCACTTCTCTCTTCATCATGAAAAGAAGCGACTCCTCCTCTGTCCTCAGCCCCCTTTGCAATTACCCCTTCGCTGCTTCTGTATGCGTTCAAGCGCCTCTGAAAAGGGCCCACTTTTCTTCTCCTTTCAAGCTATATTTCATTGTTGATGCCAGTGGGCTGTGTCTATTTATTCGGAGGGTAATTGGGGAGAGAAACAAGTAGCTGCTGAAGTGCATCCACTTATCTCACTCCTCTTTTTCGAGCGCGCCCGAGCATCTCGGTGGGCTGGACAAAATGCCCATAATGTCTATTTTATACCCAGGTACACAAACACAATGTGGGTGCTGGTTGCGCATTGTGCGTGCCGCTGTTCGAACCCGTCTCCAAACGCGGAGTTTCGCGCCAGGGCTGGCCGAGGGCCCTCTTTTTTTTTCTCTTTTCTTCACTCTTTTTTTTTTTTCTTGAAAAGCCCACCCCTCCCTCGTTTAGCACAGTATAATCTAATGATTTCTCTTACACCTCTCTTATTTAACACTGTCACAGAAAAGCAAAGAATCGGCCATTTATAATTTACATGTCATTTGCTGCCTCATATTGTGTGAAATTTAATTACAGGGCCGGAGGCTCACAATGCGGCATTGATGTGAGCCGGGCGACCGCTCCTCTTGCCGCCTTCCCTTTTTCATCTCTTCACCTTCTGCTGTACCCATCAATCCCCCCTCCTTTTTCTCCTTCTTTCACGCCTTTGTGAGGAAAATGAGAGAAGTTGACCCCTCATTTTCATTGAAAAATCTAAAAGGGGGGACATCATATAAAAGATTCCCTTCCTTTAGAGGCCATTTCATTCAGCGCTTTTATCTCAATAGAATAAACTGATATTTTTTTGGGGCTGGGTTAGCGAATTGGAAAAAGTGAATATTTCTGCTTACCACCAAGACATAGTTTATAAAAACTGAAAAAGAAAGCATTAGCATTAGCACTAATAGTCACAGGTGGTTCAGCTGCGGATCTTGTTTTTTGTGGCCCTTGATCACTAAACATCTATTGCATCGTAGAAAACGACCGTGTGTGTGTGTGTGTGTGTGTGTGTGTGTGTGTGCATGTGTGTGTATATAGGCAGGGGAGGGGGAATTTCTAAAAAGGGAGGGTTTCTTTTCAGCACCGGCCTACAGAATCTCTAATGGCGTATTATTCAACATTTTAGTCAGTTTCTGAAAGTTTCCTTTAAATCAAAGGCGCCGCCGCGGCGTAATTGCAGGCTGCTGTGCCTCCTGTGGCGCGAATCGCAGGACTGTAATCCTCCTGACAACGGCGGCTCGGCTCTCAGCCCGGCACCGGAGTCGGAATTAAGAGGATGAAGAGGATAATTATTAGATTCTGAAACAGTTTCACAGCAAAAAAAAAAAAACTGTTGTTATTCACAGCTACAAGACGTGCTTATGACTCTCGTTTAAGACCTGCCTCTGATTAATGAGTTTCTTCTGCTTTTTTTATACTGCGCTGACTAAAAGATGACAGAAAATATCAACCTGGAGTTCAGAGAGATAAGGATAAGACATTTTGATTACATCGTGTAATGTTGATGAGGAAGCACACCATTCTGTAGATTTTCTCAGACCATGACGAGACATCTGGCAGAGTGAAGGCCTGGTTTGAACAAATGTACTCACTCGGTGAGCAAAAGATTTTGTTCACTGGCCTTATGTAGCAGTGGTGTAGAACACTCGAATCTGATTGGTCAGAAGGCATTGATTCATTTTCTATAAAAGCAGCTCTGAAAGTAGTTCCAGCTGCAAGGCAAATCACAAGTTTATATTAATGTGCTCATTCTAATATGTTATTATCTCAATAATAACAATGTACACAAGGACTTCTATGGCCAGCGTGCCACATGAACAGATTAAAAAGCATGAATAATCTATCTGTATAATATGGTGAAGTGCATGTATAATCTATCATGTATAATATCTGTAAATTATGAAGTATGAAGTGTTTTGTAAGATGTTTATTTAGCATTTTTGGAAGGAGTCTCCAGTGTCAGTGCTTCATAACAGTCTCAGGTAAAGCTGTAACTTAAAAGTCTTCAGGATGGAAAGCGTTGCAATTTCTCAGTAACGTGACAAGCCGCATTTTTTAAGCTTATTAACTTCAAGAGAATGAAAAAGAAAGAGGCCGGTGAGAGGGAACAACTATTTATAGCTGTTATAACATAAGTGATAACAGGAACTAACTTGTTTTGCAATTTAGTTCCACATTAATAAATCTAAATGAATAAAAAGTTCAACATGTCGTTCTTTAGTCAATATAAAGATTGTTGGCGTTTTCAAGTTGCTGTGGTACAAGAGGAAAAAACTTGGGAATGAGGAAAACAGTCATTCATGGTGGTAAAAATAAGATAGCACTCTTTGTTGTGTTTATCCCTATTTTATAATTATGATACATGTGATATGATACATCAGTGTACGTGTTCTATAAACTTAAATATTCTTTGAGATGATTCCTGTTTACACTGTACATTAGAATGCAGAATTTCTGATTCCTCGACTGTCCGCTTCTACTCATCCTCCTCATACCTCTGTGTTGTGTGTCTCAGTCTCAATCCAAACCACTTACACACACACACACACACACACACACACAATCACACACACACACACATACAAGCATGTCACCAGCAGCTGTAGGCAACAGTCAAGAGCTACTTAGCATAACACTTGATCCTTTTGGAGAGCATGTGAAATTAACGCTGCTCTCACCAGAGCGTCCGTCTTTAAAGCTAGCAGGACGGAAGAAAGAAATTCTGGGCGTTCCACCATTTCAGACCAAGTTTCACTGTATTTTAAGGTACATTTGAGATTGATTAAAGACACATTTACGTACAGAGTTACGTAAAGGTGACCAATTTAAAAAGGCACACACGAGCCAAAGAAAACAAAAGTTTTATTCTTAGAAAACAATATTTGAATTGAGAGCATTTAGCTCCTTTCGAAAATGTCTATTAAGGTCTGAATTAATGCCAATACGTCAATCTTCCTGTGATATTTCATATATTTCATTTGTGTCTCCTTTTTTCTGATTTCTTAACCCTTCGTTATACGTATATATATATATATATATATATATATATAAATATCTCACCCCAAACCATACACTATACATCTTTTAGGCATTTGGATTATTATACCAGTCAGATGTGTGCTCCTGATTCAAATAAAAATTATTCTAATAATGGTAAACAAAAAAGTTTCCTCGGGTTACTCTAAAGCCATGGAGCTTTTGTGCACCACTTTGTGCTTTAGCTTGAAATATGAGCGTTCTTCAGTTGGCCTACTTGTTAATTACTGGCCTGTATGTGCTGCAGCTTACTCATCAACCCCTGAAATCCCCCTCATACTGCCGAGCAGCATGTGGGCAGAGTGTTTTTTGAGTCATCAATATGAACAATAAGGTTACTATCTCAAATCCGAAGGAGTCAAACTTTAAAATAAAATAAAGCCTAAAAAAGAAACATTCTTACAGAAAGTTAGGATGACAAACAGTTTCAGCATCCATGCTGTTGCTTTCATCAGGTCATGACCAATGTTTCAGCATGTCATGACCTATTTCTATTGGGCAGACCCTTCTGCCATTTGAGCAGAAATACTTCATGAACTGCACAGATTGTGACTGCAGTGCCCCTGCTAGTCTGGGAAGACGACTGTCAGCAGTACCGCTATGCTAACGAGATTTAATGGATGGTCGTCAAAGGTGTCGAGCAATTAAAATGGCTTGCTAAACTCATGTAACTAGTTATGCACAGTGGTTTACAGTGGAGTAGTGTGCAGAGTGTTTGTGCTGCCTCTTAAAATCTTAAAATGTGCGCCCTCATCCCAGCGATTAGCATGAATTCATTTCTTTCTCACAAGCATATCAGTGAGAAATGCGTGAAAGCTCAAGTACAGATGTTTGCTTGAGTTAGTTGGGCCTTTGGGGATTATTTGTGCTGCTCACCAGAACTTTTGAAACACTACTAGGTATACACCTGCATTCATAATACGCAAGTATGAAAAAGATCCATTGGCTAACATTTTTATACACAATTTTTTGCCTGCATTCTGTGTGTAGTTTAGAGGGAACAATGGTTGTGATCTTAGGGTTATAAGGTTCTATTTAGTTTAAGAATGAATGGGAGAGCTTTATAACAGTAATGTCATAGAGGTGGAATGCAATGACAGTATCGGTATCTGTATCTGTTTAGCACTCAAAATATCTGTATCTGGAGTCGGATTTAAACCTGAAGTGGGTGTGGCCTGAACCATTTTTTTTTTATAAACCCTAACAATACGTCTTCTGTAACACTGGACAATACTGGAAAATCCCAGAGGTAGAAATACCTGGTTTGTGAATTCTGGCTCTGGTAGTTCCTCAGTTTCCTGTACCTGCCTGCAATATTTTCTATTTAGTTCTATTTCCCAAAATTTAAACAAACTAGTAGTCTAATTTAAATCACAGTAGCCCTGACCAGGCAGTTACTAAGGATGAATGAACGAAAGCTGTATGTTCATGTAAATTAATGTGGTCTTTCTTTATCTAACAAGCTTCATATCTGACCGCTCATGCTCGCGTGGCATTTTTCTTGCATCCCGTGGATTCCCAGTCCTGATACACACCCCCAATCTCAACCAGATGTCCTGTGAACATTTATGACAGGCTTTCTAAAAAATATTCCTAGGTCATATTGTGTAGGTCTCGCATTGGAGCCTGAAGTGATGTTGTGAAGGACAAGATGAAGATTGCATGATGACAGTCGACCCTGCAGACAATATGGTGCTAATTGAGTAAAATGGCTGGTTGTCTCTAATGGATTCCAGTTGTTATAATTTTTTTTTATTTAATTTGATTATTATTATTATTATTATTATTATTATTTTAAAAAGACATTTTACCAAAATTTTGGTTTGTGGATAGATTGTGTGTGTTATCCCAGTGATAGCTTACAGAAAACTAAACACCTTCTGACCAATCAGATTAGAGAATTCAACATTGCCGTGGTTTGTAATTAAGCTAATTTTGGAATTGTAGTTCACCTAGCTAGCTTTCTTCTCCAGCCTAGCTAAATACAACATTGTTACTTATAGACCACGTTGTTATTTATAATATTTGTAAACAAGTACAATTATTTTGTTACCATACTTTTTAAGAATCGGTACTTTACTCAAGTTTTTCTTTCAACTAATAGTGTTAAAATTTGCTTACTACATTTCAAAGGAAAAAATCTCTACTTTCTACACGCTACATTTTCTGGAATCACTACATGACATCAAGTCATAAGGTGAATTTTTAGCATAGGTCAGCTTCCAGGAGTCAATCTAAATTCCTAACAAATGTAAACTTTAATAGATCTTACAGAATGAGACCTAGTCTCCATCACTGTAATCTAGCTGCTGCTGTATTCACTTTGCATTTATCATAACAGTTTGCATCAGTTTGACAGCTAGCTATAAGCGTTCAGCTAGTTGATATCATCAGAGTTATTATCTTGCTAGCTAACATTTCAGAGATTAGGAATAATGCTGTTGTTAGTTATTTAGCTTTTTCATGTTTGTTGGTTGCTTGGTGAAAGAGGCACTAATTTACCCTCAGTAACTAAAACCAGTGTGTGATTAGTGGCAGACGTCTTTATACTTTATAACTTTACTACTTAATGTAAATTTAAAGTTTTACTTTCTATTTTAGCTTGTGTGAAAAATTTGAAACTTCAACATTTACCATGATTTATTTGGATTTATTTAGATGCACAATTGCACTTTTACTTGAGTAAACAATTTGGTTAATTTTAATACTGGCGAAATGTAAGGTTTTGTGCTTTCTACCTGTACTTCCAGAGTAATTTTTAGATCAAGATTTGTACTTTAACTTGAGCACAGAATTGATGTTCCTCTGCCATCTCTGTGTCTGCGAGACAAGATCCTAATTTTGGTTACACACTTAACATGAATATTGTGTAAACGCAGCTACAATAGCCTTTGTGTAGCGTTCAAGTGGCGGATCAACTGCTTGCATAAACAAACATGCTTTTGCACCTTAAAGGCAGCCTCTATAGGTCTCTCTGTGTAGAAGCACTGTAACCAAACAAGCTTAGCGCGCCTCACGTCTCGTCTTGCTCTTGTGTCACTCTCAGGTCGTCAGAGCTCAGCGGCGACCTCATAAACATTAGATTAGCATTGTGTTTTACGCCCAATTAACCCCAGGCTCAAGTCTGCAGTTTTCAGATACACACACACACACACACACACACACACACACACGGTTTGTGGCTTGGGCTTTTACAACTTAGCAGCGCTGTCATTAAAAGCTGTGTTCCTGTTGCTTTCGCATGTTTAACATACATTAGCATTTATGCACACTTCTGCATCAGTGTTCATAGGACAGGCTGCCAAGTAGGACTGGTTGAAGTAATGAATATTCATTTTCCATAAACGGATGCTTGTTAATATTCATGTATTCCATTGAGTATTGGCCATTTTGTGCACCTGTTAAGCCTCATTGACATCCTGCATAAAGTGTCGCATGATTATTTACTATGCATTAATAACTATTTGCTAGTTTAATAACTATATTAATGACTCGATATTTTACACTTTTTTAAAAAATTAACTGTAGCTAGCTAGCCAGCATCCCAGAACTATTTTGGTGTTGTTATAGGAGAATAATCAACAACAGGGTGGTGTGAGGAGGAATTACTGTTACTGCAATTTGCCAACAATTATATTTTTATAAAGACTTTTAACATTTATGGTTGTGGAACATCCACAAGACACATTAGTTCCTGTTATCACTTATCTTATAGCAGCTATAAACAGTCGTTCCTGCAGTAGTGACCCTTTTTTTCCCTCTCTCTTTAAATTAATAATAAAAAAGCAGCTTGTCATGTTACTGAGAAATCCTGCCCCTCCCCCAAAATTATGGTGGTTCAGCTAGAGTTAGCATTAGCAAGGACTGTCAGAACATCACTTTTAAGCATACTCAGACATGCTTGAAAGACAAGTTACAACTCTATAAACATGCAACTTCTCTTCATAATGATTTAGGAGGATGTGAAGGAGCATTGGGGGCGTGTCTATAAAATGATTGACAAGAGGCCAATCCAAATACGAACAAACTTTCTGGACTGAAAGGCAGGTTTCCAAATTATTGTTTTTTCCCAGCTATGTAATACACTTGTTTTGAGAAAATGGCTAAAAAACTATTGATTTTTATCATTTCTACATAAATTTCCACATTATTTGTACTAGTAAGAAATGAAAATATGAAAATATTTACTATTGCACCTTTAATGAAAACTTCACCATATCAATGATTAGATGTTTTTTCTTTATTAAATAAAAAACACATTTTTTATTGTTTATTATTAAATTTAGATTATGTATTTAGATTATTAGATATAGATTGTGTAAGCTGTTGCTATAGAAAAGATATAAGCACTGTTAGAGCTGCTGCTATAGAAAAATAATTAACATCTTTTGACCAATCAGATTCAAGGATTTGAAAGAAGCTGTGTTTTGGGCTACAGTTTAACTAGCAGTGGTTAGCTACAGTCAGTTTTGTTTATTTCCATTTATTAAGGAAATCTGTGTATTTAGTTGCTAGCAGTTAGTAGAAAATTAGGCTTTAATTTCTGTGTTTGTTGTTTTGGAAACTACTTTGAGATTTGTGGAAGTAAAATGAACCGTTTTTGAATAACACTAGTAGTACTTGTGTGCTCAGTCTGTGTGTGTTTCACTGTGTGTTAGAGTGTGTGTGACAGCAGGAGTGTAATCCCCCTTCAGATATGTTGTCGTAGTACATTGTGTGTAGCATTTGTGAGGCCAGGATATTGAATGTGAAGGCACCATTTAAACAAGCTTCCCTCTGCAGTGTTTTTTTTGCATGTGTGTGCATGTGTGTGTGTGTGTGTGTGTGTGTGTGTGTGTGTGTGCACAGACCTTCTGGGGACATCTGGCTCATTCCCACTAAAAAGCTTATTTTTCATTTTGAAAAAATATATTTGAAAAAGTAATAATAATTAAGCACTTTTTGAATTGCATATAGTATATGTATATAAAATATTTTTTATTAAATTATTAAAATTATTTACTTACTTATCCAAATACCAAGCTGACCAATGCTATTAACCCCCCCAAAACCTTTGCATGCTCATTGTGTGTGTGTGTGTGTGTGTGTGTGAGCAATCCCCCAGGGCCAGGCCACACTCTCCTCAAATATTTATCACACACTGGCCTTTCTGTACCCAGGCGCACCCCAACACATCAACCATACACACAAACACACACATGCGCACACACTGTATAACACACAGACTCATATAATCACAGATACACAGATTTTGCTGATTATATTAATACTTAGTATTTACTTAGCACTACAGTTAGTCATTTCTCACTGTTGATCATTTCCTGTTTTGGGGTGTTGCATTAAGAGACCAAATGTGTGAGTTGTTAAAATTCAGTTCATAAAGTCACATTACTTGTAACATTTGGTGAGATTGTGGCCTTTACGTTTGACAAAAGCAGGTTGCTTGGTAATACTACACAAAATCCAGACTACATTAATTTTCTAGACTTTTACAATGCACTTTTGCAATTAAAAAGCACTTTCTCTCTTTCTCTCTCTCTCTCTCTCTCTCTCTCACACACACACACACACACACACACATCATTGTTACTTTTGTTGGAAATGTTGTTGTGTTGGTTTCTTTGCAAACTTCCTTTCAGTTTCATTTAAACCTTAGATAACACCCTGAGGTCGAGCCCTTGTTCAGAAAGGTTTCGAGTTACGGAATATAGAAAACCAATATCAAAACAGAGACGGAACCAAAGAAAAGAATTTAAAGCTTAGAAATTAAAACATGCAAATAGTCTGATACTAAATAACATGTATAGCTTTATGGTAATTTGCCATGTTTGACGGGCTTTTAACAAAATAATTATGTAGAACATACACAGGGTGATTCCATGATTGGGGTAATGCCTTTGTATCTCATAAAATATCAACTTTTCTCTCTTTTGTAATTTCATCTACACTTTAACCATTCAAATATTTAACCATTCAGACATGTTAACCCATCTCAGACAACAATATCTATTTTTTACAAGGTTTTCTTTGTGGACAGGCTGCATTTTGCACTTAAATTGTTTGTTTGTGTGTGTGTGTGTGTGTGCGTGTGTGTATAATCAGCAAATGCACAAAATGTGGAGACATTCTAATGATTTACTTTTTTATCTATAATTTAGGTAAGAGAGTTGTACTTCCAAAGTAACTTCATCTGACAATATCACAATATCAGTGAAAAAAAAAAAAGTAAGCTCATATGAGAGCCCGTACTTTTCTTCTTCCCATGATCTTCAGGAAATTCGACATGACGCAACATTCCTGTTAAACACGTGACTTTTAGTGGAATATTCTTAATTTTGTAGGAGTGAATGTGTTCAGGTAAGAGAGCTGAGTGAATGCCCTTAAATACATTTTTAACCTGTAATGGGTGTGTTGTGGAAAATGATCTTTCACGGAAATGTATTGACACAATAATGCAGAAATAATACAAATCTTGAAGCATTTTAATGATTTTGAGGTAAAAATGTAGTGTAGTTACAGTATAGTAGGCTGGGACAGGCAAAAAATGCTGTAGGTTTTCTTAAAGTTTTAAATTATTTGTCTTCATATAGGTTGTTGTGAAGGATACTTCCTGTATTTGAATGTATTGTAACTTTATTTTACATATACAGTTGTAATGTAATGTAATATCTGGGACACGTAACCAGGTTTATAATGAGATATTTAAATACTTATACATACATATACTGTATATGAATGGAAGATTTTGCTGTCTTTCTCGTTCACCTGAACTGTATAGTTTAGCTCAGACTTGTGTAAAAGTGTAAACGTGTAAACAACTGTAGATCCATCGGGTGCTCCTCCAAAACAGCTGCTGTGACCAGAGCGTGGGTGAAGGGGACAAATCCGTTGAAAAGTCCCAGAACAATGCGCCGTAACCTTAGATGACCGGGCCTTTACACAGAAGGAGTGATTTTGAGTTCTTTAACAGCGGGGTTGAATTTCACTCGGGGATAATTAACAGATAGAAGCAGTCGGTTTAGGTGCAGGGGTAGGATTGCTGAGAAGCTGAGAAACAAGTTTCCCCCGTCCTTCAAAGGAAATCTAAGGTGTTGTGCAGATGTCCTGAAGAATTTAGCATAACGTAGAGCACAGGAAGGCTAAACTAAACCCAGATTCAGACCTGGTATGAAAATTGCCCTTTCTTTGCCCTCAGTTTCAAGTCCTGGCTTGCTTTAGTGACAGCTTTACCAATCAGATCCTTCTGAACTGGAAACGAAACTTACGTACCTTCACCTTTGAGCTTGTTGTCAGCAAATGAATTGACCTTGTCATTTTCCTTATCTGTTTTTTTTTTCTTTCACAGAACAATTTCTGCACTTCCTTGGTTCCTGTAGCTCTTTCCCAGCTTGCTTATTGAAAATGTGTGTGGAAAAAAAAGCTCCCAGGAAAAAAGTGTCAAGTTGAATTAGCACCTAATGCTTGTGTCATTAGCAGTCCTCAACAGAGCGCTGGAATTCCTTTCATGCCTTTCTTATAGCGAGGGCTACTTAGCTAATCTTTGTTTGGGGAAATGATGGTTTTTCGGTCACAAAATATTCCCTCACGCTAACGATATAAACCTAGCTAAAGCTGGGTAAAGATGGATCTCGCTCTCTCTCTACCGTCGCCGCATTGCTTACTTGTGAGATTGCAGGGGTTTTCACAGTGTTTGAGCTTAGTTATATGATGAAAATGTAAATATCATAATATTTGAAAACAGGATAATATCATGATACATGCGTGGAGATACAGTATGCATTGTGTTTGCTGTTTTGCTTAGGTTTGATAAAAAGTTACAAAGGGCAGAATACACCACAAATAAACCAATAGACCAGTAGACCAGCAGCACGACATTTTTTTTAAAATAATAAAGCTATTTTAAAACTATTTGAGAACAAAATGATTAAAATTGGTATTAAAAAAAGAGACTTAATGATATAATGGGTGAATATCAAGACAGTTATTGTGCAGTTTAATTTAAATTAACTAAATTTTATAGAATGTGTTGAATTTTTAATATTTTCTTGGGGAAAATGTATCTTTTTTTCCATTGTGCAGACTGCAAAACAAGTGAAAAAGAATCTGAAAATCTCACAGGAAAATCTCAGTTAGAGTTGAAAATGGTGGTAGCTCAGTGGTTAAGATGTCGGATTGGAAGGTTGAGAGTTCAAATCCCAGCACCACCAAGCTGCTCACTGCTGGGCCCTTGAGCAAGGCCCTTAACCCTCAACTGCTCAGTTATATAAATGAGATAATTATAAGTCGCTCTGGATAAGGGTGTCTGCCAAATGATGTAAATGTGACTAAGTGTTATTGCATCATAAAATATAAGAGCCAATCATGTTCCACTATGTAAATACAAGCTATGCAACACCAGTTTACCAAGGAAAAAGGGGGTGGTGAGTATAGGTTTTTGGGGCGTTTCCAATTTACATATGCATAGAATTTCTTGATAAGGGTAAACACAGTAGCATCTGTGCATTTTTTATGTTCTCCCAACTTTTTTTTTTTTTTTAATTTCTAATTCAACATTGTTGTTAAACAAGGTCTCAGTGAATTTATCATCACTTTTGGTTAATGATAATTGTATGATGCTCATTATTTGCTCTCATGATGTCATTTATCATAATAACAATAGCGTATTTGTCAAGCTGTCCACTTCTAGGCATGAACAGGACACATGCTCATGTTACTGTACTCATTAATCCTAGCAGTCAGAAATACACACACAGTAAATGAGACAGAGACGAACCCAAAAACGTGACCAGAACTGAAAAGGAAGATGAATTTTGATCCCAAAAACACAGATTGATGCACATTATTCGATATTTGCATTGATTTTCAGCTACATAAAATAACAGAACTAATTTAAACTTCTCTGAATTGGTGAACTTTATAAATCAGTTACTGGTGATGGGTTTCACGTAGTATTTGGTGTCAGGGTGTGTGTGTGTGTGTGTGTGCGTTTCAGGGCGTGTGAGGCGAGTGAGAGAGGTTGGGGGTGTTTGGGATGTGGAGAGGGCACGCTGGCACGCTGCCTGCTCTCCGGTGAGCTCTGGCTCTGAGGACTGTGCTCGCTCTCTGTCTGTCTCTCCACAGAGGGAGTCCACACACGCTCCAAAAAACGAGGAGATGGAGGTGAGGTGAGCAGGCTACATCGCTTCTCCATCTGCTGTGTGCACACGTTTTTTTGTGTCTCTGAATCTCCACAGTAGACTTTGTTGGTTGTGGTTCTGTTTTATATTTGTGTGTTTGTGTCTATAACACATATGCATCACTGTGTTTTGTGTATTCATATATTTTATTATGGTTTATTATGGGATATGTATGCATGCAAGCTCTATTTCCAGTTTTCAGTCCTGCTATCTGCTAAAACCTGGCCTTACTGTCTCATTTATAAATTAAAGATTAAAAACTATGATTAAACACCATCACTACTCCGCCTCTAGGATATTACCCAAATCCTCACGCTTCTTCCATAATGAAATCATCATGGATGGGACAACATTGGCCAAGGTCACTGTTTTACAAAGTGTAGCCACTGTTTCAACACATTTCGACCACAGGACCACAGAACTGAAAAAATCATCACTGTTCCAACACACTGAATGTCGTTAAATCTGTTAAACTGCATTGACTTACATGGTTGAACCAGAAAAAAAACACCAGCCTAGCTAATAGCGAATGCTATCAGAACATTCAGGAATGCAAAAACAACATTACTAACATTAAAGGAAGGTTTTGTCAATGTTTCTACAGTTAAAACTGTTAACATTATGTAAAAATATTCATACAGCATGCAGAAAACATTCTGTTAACTTCAAATTGTTAGCTAGGTGATTCTCAGAAGGTTTGGCTATAACATAGGAATTAAAACCCTTAGGACTTGCTATTATAGGAAAATAATCAACGATGGAGTGGTGTGATGTGGCCCAGCATGAAGTGGAGTTACCTTTGCCACCAGAAAGTTGATTGAAGTGTTTTTCCCTCTTATACAAAAGCAATTTGTCAACTATTAATTTTTTTTATTTATAAAACACTGATGCATCATACTTTTTGTCTGTTTATAGTTACATTTAATATTATTAAATCTTCTCAAAACATTACTTCCTGTTTTTTCTTATGTTAAAACAGCTATAAAATGATTCCCTCAGCTGTCTCAATTTTTATTTCTCTCTTAAAGTTAATAAGACAAAAAAACACAGCTTGTTACCAAACCATAAAAAAAACCAAAATTCTCTGTCCTGAAGACTTTCTTGTGACAGAAAACTTAGAAAACTATTATAAAGCACTGCCACTGCAGACTCCTTCCATAAATGTTCAATAACGACACAATTTTTAACCCATTTTTTTGTAATCAGGACTAGAGTATATGAAGAGCCTGCCATACAAGTCCTTGTATGCCATACAAGTATAATGTGTTACTATAGAAACGATAACATGTTAGAACAAGTGCAAATGCTTTTGGAACCTGAGAAAAGAATTTGACAAATGCGCATTACATTTTGATATGTTAGTGGACTCAGATGTTTGAGACCTACTGTAGATATAATATATCTTAGATATATCTTTAGGCTGCCATTAATTAGCCTGTTTCTTTAAACTCTCTTTATATTAGCCCATTTTTGTGATATTTTATCTGCTTTCAGTTCACACCCTTGTAGATGATCTCTCATGAACATCAACAGTCATGAGGTTGGGAGTCTGTACATTCACGACTAGACAATCAGATGCTTAGTTCAAGCACGTGGAAGCTGAAGTGCACGCTTTCATCTCTTGACTGGAAACTGAAGTGCGTTTTAAGCTCTCGACTTTCTCCTGCGTTAGATTTCAGTCCTGCTGGGTCATTAGGGCACAGAGCACCATCAGCACGTGGACTCAAGGGCTCTTCTGGAATGGGAAGGATGGATCAAGAGGCCCTTACTGCAAATTAGGCCCCTCTGAGTGAAGTGCTGGAGGGCAGGGAGCACACACACACACACACACACACACACATATACACACACACTCTTCACTTCCTCTCGTATCTCTCAATCTCTTCCTCTATTTATCTGGCTGTCCCTCATTCTCTATCACTTTCTCTCACTCTGTCATGCTCTCAGTTGGCTACTTCTCCTATAAAGCATTGTTCACCAAGTACCACTCAAAGTCTTAACCCCATTTAACACGTCATAATAGCAGCTTTTTGGAAACGTTCGCACTGTGAAAATTAACTATCGCTGTAAACCTCAGAAGAGAAATAAGTGTGAATCTTATAGGGATACTTGGCCACAATTAAAAAAAATGTCTTCAAAGTGAAATTTCTCACTTGAGCAACAGGAACAGGAGGTGAACGTGAAGTCTGAAGGACTACAAACGCTTTGAGGATGAGCTGTTTGGAGGTTTTTTTAATTTATTTGTTTTTTTTTTATTTGAGAACCTTCAAGAACATAATAATAAATTAAACCTAAAGGTTCACGTATTCTCTATAATGATCTTGTGGTGATATTAGAAACATTGGTGATTTTTAGAAAGTTCTACAAACAGTAATGTACTTTGTAATTTGTACGAAATTTGCATGGATTTGAACAGGTGAGGGTGATGTACAGTAGGTAGATTTGTTCAGTTTCATACGAACATCACAATTTCATACTTTCATACTTAGCATAGTTTTCTTTCAAACTGAATCATATAAATTTTTCTATGTAAGATTATGTTGCAAAGTGACAAATGAATTATTGTCTGCACACTTTAATATATACAGTGTAAATATTTTTTCTTCAGTCTATTAACATCCTATCTAATAGCTGCTAACTACTATTTTCAATAGAGAAATATACAGACAACGAACTTAGTTTGCACCTTCTTGACACACCAGTCACATCACTTCACAGTCAGTCTACAATTCAGTTTTTATACTGTGATAAATTAAATCATTATCTTGTTCCAGTGGCCTAGGTTATTACTGAGCTATACCATAGTGCTAAGTCATAGAGAATATATTGCTATGGAGATTCCCACTTATTGCACAACATTTTAGCCCAATGCAGCTAGGTAGTTTATTAACAAAAACGTGATGGATAAATAGGATATTGCGAATTATTTCAAAATCCTGAGAGACGTAATACTGTACTACAGAATATGTATGTAATAAACACGATGGAGAGTGCTGTTATATGAAATTAATCAACAACACAGTGGTGTGATGAGGCCCAAACCCAAAGCGGAGTTAGTGTTACCACTCCAAAGTTGATTATTTTCCAATAACAGCACATCTTTGAGTGTTTTATTCCTCAAGTACTACAGCAATGTACCAATTCTAACTATAACCGGATAAAAGAAAGACATGGTTCTTTAATAAATAAGATTTGTTATAATGTTTTGGAATATCTCAAAACAAGTCACTTCCTATCATCACTTAAGTTATAGCAGCTCACCAGGCTCTGGCTGTCCATGTCAGGAAACTTACAGCTGTTACAAAAACTGACACTGGAGACTCCTTCCATAAATGTTAAGTAAACATCTCCTCACAGAAAACATCACCATTTTAACAATTTTTAACAGTTTTTAAACTCATCTACGTGTCACATCATACAAGTCCCGGTGTAAGTTGGTACAATAGAAACTATAACATATAGACATATATATATATATATATATCAGAACGAGTGCAATAATATAAACCTGTCATTTGCCTTGCAGCTGGAACTATCTTTAGAAAATTATTCAACACCTTCTGGCCAATCAGAATCGATAATTCAACAGCACTGTGGTATAATACATAACATGGCATAACATATTAAACAATTGTTATGTCTCTCTCTTTTACACACACTCTCTCTCACCCTTATTCTCTTATGATGTCTCTCACCCCTCCTCACTATCTCTCTCCTTCTCTATCTGCCAGGAGGACTAATTTGTATAATGAAACGGAAAGAGACGCAGAATCCTGTTCGGGAGGCACATAGCGCTGCTCGGCAGCTCGTTTTGGAATACAGCACACGTTTGGTTCGCTCTTTCTCCCTCGTTTCCTTTGTGTGTGTCATTTCAGCCACAGCTGCATTAACTCCATTGTAGGGGTCTGGCGCGCTGACGCCTCTCCGAAAGTGTGGAATTATAGCAGCGAGCATCTGCAGCCAACAACACTGCGCAACATAATTGTGTCCTGTCATATTTAAATGCTCCTCTACTCTAGAGAAAAGGAAAGGACAATCGCTCCCCCTCTGTATGGCTCTCTCTCTCTCTCTTTCTATTTCTCTGTCTCCCTGTCTCTTGTTGCAGAGACAATGCTTTGGCCCCCCAGACTTGTCAGATACAGTGAGATGTTTGAGCAAACCGGCTGTGGCAGAATCCAGTAAAAGCTCGGCCTGATGTGGCCTGGAAGTGCTGCTCTGCTGTGCTGCTTCTTTACCCTTTTATAGATTAGACTGACTGCAAACTTTCATGCAAAACACGAGGGAAAGCATGTCAGTACCTTTTAGTACTTATACACTATTTCCAATCAACATAACATAAGGGTCATTCATTTATATCTTGGCATGAACTATACAATTGAACAACTCCTATCAGACAAGATAGAGAGCATTCATTGTTGTTGTTGTTGTTATTGTTGTTGTTTTTATTTTTTGGTGCGTGGGACAGGAAGCAACTTTCCAAATCCACATCGCTGTCATCATAAAAATAACCAATTTATAAAGCCTGTCTTGAAGAGTTTGTTGGAACCACCAAATTCATCGTTCTTCTCTACCAAGACTTGCTTCACTTTTCATCACGCAGATGCTCAACTTCTTATTCCCACCTTTGACAACACATACATCCAGATCAACTCAAACCCCAAACACCCATCTACACAGAAGGGACACATTTGGGCTTTCCATATCATCTATGTTTTTAAACCCAGCTGCTGTGAAGTGAACACGTGTCCTGTTGTTGAGTTTCTCTTGCATTGCGTGTCTGTGGTGATAAAAACGTTCTCTGACAGGACTGTACCTGAGCAGTGTTCATGCATGGCTGGGACCGGTGTGCTGGATTTAGTTGTGGTATGTTGTCAAAGGCCCAAATCTCACCCATTTCAGTGGATAATCTCTAAGATTTGTATATAAGAACTGCTGCTGTTATCATAAAGACGATGATGCTCACACTGAACATCCTTTCAACACACTTTATAGTATACAATTGTGGAAAGGTAATGATTTATAATCCCACTGTCCAATGTCATTTAGGAAAGGATGGGTTCCATTTGAGTCTGGTTTCTCTCAAGGTTTCTTCCTCATGTCATCTCACAGAGTTTTTCCACATCACTCTTGCCTCTGGCTTGTTCATTAGGATTTAAATATACATCTGGATTTTTGTAAACCTATTTACGACTTATGAATATATTACATTATTCATCATTATATGTGATAATGTCTACTGAATTGAATTGAATGAACCAAATTGAAGGTATCTGAAGTTCTCTTCTATTTCCTTTGGATTTTAATCCATGGTACCAACCCTGGTACCCATACATTTTTATGGGAACACACTAAAATTTAGAACCCTTAAGAGTTTTTAAGTTAGCACTTTTGGGGAACCCTTAAAGGTTTAATGTAGATGCCTACAACTGAGTTTTTCCCTATCAAAAAGCTTACTAAGTTTTGGAAGCTAAGAACCCTTAATTATCCAAAAACACTGAAGAATCTTTCTTACTAAGAGCGTATGCACTGACTTCAATTGTCCTTTTAATTTTGATTAGAGTGTTGGCATGTGACCCTCTGGCTTGTAGTTTTTGTCTTCCATCAGTATCATTGGTGTTGTGTACTGTATGTGGAGCATCCTATACACACACACTGCATAGATTAACCATTTAAAAATGACAATATGCATGGGCTATTTGTGCTAAGATGTATTTAAGATTATTCCTGCTAGTGAAGTATGAAGTCAGGATTTGTTCATGATATGACCTTTATATTTCTTAACACTTCAATAGAGAACAGAGAGACGTCATATTGTGTTTTTCAAAAAGACTTTACACTGATGTTATATTTCTTTGGTGCCATTCAGATTCATTATCCAAATGATTTGCATTAAGTAGCTTGAATGCAGTAATCTCTTAAGTAAGGGAAGTGTAAAAGCCATACTGGCTCAGCAGATCCAAATAAAAGATTATAAAGATCTAAACTCTACATTCTTGGTACAGATGGAAATAGACTTTAAATAGGGTCTTTTTAATGGAGGGATGTAAACAAAATAGATTTAAAATAGTCACAATAGCCTAGTGTTTGACTGTTTGAGTTTGTTTTACATAACACAATGGGATGACATATGATAATGTGTTCATAAAGTTGTACTACCTGGTCAAAAGTTTCATTATGTGGTGGCTGTTGCTTGAAAACTGTAGAAGCGGAAATAGTAAAAAAAAAAAAAAAAGAGTGAAAGGCCGTCCATAGGGATTAAAAAAAACTAGATATAGAAAAACAATTCACCAATCCCAGAAGATCATGGCCATTTTTATTTTACATTTCACAATTTAATGGTGCTATATTGTTATCTGGGGTCACCTACAAGAGGATGGGTTCCCTTTTAAATCTGGTTCCTCTAAAAGTTTGCCACTGTCATTTCTGGTTTGTTCATTAGGGATCTAAATCTACAACCAGATTTCTGTAAAGCTGCACTGTGATGATTTTTTTTTTTTTTGTTAAAAGTGATATGCAAATAAAATTGAATTGAGTTCAATTGAATTTATTGATGTATCAGTAAAACTACTCTACCTGGAACTGTAAAAGTAGTTTTTCTGTTGAACAAGTTTCTTGTGCTGCCCTGTTGATTTGTCCTGGCTTTTATGTGTATTTTTACTGAATAAATGCAATTTATTTGAGAAAAGACATCATGCTTTCTGGTCACCTTATGAGGGTGAGGTGGATAATTCATTCAATTTCATACAAGTGCAGTTAAAAAACTTTAAGATTTGTATCTTTTCATAGAACTTAAGTTGTGAAAATTGTTACAATTTATGCTTAAGGCATAAATATTTGCAAAGTTGTTCCTCAGAAATCAATAAACTAGTCAATGAATCCAGTTAATGCTTGGCAAAATCGAGGTTTCTCTAATATGGGTTTAAAATTTGTTTAGAAAAGTAGTGTTATAACAGTGCTCTGATGTTGTAACAGCCCATAAGTAGCCTTTTAAACGGACTTTAGTTAATAAGTCTGGGTTTGTGTTTAAGGGTTATTTCCAACAAGATTGAACCCTTCACACATTTTACACAGGAGTTGGTAAATTGACTCTGGTCATAACAAATTTAATACCTAATATACTAAGATAAAATAAAATTTAAAAAAAAAAGGAAATTAAACATGTTTTAAAGTCAATAGTAAGTTCTTATTTTTGGCTGTAAATCAGTAGGCAGTTCTTATGTCAACATAGTTCTTTTAGTAACATAGTGATACTGCAGACAGGTGAAATGTGTCATTGAACAAAAAAAGAGCTAATTTATGTACTCAGAATATTCAGATAATTATAAATGAAATTTATTTTATTATAGAAATTGTTCTGAGAGACCTCTAGGGAAGACAAATACTTACATTTCGACATGAAACAAAACTGAATTATATCCAAGACACAATCTACTGTTTTAACCAAAAGTTACCAAAAGGTTTTTTTTTTGTTTGTTTGTTTTTTTCTTTTTCATTTCTGATTCAGCATTCAAAGCGTTCCACATATACTTTTTTTTCTGTCAGCAAGCTTTGGAAACGAATGAATTGGCTTCTTGTAAACTGTGTGTAGTCATGGTTGCCTTGGAACAAAACTGTTGTTACTACAGGTCCACAATCATTACAAAGACGTTCAGAAGTCCTTGATATAAACTGATAATGGAACAAAAGAAGCACGGCAGAAATGCTCGCGTGAATGTCGCTCCTTCCACGGATGTGAAACAACTTGGTTCGACAGTCCATCCACAGCTGTTCATTTCTTTTTATGTCATAACATACAATTGGCCATTTACAAATACATCAAAATGACTGGAAACTGAAAAGAGATTTTTGTTCCATTTTTTAAACGATATAACACAGGGCACTTTACACAGAGTCCGTTCTCTTTCGGTGCTTCTTCGAGTCTTTCTGTCCAGAGAACGTTAGAGAAGTGGCACTATCCCCGTACAAAAGAACACAGGTCCTTTTTAGAGCCGCTTCTCTGTTGTGTAGTGAAATACTGCTGAACCGCTTCGCCTTGCAGCTGAGAGAGGCCAGGAGGTCGCGTCTGTTTCTCTGCACTCCTCAGCTCCCTTCACTGTAGCCTGGGCCAATATTGGGACATGTCAGGTTCACTGCCTGGCACTTGTACCGGTACAGACACTCCAGGCGAGATTAGACCTGCAACACCAACAAAATAAAGGAGAAGGTGAGAAACGGTATTCAAGTATGTTCATGCCCAAGCAACTGGAATAACTCAGAGTTCTATTTATTATGTACAATTGGCATCTAGATCATTCTAAAAAAAATACCTGCTGCCATCCAGAACTACATAGAGAAATCTATAACCATCATGAAGTAAGGAATAAAACACAACAAGGCATGCTGTCATAGAAAAATAATGTGCAATAGCGATGTGGTTACGTAAAGTGGAGGGACATTAACCCCCGGGAAGTTGATTATTTTCCTCTAACAGCATGTCCTGATGTTTATTATTGCTTTTATAACATGTATAAAAGCATTTTTATACATTTTATACCACAACATGTAATTTTTATCCTTTTATGGTTACATTTAATGATGTGGAAAGTCCATGAAACACGTTGCTTCCTATTGTCACTTACGCTGTAGTAGCTATAAACAGTCATTCCCTAACTGGCCCCTTTTTTTTCTCTTGAAGCTCGTCATGTTACTGTTACTCTGTATTGAACACTCTCAAGTGGCGGAAAACTTACTGACTGTTACAAACTGACACTGACAGTGCAGACTCCCCTAATGTTAAATAAACATCTCCTCATAGAAAACCTCTCAGTGTTAATGATTATATGTTAAATAATAAGTTTTTTTATCCGTTTATTATTATAAATGGATTATCTGAAACATCCAGGTTCATGTAAATTAGCTGTTAAAGCACTTGGGATATATTATATAATGGGATATATTTAATTCAACTGGTAACACTGCATGGCCATAAATAACAGTATTTGTCATTTTTGTTATCATATCATCCCTACTGTATTCACATAATTAAGGAAAAGTGATGAAATCTTTTTTGAGTTTCATGATTAATAAACATGAAATCAGTTCTTGGTAGTGCCAGATGCTTTACTGATACAGCTAGATGCTTTACGCAACTGTACCATAATAATTAAGTCTATTTCCAACAGTTTTCTGGAGTTCCTACCCAAAACGCATTATTGATGCTAGCCTCCTCCATTTTGAATTCTGATCATTTTTCACTCTCATTCAGTAGAGGAGGAACACTTTGAGCTTACCCGTCGAGGTTGTGCCCGAGGTGGCCATCGATTGGCTGTTCATGTGTGCCTGCATGTGAGGGGGTGTATATGCATCGTAGCTCCGCCCATTCACTGAAGGACTGGTGGGCAGCATGCAGGAGTAGGATGAGGTCTGGCTTGCCTGGAGGAGAGAGATAGAAAAAGAGATAAACCTATGTGTCAAAAACACTTATACCTCAATTCATCAACCGAACCTGAGAATGAAATGGACGTTGCATAAGACTTCAATTAAGGCAGATTACTGCACTCAGACTATTAAGCTCTCGCTTTACATGCGCAGTGTTTGAGAACAGAGTGAGACCTACTTGCATAGGCAGGTTGTTGGCCATTGTGAAGCTTGGCATTGGTGGAAGGGCGCTGTACGTGTTGGTGAGCGCCGTGTCTGACCGTCCCAACATGGAGCCTGATGTAAAGGACACTATTTAAATAATCAGAAAAGAGCAATTTTAAGTAACATGTTATGGTGTCCATAAGGAGTGTGAGTGTGAATTCACACAATATTGTCGATATGATCAAACTCAAACGCCAATATAATGTATACCTGGCGTTGTCGGCTGGGGGATTGGCTGATAGACGCTTGTGCTAAAGCTGCTACTGATAGGTATGTGACTGGTGGAGTTACTGGCTTGTCGTCTCTGATTCCTCAGTTTTTCCTCCCTCCTCCATTTTGCTCTTCTGTTTGAGAACCATACCTAGAAAAGTGATAATTATCAATTAGTCTGTCCTGCAACATCATCACATTTAATTTAATGATGATGTATCTCCGTGGCTTACCTGTATTCTGGCCTCTGGTAAGTCGATTTTCGCCGCAAGTCTCTCTCGGGCAAAAACGTCCGGATAATGCGTTCTTTCAAACTCTGAAACACAACATTAATAGCATGCATTATTATCAATTTATTCTTTTAATTTTAAGTAGTGATTAACAACAAAGGTGACATGGAAATGCATCCTAAGTGTGTTTAGCGTACCTTTCTCAAGTGCCTCTATCTGCTCTTGGGTGAAAGATGTGCGGTTCCTTTGCAGTTTTCTCTTTAACTGGAGTCGCATCTGGGCCTCGTCTGAGTCTTCCCCGTTGGAGCTGATCGAGTTTGTGTTCTCACCACCTCCATCTGACTGCTGACAGCCTTCTACCGAAAGAAAAACAAAGAGAGCTCGGTCTATAAAATCAATTGGCTGAAATACATATTCATTAGCATGTGTTTCTTTTGCAATTACATAGGTCCTAATGCAACGTTTTGCATATTATATGCTCGGCAGATCTATTTACAGCTCCTCTCATACTCTGAAACATACTAAGCACCCAGATCTTTTCATGCTGTCAGAACACAATCTGAAACTCTAGAGGAATTGAAAAGGGGTGTTTAATTTACAAAACATTGTCCTTAGCAAAATGAAAAGTTGTAAAACTTTTAAAACTTTCTCCTATTTCATTCACCAAGTTTCTCCAATTATGGCAACATACCATATGGACATTTTGAAGGCCCATTGAGGTATAACCACCAATGCTTGAATGGAAGGGCATGCTTTCAGAGCAAGACAATGCCCCAAAGAGAGTTTAGAGAGTGTTAAATGCGCTCTCTGGATTGCAAACTTTCTTCGTGCTTGGAATTTTGAAGGAGGCAACAATTGAAGGAAGGCAACAAAAGGATTCTCTCGAACCACCCCCCCTCCTTCATTGTAAGCAGGAGGATTTCAGTCAACAGACCCTTTTCAGCTCGGTGTGTTAACCTTTATGCACGAGCATCATTAATCACTGTCCCTGAGGCCGCCCCGTTCAGCCTCGCATAGGATTTATGCCTTCTATAGGCAGTGGGAGAAAAAGCACTGGGGGCCCACCATGAAGGAAGCGGCTCAATGACGCAGAGTGTGTTAGCAAAAAGAAAAAAAAAGGGGGGACAGGGGAGCCAACTGTGAGTCGATATGCTTTAACCTGCTGCGCTGTTTGGAAACTAATGTAACCTTGCTGCGCTCAATTAAAAGCGTTACGTTATGCAGTGATGGCTTTGGTTTGCTAAAAGGTCAGGGCTGAATTGGACACGTTAGCTGCACTGAAGCAAACCAACATTATGGCCTGTCTGATATACTTGGCCTTTATACAAAAAAAAAAAAAAAAACTAGAAATTATCAGCCACTTGAACTTTTAAAAGTCCTAACGTAGCATGTGTGAAGTGTATTAGGAATTCATACTACTCTCACAACCCTTACTAAACTAAATATGAGACTCTAATTACAATTATATGAGTGAGTTTCATTTCATATACGGCAACAATGAACAAAACAGATGAATTTAAAACAAATATTAAAACTTAAAAAGCAAAACACAGGGATAGTTTACCATTATATTGTTTCATATGGTAACACCTTATTATTCAATTATAAATACATTAAAAATAATTTTATATTTAGCATTATATTTAGCCCATACTAGGTATATACTATAGGATCAGTAGCCTTGCTGTTTATTCCTAGGCCATTGCTCACAATAAGTTGTTATTTTCATAGCTGTGCTTTTATACTTTTATTTAAAAAAAAAAAAAGTTAGTTAAAACATTAAAAAGTGATGGGAAATAAAACATTGTTGTTACACATTCTTTTTTGCTCCCACTTAGAGCCTGAATAATGAATGATGAATAAAAATGATTATTTTGTTGCACAAATTGAGCAAGTAACAAACTTTCATTGATGCAATTAACAAACTTTCACTGACTTAATCTAGACACCTAATCCAGTTAACGTCTTGAGAATTAATTGAGGAGTTGAATCATTTATTTTAGAAGCAGGTAAAACCTAAAAGCTAGTTGTCCGAGTTTATTACATGGTTTTTGGTGGTTTTGACTGGTGGCTATTTGTCACATGTGCACAAATTATTGATTCAAACTAGCAATACTGCTCAGCTAAAAGCATGATAAAGGTGAAAGCTCAAATTGTAAACTGTGCTTGGGTATTACGAGTAGAAGAGGCCTATTTAACAAACAAACTTTAATGCTAATGTGAAAATGAGCATGAATTTACAAGCAACTTTAAAGCAACTACCAATAGAAACTGAGCATTTAAATATATTTACCTAAAATGATTGTCAATGACATAATGACAGGAATGCTCAGATTTTGCAGGAAAATGCAGTCTCATCGAATTTTTTGACGTGGCTTAATTTATTTAAAAGTTGAAATAATTCAGTGAATTAAGCTACTGGTATTCCAAAATGACTCTTGAGTAAGGTCGTGGAAGACTCATGCTCAGTCACTCAGCAAGACAATGTTAAGTCCACTATTAATAGTGAGCTTGTCTACTTAGGATACTATTCAGATGAATCCACTGATTTATCCAGTGATGGGTAGGACAGTGATCAGATGGAAGCCATGTTAAATTGTCGTCTGAGACCTTTTCAGCTTTTAGTAGATTGAAATGAGGAATAAAATCCTTTTAAAATGACCTGCAAAACCTTGACTTGTTAAGAATAATGCGTAACGTGTTGCACCAAATACATACTTGGTCTTACTGCATGTTATGTCTGGGACATAAGCTATGTGAATCAGTTCAGATTAATGAGTCTATATTGATTTGAAATCACTAAATACAAATCAAGTGTTGGATGACACACAATTAAAGCCAAGTGTCATACAAGTGGCCTGAGAATTCAAATCATGTCACATGTGTTTATCAGGATTAGACTATGAAACTATCAGGATTAGACTATGAAATATATCAAATATAAGTACGTAATAATCGTTAAACCATGATGTTGTGTGTAAGAAATATATTCTTCTGTAAAGTTTCTATCAAAAAGCTTTACAAGCTCTGAAGGCTTGCTGTTGTATTAATGGGTTGCCACTACAAGTGAGTCGCTCATGGTTTTAATATATCTAGATGTTATGTGAAAAGCAGTGAGCGTCTGCGTTTATAGTGTCCGTCCTGAACTGTGCCATGCTCTTAAAAGTGACATGTCTAATTGGTAAGAGGTGCCACTTTGGTGTCCAGGCCTGCAGGAACATTTTCTACAGCTGCCTCTCTCCGGCTAGACGCTCATTCATGTCGCCTTTAATGAGATACAAAACGTCCTCTAATGAGCCATTACACACAGAGACAGCGCTGTTCCCATAACACATTCATGCGCGTGACGGAAAACATCCCCCTTTTGTACAGAGTATCCCACGTGTTATGTGTGTGTGTGTTTTTTTTAACCTCGCTTGCCCCATACAGACAGGTTGAGAAGGACGAAGTGACAAAAATGCACAAGGCTACATTTGTGTAAAATCTTTTTTTTTTTTTTTTTTAAACAGTGCAAAACAAAAAGGCTGACTAATTGGAATATTGGTTATATATTGGTGTCTTGTCTTTCTGTCAGACAATCCTGACCTTTTGCTGTGGACATATTTATAATCAGAGGATAGCACTGTAGTATATAATAATAATAATAATAATAATAATAATAATAATGTAAATAATTTCAAATTATATGCAAATGTTTACAGATAATACTAACACTACTACTATTACTACTAATAATAATAATAATAATAATAATAATAATAATTATTATTATTATTATTATTATTATTATTGTTGTTGTTGTTGTTGTTGTTGTTGTTGTTAACTGTATGGTACCCTTGTCTTTTGTACCTTTATCTTTTACCTCCAAATGTGGATATAGTTACCTTTTAAAAAAATAAATTTAATACATTATTAGACTGTAATTATATTTTAGAATAAAGCTTTAATGAAACTCTATGCACCTTTCAAACTCAAGCATACTAAAGGTACAAAAGATGCACCCTTGATGGTACCACCCCAGTGACAAGGACTGGTACAGTTTAGTACCCTTTTGTTCTGAGAGTGAAAAACAGCCCACAGAGCCACAATCTACTCTTCCATTTCTAATGTCTTGCTCTCCAGCCCAGTCCTCTATAGCTGATTAAAGACAAGCTTGCAGTACCTTGGTTCTGCTGTCCTGGCACCGATGATCCGGGGTACCAGCCCGGCCGGGTCCCCCACGCTCCCGTCTGTCCGTTCAGCATCCTCAGCTTCTCATACATGCCATCTGCTCCCATCTGTTGCTTCTCGCTAGCCAGGTTGCGCAGCACTCGGTTTATGGACGACACCTGAAAAGACCAAAACCCCAAAGATGCGGCACATTTTAATTAAAAGTGCGCGTCCTCGAGAATATTTTTTGGCATTTCTGGCCTCGATGTTACACACAGGCGATTGATTTTAGGCTGAATCTCAAATTGGTCATACAGTGCACTACACAGAGAGTGGAATTATTTCATTCCTGCATGTAGTGCACTTAATACGGACATGATTCAGCCTTATGTCTGCGTTCTGGCTGTGTTGGTGTCCTGGCAGCCATTACGCACGACCTTGTGTTTTACAGAAGAAAATATTTACAGAAGAAAAAAAATGTTTTACCCTGATTATGTACATGTAGGTTTGTAGACTACACTTCTCAGTGTTTTAAATTGCTAGTGAGTGGAAAAAAAGTTTAGGACCGCGATTAAAAACCATTTTTCTGCTTTTTTTTTTTTTGTATCCAAAACAACACTAATAGCCTGTGACAAAATATCAAACAAGTCTATTAGTTTATAATTATGATTTTTAGCAAGTACAGTATACTAACATGTGTGTTATATGAGGGCTGAATCTTTTATACTGTATTCTTTGATGCTTTTATTTGAATTGTATTACTCATATGTCAGTCGTTTAAACGCAGTTAAGGGGCTATCTCTATCTCTCTATCTCTCTATCTCTTTATCTCTATCTCTCTATGTTTATCTCTATCTGTGTTTTTCCTTGATTTGTTCTCGCACTTAATTTGAACATAATGGCTTGGTGTTAGAGGCTACTTTGTTGACATAATGAGATCATCTTTTCAATTCCCTGTAAATTTACAATGCTAATGTTAATCTACAGCTAATGAGTGTTTGGAGGACTTGGTTGTGTTGCATGACCTTGACCCGCTTTGGGTCTAAGATCTGCATAAAAAGGCAGAAATCTAATCCTAGATCATGAACCTCCTTAAACTGAGCTTATTGCTCAGTATCAGCTGTGCATTCCTCAATATATTTTTTTTAGGATTCACTGACTGAGATTTGATCATGAATGTCAGCAAAACAGCTCTAAAAATAGCTAACCCTGCCACGCCTTGGCTTGTGGTGCATCCCTGCAGTGTCATTTACATATTATAAGACTAACTGCTTGTAGGAGCTGAAGGTCAGGCTCATGACAGTGTGGACAGGTATGCGAGTCACACGGTTAGATTACTCAGATATGGGTGCAGACTTCTTTTGCACTCACGCTCGGTATGTTGTCGTTCGTGCAGATGCCCTCGGAGAGCAGTCTGTCCCGGATTTCCCACGCGAAAATGGACGGGCACTCCCTCTTAAACTGGGCGATTTTGCTGACCACCTCAGGTGTGGCCACTCGCGGTTTACTTCCGCCGATCGCGCGCGGTCTGATCGAGCCTGTTTCGTAGTACCTGCCCAAGATCTTACTCACACATCCATTGGACACCTGGACACAAAACGAGAGACACAAATCACACACATTATTTAAACAAGGCGTGAAATGTTACGTGCATGAGTCCGAACATTGATAAGCTTACGTTTTCATTGTCCAGCACTTGGACTTTTGCATCGGCATGGGTCTATAACACAAGAAATATACCTTCAGTGGTACAAGAAACTCTTTATGCAGTCCTTTTCTTTTGTTATCATCTCCATTAACCGATTATATTAGGGACAGTTAATTTGAATTTGCCTGGAAATCAATTGAATTTTTTGTTTGCTTGTTTGTTTGTTTATTTGTTTGCACTTTGGTTCGCAGTTTTGTCAGTTACAGTAAGTTAAATATGAGAAAACTGGGGTGTTGATATTATCCAAGGTAACAAATAAAGGCCTATAAATGAGTGCAGACTGATGAGTTAATACTGTTTAGCCAACCAATCCGGACATTAAAACCAATTCTCATGTTTTTCTAACGAGTAAAACAAAAACAATGACGCAAGAACAAACCATTTCTGCATTAGTAATTTTGTGCATTTTAATTAGATGGCGTGCAAAAGGAAGCGAGGAAGCTTTCATGCATTGCATGTCATCAGCTCACCTGCAGAATCCGGGATATGTCGCAGGGGCGGGCGCCGCTGTGCGCGAGCTCCACGATTTTCTGTCTGGTGGAATCGGGCAGCGGTCTGCCGTTAACGAACACGCCGCCGAGCTGGTTCACCCCGCTGTGACCTGGACGGAGCAAGAAACAGCGTGAGAGTGCTGTCTACCCAAGCCAGAAAATAAGAAAGTAACAATAATAATAATAATAATAATAATAATAATAATAGTAATAATAATAATAATCAAGAGAACAGATTGCACAGTGTCCTGAATGCACGAGTTAAAATCATACTGTGCACAAAATAAGAAAATATCATGCATTAAAGTTTATTGTTCCAGTGTAAAATGTATTTCCCAGAATCAGTGCATCAGTGATTTTGCCAACAAAAGCGTCATCAGACCAAAAAAAAAAAAAAAAAAAAAAAGTCAACCTTATTGACATTATTAACTTCTAAACATTGCTGGTTAATCTTCCATTTATTCGCGACTGGTGTTCCTCCAGATGTGCTCTTCATGTCGTGTTCTTCTAACGCAATTGTGTTATTATAACACCTGCACAACACATGCTCCGGAGATTTGCGCATCTTTGCAAAAAAAAAAAAAAAACGGATCAGATGGCGTAATGCTATTTCTAGTTTGGCGAATTAGACAGTAATACTCCTTAAACACTGCACAGGATTACAGCCATGCATATTATACAGGTAGAGCCATTTAAATCGCACCCTTTTACAGCTCACCTAAAGCAAGTCACTTCAAGCTAGGTATATCAGTCATATCCATAAATGCAAAAGAGCAACGAAAAAGATGATCAAATGCACCAAACCTGTACCCAGACGGACAAAAGAGCCCTTCCTGTATTCTGGTTTTCCTTTACTTCTTTACTTCTTTGCTCTCTTCCCTTCCCCTGCGGAGCCTCCAGTTAAATTGAGTCCAAGAGCACGAGCTCCTTAGCAATAAATAAGCTCCAAATTTAGAAGAGGGGGGGAGAAACAAATATGATGAGCCTGCCTGACATTTTGTCTTTAAAATAAAGCTAAGCTAAGCTGCACGTCAAGTTTGAGCTTAATATCTGGAAATGGGCGGAATAAGTCGCTCCGGATCATGCATGGGAAGGCTAATTGGAAAAGATCAAGCTTGGAGCACTTGTGGCAGGCGATGTCACTTTATGACAAAGCTTTGCGTTTGAACGTTGCATCGTCACGACAAAAAAAAAGGAGCATGATAAAAAAAAAAGAAGAAGAAGAGGAACAAATGCAGACGACGACCCTTTCTGTCTGCATTTTGGATATCACCCTGAATAAATAGGACTCTGCTCATTTAGCCTTCAAGGGAAGCTTCATTTTAAGGTGGCCAGGGGGGAAACTATGCGCGTGCACATTCACGTGGATGCGCGTTGCTTTTAAGTATATTAAAAGTGGCATTTTTTTGTCAAGCGACAATCTTTACATAGTCTACAATCTACACAAGTGGGAACGAATATCTGCAGGATTTTGCGCTATTGGATTTCTACAAGACTACACAGACAGTAAATATGAAAACAACAACAATAATAATAATAATGCAATAAATAAACAATGCAAAAAATAAAACAGCCCATGCAGTGTAAATACTCTTAAACGTGAATGCCACACATTTTATAGTACATGGTCTCTGTGAAATGATTCAGCTATCTGATATAATTATAAAGGTGTAAGAGAAAGATGAGAAGGAAAGTCCATCACCATGTCGTTTTAGAGGCTTAATTCACAGGATTAGAGTAAATCAATCAACAGTCTTTTGCACAGAGGTCAGCGCGGATGAGCATATTGAAGATTTATTGGCTTTGGGATTAAGTCCCTTATGGCCCCCAAAAAAATCCCAAACCCCAGTTGACAGAGCCAGAACACAGACCGGAATATAAAATCAAAGTTTTCTCTTGAAAGGTTAAATCGTCATCATTATGAGTCCCTAGGGCCAATAATTATGCGCGTTGTAGCCTATTCTACCTCTAATCAAATTAATAGCAAGACATATGGTGTCAATTTTCTATATTACACCCAGGACTTATTTAGCATTAAAAAGCTTGGAGAGCCTCTAAACAATCCATCGCCTGCTTACAACACCACAACATAATAATAATAATAATAATAATAATAATAATAATAATAATAATAATAATAATAATAATAATAATTATAATAATAATAATAATAATAATAATAACGCACATTGTGTTTATTTACTTAACTGCACTTTAATTTTATAATCATATTTAATGAAGTCATGTTTTATTATATTTTATATTTTAAGTTAAATATGATTTTTTTTCCTTCTTCTAATTTTCTATTTAATTATTTGTCCTACTTCTCTGTTGGAATCTAGCAAGTCGTTTATAAGATACAAAAAAATATGACAGGACATCATTCAACACACCTTCTTTACAGATGTCAGATACCTCTGGTCCAGCATTAAGAGAGAAAATATGTCTGGTTTATTATAATTATTCTTTCCAAGAAGTTGAGACTCATAATCATAATCATGATCATAATCATAGCTGCACAATATCACATGTGTTTTGAACAATCAAGTTAATGTAGTTTGCTAGTTTCTCTCTCTCTCTCTCTCTCTCTCTCTCTCTCTTTCAGGGAAATTTCAGCCAAATGGAGCGTGTCAAGTGCATTCATGCTTCCTCATAATGCATGTTTCTCAGCATAGCTCTTTTTTCTGGTTAATATAAGGGGATTGGCAGCGAGGGGTAACATTAATGGAGGTTGTTTTTAGCAGAATACACACATATAGGTCTATTAAGCTCTCTCATACACGTGCTGTCTTCCTCTGGCTTTGCTTTTAAGTAGGTTCACATGCATCTGCTAATTTCCATCTGATTATATACAACGCAGTTCAACCATAATATTAAAGTAATAAATGTATAATAATGTGAATGTAGTAATAAAATAATGTAGTCTAATATAACCTATAGTTAGTTCTTTGCTTGCATTAAATGATTTTATGAATTCTGTCACAACATATTTGTTTAGCATTTAATACACCACCAGAAAACTTGTGTCAGGTTTTTGTTCAAATCTTCACATGCAATCATGTTCACGTCAAAGCATACTGGAAGAAAAATTTAAAAGAGATAGAGAGTGTTAGAGAGAGAGAGAGAGAGAGAGAGAGAGAGAGAGAAAACTCCACTTACTGTTTTGCATCATGGACGCTACACCAGACTCCCACGTGGTCCGGTTATAGTACTCTATTAGTCATAAAGAAACAATAATCATGGTCAGTTTTTTATTATTCATTTTTTTATTTTTAAAGATCAACATGCAGTATTTTGCAGTGCAGTGATTTGTTTGTTTGTTACGGGCATTACTGTGCAGGGTGGTGAATAAAAAGTTACTGATTCGTGCAATAAAAAAGTGAGAGCACACTACTGTCTCCATAATTTGTTTTAAATTATCCAGCGTTTAAACTTGCCTGGAAACAGTTGACTGTCCGCTTATAACAATTTATAGACTCTCATCTGCGTCACACTAGTTAATAATTCCCTATAGGACAAAGCAAAACATTATTAGTATCACCTAATACACCTAGCCATTATTATTTCTTAATGCATTATAGCTGAAACGTATTGCATGATTATTTCCTATTCCTCACATTACACTGAAAATTCGGGTTTTCTGCTAAATTAGTAACTAAATGATATATTCTAGCTAATATAACTGTGTGTAGGTGCAGCTTCGCTTTTACTAACCATGTCAAAATATATATATATTATAGAAATATATATATATATATATATATATATATATATATGGTATAATGTTGACCAATAATATTTTTGCCAATATTTATAGTCAAATTTGGATTCATCATTATTGTAACATTGTTTTCGTGTTTATGTAAAATTTTTATATCAATAATTTGTACTATAAATTTAAAGGAGTGTACTCCTTTCTAACTATTTTAAATGTTATTATTATTATTATTATTATTATTATTATTATTATTATTATTATTAAATCTGATTAGCAGTTGAACACTAAAATCCCGACAGTAAAATCCGATCCTCCTCAACAACTAAACAACCCTAAGAAACATTAAAAAAAAAAAAAAAAAAAAAGAGCTGAAAAAGATCCTCCCTCCTTTTCCCCCCTACACCCATCTCAAGTAATTTCTTATTATAAGTATTTGGACGTTAATTGTGTTACTGGTGTGTGTCGTTATAGGAACTGGAGTTTAAAAAAAGAGAAGATACACAACAGCGCAGTGGGGAGCTCAATTTGGCAAAAGACAATTGTATTAAAAAAGAGCCCATTCAGTTTCATTTACCCAAAAGGAAAAGGGGGCCATTGAAGAAATAGGCCGAGCTTTGATTTTCTTCCTTTTTTAGCTATTTTCCCTTTTTTTACGTTGATGGACTGGGTGTGTGCACGTTCAGGAGCGCGCGCGTGTGTGTGCGTATGTGTGTGTGTGTGTATTTTGTGTGTGTGTGTTTACGGTGTGGTTTTACAAATAAATGTATACAGCCATATGGATCGTTTACGTGCTCAGTAATATCATTTTATAACATTCATATTTAATTAAACATTTTTAAAAAATAACACCAGTCTATACACACTGTTAGCTTTTACTTTTCATTCAAGATTGTCTGCGTGCATTAAAAGTTTAAGTAAATATTAATCGTTACAAGGCCCCAACTACCCTAAACTTGCTTTGGGTCTTAAAAAAAGTGTTGTATGGGGTATTTTTTGTCCCTCATGCTCTCAGAGAAGTGGTGCCTCTGGTTTAATGATTAGTGTTTTAATAGTGCCTCATCTGCATTTTACACTTCTTAATGTGCAACACAAAGCCTTTAGTCTTCCAACATGCCTATTCTGTCTGTTTGTCAGCCTTCTAGGAAGTCTATACTGACATGCAGAAATGTGAGTCGAAAAACAAGTGAAGATAACTATAAGCCTGCTCTAAATAAAAGCAGATGAAATTAATCTTTGGGCCAGTACAGACCATTTTATTACAGTCCATAATTCAGGGTAAATAACATACTAAAATATTTTTTAAAGATATTACCCCTACAATGAAGTCCTCGTACCATTTTTAAAATTGTTGCTGTAACAGTGCTTTCATTTTTGTGATGGCTGTGCAGTCAGTTTCTCCTCCTTGAGGTAAACATGTCCATATATATACACATATACATATATATATATTTTTTTTTAAATCGTAAAATTTTTTTGCGATTTAATTTAAAAAAAAAAAAAAAAAAAAGCAAAACGTTCTCAAGTTCAAGTGATTTTTTTTTTTGGTGTGTGTGTGTGTGTGTGTGTGTGTGCATGAACCAAACTGACACCCTCCTCACCGCTTCATCGCGTCTCTCTGTTTTCCGCCGCGATTTCACTGTTTTCTGTCATAAAATTGCGATTTGGCGTAAAGAACAAAAAATTTTACGATTTAAGCGAAATGGGTAATAAAATACAGCCTATACAAACTCCCTCATATTTAAAAAAAAAAGTTAAAACTTATCCTACTTGTTAATGCAAATGAGGTTGAAACGTTTCCTTACACGGCGCATCAAACCTCCTCTTTCTGTGTGTTAAGGATTTTAGTGTTGTTACGAAATAACGCTAGTTAAAAAGCAAAAGTCGCCAAATTGTCATGTTTTGATTTCAAGAGTTCAGTTCAAAACAGTGCTGATTTTAGCTCCAGAAGTGTTTCTGTTCAGCTGGACTTTAAGAAACATTGCGTTTTCTGTCCAAACGGATTTAAGTTTCCCTATGCATCTAGTGCATAAAAAAGGAAAATATTTTTACTCACCTTTTTGAGGCATTGTTTTTTTTTTTTTTTTGGTTTTGTTTTGTTTTTTCCTGCAGCTCGTCACTCGGCTGGAGCTTCTTGCCAAATTAGCAGGCGACGTCGAAGAGAAGTGAAATATTTCTCCTGTAGTTTTGTCTTTCCTTTTATAGTTTCCAAGTGGCTGGTAGAAAATAGAAATCCCTGCGAGACACAGAGGAAACAGAGGGGTTTGACAAAATAAAGTGGAATGCAACTCCGCAGGAGCGCGTGAGCTTGAAACAAATAAATGAAGAGAGAGAGAGAGAGAGAGAGAGAGAGAGAGAGAGAGAGAGAGCATGCACCTATGCTGACGGTACTCTAGTGTATGTAATGTATGTGTTTCTGCTCTGTGCCTCCTCTTCAGTGGCCCCATTAGCGGATCCTGACCTCTGTCATCATCTTCAAGTAAAAAGAAAAGAAATGAAAGGGAAAAAAGAAAACACACTCATGCACACACTCATACACACACACATACACACATACACACACACTTCCTCGTGCCCCCTTGTGTGTCTGAGCGGGAAACCGGCGGAGAAGCTAGCTGTTGAAAACTCACTAATCACTCCGCCGCGCACATGCAAATAGCAAAATGCTCCCCTCTCCCGCGCGCACCAAGTACTGCTGCCATAATGCGCTGCTCGCCGTTTTTTCTTTCACGCGCGCGCTGCCTATTGGACGACGCGCGGCAGGAGTTGTTGCTATAGAAACCATAGCCATAGAGACTCCACCAAATGTGGGAAATGTGGAAACACGCTCCAGGAAAAGGTTCCTGCGAGATCTTTTAAGGGTTCTCCTGATTGTCCGAAAATAAGTATACTCCGAGCCCAAACAATTTCCATTAAAACTCAAACAATGTTTATTTATCAAGTGTCTGATTTATTCAGTTCTAAACACAATTATTTTTAAACTCTTGATTGCACATAGTGGAGTAGATCATGCAGATTGCAAGTTTTTAAGATGTTGTTGTTTTCATGAAGTCAAGCTGTGATTCACTCCCGGACCTGATCTGAGGCGGATCCGGTTTTCTCCTGAGCCATGCTCGGTTGTCAGCTGTGAAACCAGCTCGGCTTCCTTTCCAGTGAAACGGTAGTCAGAGAAATCAAACCCTCAACCGAGATTCAGAGGTTGTAATGCGAGCCTCCAGGCTTGTCAGGTAAAGCAGAAGTTACACACACCGTGCTGCGACTTCTCACATGGCCAGTTACATCTCTATGGATTACTGAAGCGGAAAAAATACCAAAAGCACTCTGGCCTTTGATTGATATGCAGCCTATGGCGGGGTGTTCAGGCAGAATTTATTCTCTCTGTCCAAATATTTAGTCTTTAAACCATGTTTCATTCTTGTTCTTTTTAAAAAAAAAAACACACTTACTAACCATACTCTGAAGAAGCAACGAGTGGAGGCTGGTGCCCTTGTTATGTGTCTGTCACCAGGAAATGTTGATATAGCATACCTTTACAATGATCTAAGACACATAAATGGACCCTAATCAGATTTTTAGAGTGAACCCGACATGCACATAGTCCTAGCCTACTAAAGGGACACAAGGTGGTACCACCTCAGCAATGAAAGGTACAGTTAGTACCCTTTTTCTCAGAGTGTACTAGGTATTGATGTTATAACCTGCCTTTTCAGAAATGAAGGTACCAGATTGCACAATTCCTTGTGCACCATCAAAGGGACATGACACCTTGAGTTTGCATATATTATTTACCTGCAAACATGTAAAAATAATAATTTAAGGTACATAATTGAACCTTAAGAACCACTGCTGTGAAGTGTACTTATGGTATATCACGTGCACTTTGCTAGATAAAAGATGCGCACCAAAAGTATAAAACATGCACCCTTAAAACAAGCATGTTTTTTTTTTCACTTTAGGAAATAAGAATTAAAAAAAAAAAAAGACAAATATGTTGTCAGAAGATTGTAGGCCCAGTTGCATGATGAGACTGAAACACGCCACATGTTGCTGCTTGCTTTGGGCATTAGTGAACAGCGCACAGTGCAAAAGCGTGTGTTTGGTGCTGCACTTCTCACTCCTGTGCTGTTTCACTCCTCTGCTGGAGTGAGGAAGAGAGTCCGGGGTCGAGGGAATGTGAAATGGAGTCATGGAGGAGGCAGAGAGGGAGTAAGGGAGGGAGGGAGGGAGTAAGGGAGCACGGCGGGGTAGTTTAGAAATGGGGACTGAACGTGTTTGGGACACTCAGAGTCCAAAATAAAGTTGTGGTTGCATATGTAGGCTGCACTCGACTCGACTTTTGACATGTGCTTGGAAAAAAAAAACGCGGGGAGCTCATCAATAAACTATGGTGAAAGTGAATAAGGGCCCTGACAAGCATCGCATTCCCCCCACTAAGGCACAAAATGAGGAGACAAACGACGCTGCCAAACAGTTTGCAAATCGCACTGAAAGGAAACGGGATAATGAGCTGCAGTGGCATCTCGGTCGGGTGGTGCTGCAAAACCCCCTCCCTTTCTATATTACCAAGGTTGTGCCACTTCCCCCCTGTGTTTCACTGTGTGTGTCTGTGTGTGTGTGTGTGTGTGTGTGTGTGGACAAATATTTCCGAATTTCCCTATGTATTTATTTGCTAATTTATCTATTCATTTCTTTTGCACTTTTGTATATAAAAATAGATTGATCACATATTTATTCATTCATTTATTTATGATTTATTTGCCTCTCTCATTACGATGTGCATAAATCTATTTTTAAATACTTTTTTTTAAAGATCAGGCAAGCCTAAATTAGGCCCAAACGTGATATTTAAGAGCAAATTAAAAGGAGATTAGCTCTTTCCTTTGGGAAATGTGATCTCTCATTGCTCTTACCTGTAATTCTGCTTAATAGTGTGTAATTTTACACACAGTCCTAACAGGGCACGGGCTAATTGTTTTTTTTTCTCTCTCTCTCTCTTTCATAGGTAATTAATCCACTGTTATAATTTTCTTGTTTTTCACTTCATTGACTGAGATGATTTATAGTAACCTGTTGTTTATACAATGTTTTTAAAAAAAAAAAAAAAAAAAAAAAAAAAGTACCTGTAATATATTTGCAGTTTAGAAAGATCTGCTATACCCTGATCCTCTCTCTCTCTCTCTCTCTCTCTCTCTCTAACATTAAATCATATGCACATGCAACATTTTTATAGGCGAGTTAACAAGGTCCAGGTTTTTTTTTTTTTTTTTTTTAATTTCAGTGTTCACATGGCTTTTCTGAGGTCTGTCAATTAGCCCAATTCGGATTAGCACTGAGCCCTGTTCGGCACTGAGAAGAAAAAGACCCTAATCTTGTCGCTATTTTCCCTAAGGGCAAAATTGTCTCAGGGCGCCCCTCTCTCTCTCTCTCTAAAGTTTTTTTAGAAAAGAAAAAAATAATAAGGGGAGGGGAGAGGAGTGAATGCATCTGACGTCATTCTTGGAAACAGAGAGAGAGAGAGAGAGAGAGAGAGAGAGAGACTAGGAAATATAACAAACCATAGAGTGCCACTAATGTATAACGTGAAAGGGAGATAAAGGGGGGCAAGAGAATAAAGAGAGAGAGAGCCAATAGAAAGAAAAAAAGAGCTTTATCGTCTCACTGTTCTGTAATTGTAGAGTTGGCCAGTGCTTTGCTATTAACACATGCAGTGACTGTGTTGGAGGGAAGGAACTGCCAAACATTATTATTATTTTTTCTGGTGGGCGGTTTTGCTCAGTGGCACCTTGCCTGTAACCCTATAGGCGCCATGATCTCTGTCCATTTACCCAAAAAGGAGCAAGTCACACATTATTCCATTTCATTAGGCCCTAAAAGTGGAGAGATGGAGGCTAGTGGAGTAATAGATTTTAATCACTCCTCTTCTTTTCCTGTGGTGTAGGCTACACCATCGTCACATGGCAGTGAAGGACTGCTCTCTGGTGCTGCATTCATTGCCGAGTGGCCAGGAGAGATGTTAGATTTATCCTAATAATTCCGACATGTTGCACTTGGTACACTGTTTATCTGTGGGCCGTGTAATCTGCATTTACGGGCAAAGTTTATGACGAAAACTACTTACTGCTTTAAGTTATATCCACTGGCAAAAATATCCCGATATGTTATTTATGGATATTAAAAAGTCTGTAAAGTTTACATCAAAATAAGTGAGCATAGCTATTAAGACGCTGAATGTATTTATTATTATTATTATTATTATTATTATTATTATTATTATTATTATTAGACATGTCTCTCTTAATCTGTGATTTTTTTTTTAGACAAATATTACCAGTCACAGGTGAATAAGTTGTTGAGAGAAACAAGTGAATGGTCGCTAGACTGGTTTGGAGATTATTGAGGAGGGTTGTTATTTCACACCTCCAGATTTTTCTTTTTTTTTTTTTCTCAGCAAACGCCACCAAAGTCACTCCGACAGAACTGTCTTATTTGCATGCATTTGCAAGCATCAATTTTGTGTTATTGTCGAGCAAATCAGAGCATGACTGAGTCTCATTTCCAAGCTTACTGCTTATCAGTGGTGGTGGTGGTGATTATGCATTTATTTACAGTGCATTTATTTTATACTATTTTTTTTTTAAAATCGGAAACATTTTAATCTGACGTGTAAATACGCCAAGCTCATGCAAGCAAACAGGCTGCACCAGGTACAGAGTGGGTCATTTATAAACTCACCTCAAGTTTTCTCCGATGGTTGAGTCCGGCTGTCTGATCATACACAGCTGAGTCGTGATTAGATGCCCGAGCCCAAAGCCATTGGGGTGCGGTAAAGGATGCGTGAAGAAAATCAAAACACCCCCTCTGAATCGATCTCACAAAACTATTTCCAAAAGTCGATAATATCCAGTCCAGCGAGCTGTGAAGGTAAACTTCTCGTGATTTTAAAAGCCTTGTTGAGCTGCTAAAAGTCAAAAATAAAAATCTACCTATAGGATAGAAAACTGTCCGACACTTCCACTTGCTTCTTTCTATATTTTTTTGTATTTTATTTAAACGCAAATCTTTGTGAAATGCGGAATTCCTTTCCGCAGCACATTAAACACCGACAGAAAGTAAAATAATATTAAAAAGAAAAACAGACGGCCTCCGTTCTTACACTCAACTTTCGCCTTAATATTCTCCTCGTCTTGAAGAGGATTGGCTGGGATGACGGGATACGTCACAATGGGCGCCATTTGGCACGCCCCCAAACCGGGAAGTTGGAAGCGCACAGTCTCCAGGAAAATGTCTGTGTGCCCACATGACCCCATTAGAGGCTATTTTAACTTCTTTTCAAAGTCTGGCTTGTGTGATTTGATGAGCAAACAACCACCACAATGAAAAAAAGGCTAGTTTTTCATAATCCAAATCCCCACGAGTTATTATTATTAAATAACCTACTAATGTGTTCCTTATTTCCACTCTGACAAATAAAGGCATAGTTGGTGTAAGCTTAGGTCATATCACAACCAACAGCCTTATAATGCAATATTTACATACTGTACTTTACCTTGATGCTACCATCAAGGGGGCATGTTTTGTATTTTTAGTGTGTATCTTTTACCTGGGAAAGTGCATGTGGTGTATCTTTGATTAGCTTTTAGAGTACTGGTTATGAATGTATCTTATTATGTACCTTACTTTTTTTTTTTTTTTAAAGATTTCCAGCTTAAAAAAATATAAATACTAAAGACAGACTGGTACCTTTCTTTCTGAGAGTGTGTAAATATACCAGTATAAGCCTACTGGCTGTAATATGATCCAACCATAATCTAAACATAGTGGTTTTGTGCCCCATTATTTTCTTTATTAACATACAGTTTTGCACTCCCATTTAAATTCTGCTTTGCCCATTTTTTTTCTAGTTAA